>NW_028121444.1:0-505070 GCF_965183815.1 Platalea leucorodia | reverse complement strand
GCTGTGCCCCCTCCCAGCTTCTTGTGCACCCGGCAGAGCATGGGAAGCTGAAAAGTCCTTGACCAGTGGAAGCACTACTTAGCAACAACGAAAACATCAGTGTGTTATCAACATTATTCTCATCCTAAATCCAAAACACAGCACTCTACCAGCTGCTAGGAAGAAAATTAACACTATCCCAGCTGAAACCAGGACATCCCTCAGGAGAGGGGAGCGAGCGAGCAGCTGGCTGGGGGCTTAGCGGCTACATTATGGACTTATTTCTATTTTCACTAAAAACAGTAACAGTAGCATGCTCTAACATTTCTTTTCTCCTTCTTGATGATGATATACTTAATTTCTTTACTTTTATTCCTCTCCTTCGTTCTTAATTGACAAGACAGCTATAACTTAACAGAATTTAGCCCTTGGCATGAAGTTTTTAGAACAATGGTTTTTCTCTCATTGCGAGCTCTTTCTTCTCATTCCATGGTAACACCTCTTAGACAATATTGCCCCTAATTCATTTCTGCTCTCTTTCATCCTTATTTCAAGTGTGTGCGAGAGGAGTTTATTTTTTTATCAAAAAGATGTCAAGGGACAGATCCCAAACTGGTGAAAGCACAAAGCAGGCCAAAGATTTACGAGACAGACACTGATACAACACCATTATCTTCCTTTTGGATCTCTGAAGACCTCATCCTTCAGCAGCATACCTCAAAGGTCTGAAGTCCTTCCACCTGCCCTGTAGGTCAGCACTGAAGGGGAAATCACTGCGGTCAGAGGTGGTGTTTTGATTCTCTTCTCAGCCTAAAGCATCACCTGGGTCAGGAGATATTCCAGGACACCTCAAGGGGCATCATGCTCCTCTGGACCCAAAAGGGGAATCTCAGGTGTCATGGCATACCAATACTTGTGTTCAGGGACCTGGTCAAAACACCCATCTCCTTTTCGCTTGAGTTTGCTCAAGTAACCCTTGAGTTGATTCCCATCGACTTCTCGTTGTCCTCCTCCACAGGAAGAGAACACAGGGGGCATCCCCCATCCTCATCCTCCTTGCCAGTCTCTCCAGCAGAGCCTGTATTCCTCCACTGCAGAACCCCATGTGAGCAAGCTGTCCCACCACATCTCATTTCATCCAAATCCGTCACAGTTGTGTGACAAGCCACGGGGCTCCAGCTCCTCCTGACTCTGATCCACCTCCTCCTGGCTCTGATCCACCTCCTCCTCCACAGCTCAGCTGTGGCACCTGGGTGGAGTGCAGACTTCTCACAGGGAAACCTGAGCAGTGACCCTGACCAGAAGACCATTGGACAGCGAGCTGTGCTGCGCTGCACGTACAGCCTGGCCTTCACGCCTGTGCCGTGCAGAACGGAGCCTTTGGCAGCAGGACAACTTCAGCAACTCATTGTCACAGAGGAGCCTGCAGGCAGCTCCCACTCAGTACTGCCCTTACACCTCCTGCGTGGCCTTGCCTGTGTCTAACAATGCAGCAAGGAGTTCTCATGAGAACATCGTTTCTGTTAGACTGTAGAGATGATTGAAAGAGTTCTTCTTTTGTAATAAATGCCTCCAGTAGCTTGAATGATCAAAAGAGGGGAATGGCTTCTATGGGCGGGGTGCGCATGGCACGCTGTGTGTGGGTCAGAGGCCTGTTCAATGCTACACCACCTGGGGGTCCCACCATCTAAAAGGGACCTAAGATGATCTGCATGATTCTCTCTTCATAGTATTAGCGCTAATGAACAGCATGTAAAATGATACCTCGCAGAGTCTGACTGCCTTTCTTACTCGAATTACAATGAACCAGCAGTGAAAAACACTCTCGCAGCACCCTTGCATGCAGCCCCTCCAGTCCCATGGACTGGTAAGGGTGCAGTTTGCTCAAGGAACCCCTGGCTTGATCCTCATCCACCGCTGGTCACCCTCCTCCAGCATCCTGCCTCAAAGCACCGAGGCCTGGGAGACCTCGCTGGTGGTAACTGAGGCAAAGAGGATGTAGAGTATCTCAGATCTATCTACACCTACTCTTACTAAATTTAGCAGTGGTCTCACAGTATTTCTGACTCTTCCTTAGCTCCTCCTGAAGTAGCAACAGCTCATCTTAATGCCCTTGGATTCCCTTTGCAGCTTCAATTAAGTTTTGAGATGAACCCTGGCAGTGCTTGGATTATGCTGTCCTTGAAGACAAGATGTATCCAGGCACGCTCTTAACATGATTGGCCCGTTCCTTGATTGAATCACCAAGGGGGGGAGTAAAGACCCCGGTGCAGGGTGCTTTATGTTCATGCAATGCAGGCAGCTATTGCGTAGAGAAGGGACAGACCTTGTTTCTCTGATGGCACCTGATGGCACCTGATGGCTGATGCCTCTGACTGATAGCATCAGCCAATGGCACACAGGCACCAAATCCCACTCTCTGCGATGCCATCAGGGGTGTCTGTCACACACCTGCCCTGAATGGGGATTGCTTTCCTGTAGGTGCTGTGCTGTCCCTGCCAGCCCTGGCGTCTCAGGTTGCTCTGTGGGCCTGCGTTTGAAAATTAGATTGAGTCGACACCCAGAATTCTGTAAGGCAATGTGGGGATGAACATGAAGCAACTGCCAGCAGAGTGAGTGGAGACCTAGTAAATACACCTCATGGAGAAGAGAAAGAGAGAGCCTGAGCTCTCCCTACGGCACATGACTCCATTCCATCATAGGAATACCTCCATAGGCCACCCTGAACATAATGAGTAGGGAGAGGTTCCGTTGCCCTTAATTTGGGCATCAGCTGTCATTTTAGTTGGCCAAACTCCCAAGAGTCCCCAAGAAGATGCTGTCAGTGTCTGATGTTGTCCTTTCTCTACATCTGCCAGCACCTATCTTCAATCCCTCTCTATTGCTTGCACCTATCTTTGACCACCTCTAGCACCTCAACTGTGACCACACATTTGCACCTGAACAGCTCACTCCTGGCCTCCACCACCATTAATTACCATGGGAGCTGAGGCAAGGATCTCACATGCAGGTGCCTATTTAATGCCCACCTGAACAGAGGCAAGAGGAATCCCGCCTCCTGTGGGTTGGTGGTGTGCATGGGAGGGAGCAGAGTCCCCTGCCAGCCCCAGGACTACAAGCCATGGAGAGGATGCCTTGCCTCCACTGAATCCCTTTCCTCAGCAGGGGTGAAGAAGAGCCCTGTCTCATGTCCTGTCTAATGATGGGCCAAGAAAAGTTGATATTTAGACCTAACTTTGTCTCTCAGCAGGGAAATGCCATTGCTGGAAAGAAGCGTCTCTCCCCAGCTGAGGGAGGGCACATCAGTGATTGCTTCAGCCTGTTTCACAGCAGGTTCCCCTGGAGTCCCAGGGACAAATCAAGGGAGCCCAGAGTGGGCAGAGAAATTGCCACCTTGGGCTGGTCCTCTGCTGCTGAGCTGGGCCAGGCTCCTGGGACACAGGGAGCTCATGGGAAACAGCTCTGCCCAGGAGCAGCAGCTCTGCAAAGTGCAGCAGGGCTGAGGGCAGTGCCTGCAGGCACCAAGGGGAGAGGAGCAGGGCAGGGAGAGCTTAAAGGCAGTCTGGGGTGTAAGGGAAGTTGAGAGCTCACTGGGGGAGAAATCTTCACAGCCCTCTACGTGGTAAGTACCTGCAGGAAGGGCAATGTATCTGCAGCTGGTGGAAAGATCTCCAAAAGCTGGCACATCCCAGAGTCAGGAGGACTGCCCCAGCTTCTCTAGTGTAGAGGAGAAGGACGTGCTGCACAGCAGGGCTTCCCTGCTGCACCCTCAGAGGGACAGGGCATCACAGCTGCCTTCTCCCAGGGACAGCTGCAGGGGGTGACTGTGTGCGTGCAGCCAGGGGTGCCTGGGGCTGTCCTTCAGAGCAGGGTCCCTGTGCCCCAGGGGGCTGTGTGCCGGGGCAGGGACTCTGCTGCCTGCCAGGGTCAGCACTCAGCCTCCCTTGGCAGCTCCCCATGGCGCTGCGGAAAGAAGCTGTGGGTGGAAGGAACAACTTCTGGCAGGGCAGGGTCCTTCTGTTGTCGAGAGGGTGCTGCGTGGGCCAGGGCTGCTCACAGCTCCAGATCACCACCAGGAAACTTCCAAGGGGCTGTTTCAAGAGGAAGGTCAAGGCAGAGTTTGCTATAAAGAGATTTCCCGAGCATGTGTTTTCAGTGCCCTATTCTGAGGGCAGGGAACAGGAGCAGGGGTGGGGCTGGGGAAGGGAAAGAGAAATAGAAAAGGACCTGTCAAGTTTGGACAAGTCTTTGAGACTCCTGAGCTGTAACTTGGAGTGGCCAGTAGGTCATCTAACAGCCTCCTAAAGTGCCTTCAGCCCCTCCTCTGCCTAGGGACAGCACCAGCATCACCTCTGCTGCACCATCAGGGCTGTTCTGACCTGCCCGTCTGAACCTCCCGACAGGAACATGTGCCCAGCCAGTGCCCTGCAAACAGGCAGGTTTCTGTAGGGCCAAGGGGAGTGCACAGAGGTTGGCATGGGGTCTGTGAGTGCTGACAGGGAAAAGACATGGCACAGGGAATCACTTCCCAGGAGGAAAATCTCCAGGCAGCAGGGTTATGATCAGGGAATGAGAGGAAACTTACTTAAAAGAGCAATGTTGTGGGAGGGAGAATTCAGAAAACTCCATATCATCCCCTCCAACGCAGACCCCTGCCTCTGAGCAAGCCCCCTTGCCTCCTCTCCCACCCACCAAAGCCTCTGCCCTCAGGGCTGTGGGGTCCAAGCCATGAACCACCTCCTCTGCAGCCAGAGCTCCAGCAGAGCCGTGGTGCAGCTCTCCAGCCACGGGCCCACTTCCCTCTGCAGAGCACAGGGGCTGAGAGCAGCTGCCCGGCAATGGTGGTGTCTGGGAGGTGGCGTGCACAGCTGGGGAAGGGGAACGCTGTCTGAGTGCCCCAATGCCTCTGCCCTGGCCTCTCTCAGCCAGACCCTCCCTGTATTCTTCCTTCTTTCTCCACTTGTCTGTGTGATTGCTCTTGTTATCCTGGTCTTGCTGTCACGCTCTCTGGGGGTGGCAGTTTCATCTGCAGAGTCACACACTGATCTTGTGGGGCCTTTTGTGCAGCTGTGTCCCTGGGAACAAGTGTCCCAGCCTTCCTCTCATCTGTGAGGCTGTGGACAATGCAGGCTGTGGGGCTGGGGCATGAGCTGGTTTGCCCTTAGGGAGATACCATCATGAAAAAACTGAGGCATCTCCTTGAGGTATCCTTCCAAGCTGTGAGCTGCCCTCCAGAAGGCAAATCTGTCCCATAGCATCTTTGTGTTACCTGAAAGCCCCATGGAGAAGCACAGAGATGCAATGGCCAAGGAAATGCTCTGGGGTTGGTGAAATGAGCCCTGTGTGTCCTTGGCTGGAAGTGGGCTGCTGAGGCCTTGAGAAAGGGTGGGACATTTGTTGGTCTGCACTGGATCCCTCTGCTCTCAGCAGTGTCTGCTGGCTTTTCACAGGAACACAGCAGTGTGATCACCCTCAGTCTCAGAAAGGTGCAAGGCCAGGGCCTCTCGGACTGAGGGACAGACCAGCTCCCCTCACTCTGCTCTAATCTCAAGGCAATCCTCTTGCCTTGCAGGATTCGCTCTGTTCTCCCTGAGTGCAACAGAAATGCTGAGGGTTTCTGACATCCCAAAACAATCCTCAAGCAAGAGGGGGGAAATTCTTTTTAAAAAAATGCTTTCAGTCTGCCTTCTGCAATCCTCATTCCTTAGCACTGGGAGTGCAGATGCTGACAAGCCCTTCTGTTTTAGGGGAGGTTTCATATGACAAAGCTGAATACCAGGACTGGACCCTGCTTCCACCATTCCCATGAACGCACTGCTGCAGAGCAGGGCTGACACCTGAGCAGCCAGAGGGCAGAGGCCCAGCTCCTCATGGCACATTCAACCAGCGCAAAGCACAGCTTCAGCCATGGAGCTGAAGGAAGGTCTCCTAGAAAAGGAAAATGTGTGTGTGTTTATGCGTGTTTGTGTGCAGCAAGGGGAGGGTCTGTAGGAAATGGCTTTTAGTTTTGCTCAGAAAAGTCTCCCCTAACTTGTCAATGACTTTTCCTCCTTGCACAGGTCCCCATGCCCAGAAGCAGCAAATGTCCAATGGCAGCTCCATCACCGAGTTCTTCCTCCTGGCATTCGCAGACACACGGGAGCTGCAGCTCTTGCACTTCTGGCTCTTCCTGGGCATCTACCTGGCTGCCCTCCTGGGCAACGGCCTCATCATCACCGCCATAGCCTGCGACCGCCACCTCCACACCCTGATGTATTTCTTCCTCCTCAACCTGTCCCTCCTTGACCTGGGCTCCATTTCCACCACTGTCCCCAAAGCCATGGTCAATTCCCTGTGGGACACCAGGGCCATCTCCTACCAGGGATGTGCTGCACAGCTCTTTCTGTTTGTCTTTTTGATGTCAGCAGAGTTTTCTATTCTCACCATCATGTCCTACGACCGCTACGTTGCCATCTGCAAACCCCTGCACTATGGGACCATCCTGGGCAGCAGAGCTTGTGTCCACATGGCAGCAGCTGCCTGGGGCAGTGCGTGTTTCTATGCTGTGCTGCACACGGCCAATACATTTTCACTCCCACTCTGCCAAGGCAATGCCATGGACCAGTTCTTCTGTGAAGTTCCCCAGATCCTCAAGCTCTCCTGCTCAGATGCCTACCTCAGGGAAGTTTGGGTTATTGTGGTTAGTATCTTTGTGACCTTTGTGTGTTTTGTTTTCATTGTGCTGTCCTATGCGCAGATCTTCAGGGCTGTGCTGAAGATCCCCTCTGAGCAGGGACGGCACAAAGCCTTTTCCACGTGCCTCCCTCACCTGGCCGTGGTCTCCCTGTTTATCAGCACTGCCATGTTTGCCTACCTGAAGCCTCCCTCCATCTCCTCCCCATCCCTGGATCTGGTGGTGGCAGCTCTCTACTCAGTGGTGCCTCCAGCAGTGAACCCCCTCATCTACAGCATGAGGAACCAGGAGCTTAAAGACACATTGAAGCAGCTGATTCAATCAGCTCTTTTCAGCAGCATTAACAAGCTCGTGTCTCTTCAGAAGTGATTTCAAATTCAGCTCCGGAACCTCCTGTGCTTTGGGCTATTGATCTGTGATAACCGTGTCTGTCCATGCCTGCATCCACTCCACTCCACCAGAGGCCTGAACCCAGCCTGTCTGACCCAGAGGCCTGTTCACATGTGGCTGGCACAATGGTACAGCTCGCCTCCCATGTCGCATCTCTGGAATAAAAGGGGATTTCCTCAGTGCTGGTGCCTGGAGGTTGGGCTCTTCTGCCAAAGCTGAGGTCAAGCTGAACAAATTGCCCCCACAATGCCATGCTGCTTTGCTTGGCTTCTCCATGGGATGGGGGGAGGAGGGCATGGGGCAATGTGTTAGAGAATGGGCCTGGGCTGAGCCTTCACCTGTGGGTGCCCAGTTCCTCTGGAGATGGTGAATGATCAACAGGGATCTGCCTGGGACATCACCCCATGGCTTTCAGGCACCACAGCCCAATCGCTCTGCAGAGCAGTACCAACAGCTTGGGGCCCTGTGGAGAGGACAGGGAGGGGGTAGGAGTGGCAGGTCAGGCCAGTATGGACAAACTTCCCTGGTGAAAGGCTCTCTGGGGGCAGGGACATGCCTGGAGAAGAGCAAAGAAGCACCTCTCTGCTTCCAGAGGGTTATAAATGGCAAAGAGAAATCTATTTCTGAATGCACCAGCTCGGGCAGGCTTTTCTATTGCTTGGGCAGCCGGAGCATCCTGAGGATCCCCTGGGCCAGGAGTCTTTTCCTGGGAGAGGGACTGGCACAGAGGGGCTTGCTGGCAGTGGACAATAAGGATGTCTTGGAGACAGGAGCAGCCACTGGCTTCCATCTCCTCATGCCATGGCTGCCCCTCAGCCCTGGGGCTGATGGGGAGGCTGAGACACCTCTCTGCCTCCCAGGAGCTACTGTGACCTTCAGAGGGGCTGGGGCTGTGGGGTTGAGTGTGCAGAGCTCTGCAGTACCCATCAATGGGCACTGCCATGGGGTCAGCCCAGAATGGGCTGCTTTTCTGGGCTGGACAGGGGGGAGATGGGTAGGGGGCGGGAAGTGATGGGGAGAGCCAGAGAGGGACTGGGCTGGGCTGGAAAGTGCTCAGGAGAGGAACGCACTGAAGTTAGCTGAGCTGTCCGACCTTGCAGGGTGAGGACTCACACCAGGGGCTGGTGCTGCAGAGCCAGGGCTCGTGGAAGGGAGCTGAGACTTGCAGACGCAGGAGAGAGGAGGCTGCTCTGTGCCTTTGGTGCCATGGAGAGTTGGGGCAGGTGCCCCAGGGCATTTGTAACCCCCCAGCCTTTCTCCCTGGCCATTTCCAGCACTGGCAGCACACCCCAAGTTTATGGGTGAATTGTCCTGTTTGGCCGCTTCCAGCCTCCTGCTGGGCTCAGTGCTTGAATCCCTCTGCTTGAAGCAAAGGACCTCCAAGATGGTCAGGGACTGGAGCACCTTTCCCCTGAGGAGAGGCTGAGGGAGATGAGCCTGTCCAGCCTGGAGAAATGAAGGCTGAGAGGACCTCACTGTGGCCTGCCAGTACCTACAAGGACTTGATGGAGAATAGAGAGACAGGCTTTTCACCATGGGGCATGGTGGGAGGACAAAAGACAGGGGGTGGAAGGTGAAAGAGGAGAGATTAAGCCTGCAGATAAGGAAAGTCTGTTTCAGTGTGAGCTGAGCCAAGCGTTGGAGCAGGTCACCCAGAGATGCTGTGCAGACTCCGTCCTTGGAGGTTTCCAGACTCAGACTGGATCAAGCCATGAACAACCTGGTCTGACCCTTTTTTTTCTGGCAGGTTGGACTGCAGAAGTCCCGAGGTCCCCTCCAACTTGAACTGATCCTATGGTGTCAGGCCCCTTCTCTGATAACCACAGAGCAAGTGTTTATGGGGCAGGAATCTTCCTGTGCTGTATGTGACCACCTAAACTAACATCTCAGCCAGCGAAAAGAGGCCGATACCCCAGTGTGACTCTCTCTCGGCAAAGACTGAGGGGTATCGCTGACAGTCCTGGGCAGGAACTGTCTTGGGGGCACAGGGCTCTGGGATGACCTTTTTTTTTAAATGTTGCTAGCCTGAAAAGAAAAATGTTTAGAAAATATCAGTAAACATAAAAGAAAGAATTAAACACAAAGATGCAAAGCAAAGAAAATGTTTAAAAACACTTTTCAGCTTTTAGATCTTATTGTGGTTGGATGTAGGACCCAAATGCCTTCAGCTACAGGGACACAGACACCTCCTGCCAGTGCAGATGCCCTGGGAATCCCCTGCCCAGCCTCTGCCTGCAGATCCCGAGGGGCTCTGCTCTCCCACATGCCCTGTCTGAGAGCTGCCAGCCCCTGGCAAACACCTCAGGTACACGGAGGCCTCTAAAAGCCGCCCTGGATGTTTTATGGTCAGGCAAAGAAGGTCTGCCTGGAAAGGTGAACAAATCTGCAACACTGAGAAAAAAATAGGAGCCCATTTTCACCAGCTGAAACAATTGAGTACTTTTAATATAGTGGCAGGGTTTTCCCATCATGCCAGAATGGGAATTTGCAGGGAGTGCATTAATCATAGGAGAAAAAATATTGATCTCCTGTTCTTGCATTATGGCTGCTCTATCTATGATATTACGCTGCGTATTCCATCTCCCTTATCTTTCAGGTCTTCCCACCTCTCTTGATTAAATGACCATGTCTAAGGGCATCTTCTCAGCAGACCTATCAGGACATTTGCCCTTCCCATTGCTCTCCCCCTCCCCCTGCTTTTTGTTCATTCAGATGCCTCCCAATTATCTCGTTGATGCTTTGAGCTTCAGGAAATTAGAAACTCGCCCCATCTTTCAGAAGTCAAATGAACTCTTTAATCAGCTCCTTCATGGCATTTATATCTATCCCTTCCTATCTCTCTGTCAAAAACAGTTCTTGTATGGCTGTCGTCGTTGGCCATCTCCACCCCAGGATGTCCTACACTGTCCCACGCCTGTGCCTGTTTCCCTGCAGGCTGTAGACACACGATCCACTTCCCCACCTTGCTCTCATCCTCCCATGTCCCTGCCTGTACCAATATCTCTCTCTGAAACAGAAAGCCACGGGCTGATCGCAGACAAACACCACCACCACCAGTGACCCGTTGCACCACGCCACTACCCTTCAAGTGACATTTCATCTTCCTCATGCCCAGGCTCAGACTCCAAAGCCTTTCCTTCCTCATGCTGTTTCCTCTACAAAGGAAATCTTCATCCTCCCTGAAACCACCTCTCAAGCGATTGCAGGCTACTACAACCTTGCCCTTGGCCTCTATGCCATGAGGCCAAAGCAGCCCAGGTCCCTCGGTCTCTCCACACAAGCCATGTGATTCAGCCCCTTCAGCCCAGCTTGGCAGGCCACCTCTGGACCTTCTCCAGTTCCTCCCCACTCCTGCAGAACATGGAGCCCCACACCAGGACAGATTATTTCAGATGTGGCCACAACAGCGCTGAGTCAAGGTAACTCCCCTTGTTTGGGTGGTCTCGCACATCCAAATTCAGCCCCATGTGCAGCTGGCCTTATTCATGGCCAGCATGCTCCACTGGCTCCTATAGCATCCCTTGTAGCGACCACGGCCTTCTCCGCAGGGTCACTCCTCAGCTGGTCAGCTCCAAGCTTGCCCTGATACATGCGGTTATTCTTCCCCTGATGCAGGACTGGCCACTTCTCCTTGCCAAACTTGATGAGCTTTCTGTTGGCCAAATCCCAGAGTTTCCCAGGGTCCCCATGAACTGAATCTTCCTTGTGTCAGCTGTTCATATGTGCATGTAGGTGGCTCACCCTGTCCTGTGGTGCCTCCAACAAGATGACAGCATGAGGAATTGAAGGCCATGATGGATAATAAAAGGAGGTAGTAGTTTAACGGCCTTGCTGACCAAGGTAGGAATTCCCAATGCTGCCAGCCCAGAAACACCAAAGGAGGGCAACAGGCAAGCAAAGCCAGGGCCAGCGGGTAAAGGGAAATCAGACGTGGGCTTCTTGAATGAGAGGGATTGAGGATGACCAAAGGGAAGAACCTGGGAGGGGGGACACAGGGAATAGGAAGGTTGGAGGTGAAGCAAAGGGTACAACCAGGGCTGTTTGTGGGCACCTGTCAAGTAGCCCTGTCTCAGTGGGGAATCAGCATGGCTGGGGACACCTCCGATGGGCCTGCACAGGAATGCAGACGGCTTGGGGAGCAAACAGGAGGAATTAGGAGTCTGTGGGCAGTTCTTGAGCTGTAATCTCACTTAGGAATCAGAGACATGGTCAGATAGCTCACACCACTGGAGCGTCGCCATGGATGGAAGCTGCCTCTTTAGGAAGGATGGGGCAGGTCAGTGAGGAGGGGAAGGTGCCCTGTCTGTGGGCGAGCAGAAGGAAAGCATGGAGCTCTGCTAGTGACAGGTGAGGAGCCAGATGAGAGCCGATGGATCAGGATTAGTGGGCAGAGCAACATTACCATGGGTAATGTTGTAGTTGGTGTCTGCTGTGGACCAGCTGTATTAGGAAGAAGCAACAGATGAGGCCTTCTTCAGACAAGTAGAAGCAGCTTCTCATTTGCAGGCCCTGGTCCTCGTGGGGGACATTACCCAGCTGGACATCTGCCGGAGGGGCAGCACAGCAGGGCACAAGACACTCAGGAGGTTTCTGGAGGGCACCAAGAACCTCCCGAGCATTCAGAGAGGGTGTTAGGAAAGCCAAAGCCCATCTCGATCTCAATCTGGTAATTCCATCTGGACATGAAGGGCATCAAGAAAGGATTTAACAATGATGCCAGCAGCAAAAGGAAGGCTCAGGAAAATGTGGGTCTGCTGCTAGATGGGGTGGGACCCTGGTGACAGAGAACACAGAGAGGGCCAAGGTACTCCATGCCTTCTTCCACTCTGCGTTTACTGGTAAGACCAACCTTCAGGAATCCCAGGCCCCCAAGACCAGAGGCAAGGAGCAAGGAAGACTTACCCTTGGTGCAGGAGTCTCAGCTTAGGGAACATTGAAACAAACTGCACATGCATAAGTCCGTGGGACCTGAGGGGATGCACTCATGAGTGCTGAGGAAGATGGCTGATGTCCTTGTAAGGCCCCTTGAAATCAGGTTTGAAAGGTCAAGGGAATTTGGTGAGGTTCCTGAGGACGGGAAGACAGCAAATGGAAACCTTATCTTGAAGCAGAGCAAGAAAGAGGATGCAGGGAGCTGTCAGCCTGTCTCCCATTCTACCCCTATAGACAAGCTGAGCGAGTATGGACTGGCTAAGTGGAAAATGAGAGGGACTGAAAACTGACTGAGTCCCAGAGGGTTGTGTCCAGTGGCACAAGGTCCAGCTGGAGGATAATCACCAGTGGGGTAGCCCAAGGGTTGATACTGGGTCCCATTTTGTTCAGCCTTTCATTACAGTCCTGGAGGATGGGACCAAGGGCATCCTGAGCAAGTTTGTGGATGATCTAAACTTGGGAGGAGTGGCTGATACATCGGCTTGTTGCACTGCTGCTCAGAAGGACCTGGGCAGGCTGGAGAACTGGGCAGAGAGGAACCTCATGAAGTTCAACAAAGGGAAACACAGAGTCCTGCCCCTGGGCAGGAAGGACCCCATGGACCAGGACAGGCTGGGGGACGGCTGGCTGGAAAGCAGGTTTCTAGAGAAGGATCAGGGGGTCCTGGTGGACAGCAAGCTGACCACGAGCCAGCAGTGTGGCTGTGTGGCAAAGCAGGCCGACAGCCTCCTGGGCCGCATTCAGGAGAGGTTGGCCAGCAGGTCGAGAGAGGTGATCCTGCCCCTCTAGTCAGCGCTGGTGAGGCCACATCTGGAGCACTACCTCCAGTGCTGGGCTATCCAGTACAAGAGACACATTAACTTACTGGAGCGAGTCCAGCAAAGGGCCACAAAGATGATGAAGGCACACAAGAATCCGTCAGGAGGAGAAGCTGAGAGAGCTGGGACTTTTTAGCCTGGAGAAGGAAAGGCTCCTGGGGATCTTATCAATGTGTATCAACACCTGATGGGAGGGCATGAAGAAGAGGGAGCCAGACTTTTCTCCGTGGTGCCCAGTGACAGACAATGGGTAGAAACGGAAGCACAGGAGCTTCCGTCTCAACACAAGAAAACACTTTTCTCCTGTGAGAGGGGTGGATCACTGGAACAGATTGTCCAGAGAGGTTGTGGAGCCTCTGTCCATGGAGATATTCCAAACCCAGCTGCACCCTGTATTGGGCAACCCCAGGAGGTGCCCTAGTCTAGACTAGACTAGGCAATCTCCACAGATACCGCGAAGAAGAGTCAGAAGGAACCAATGGAGGTCTCTAGTGCCACAATCTGCTCTGAGCAGGGAGAGCTTGTCCCTTAGATCAGGCTGGTCAGTGTTTTCTCCCCTTGAGTTTTGAAAATCTCTGGGCCCCAGACCCAACACTAAGCAACTATAAAGGTGTGGGCTTTTTTCCTTAAACCTCATTTGAAAATCCCCCTCCTGCTTCTTGTCCTCGTTGTCTCTTGTCCTCCTTGTTCCCTCCTGACCGCTAGACAGATCCTGACGCCTACTCTGACCAAGGACAATCACAAGCTTCTCTCCAAGTGTGGCAACACCGGGATCCCCTGCGACTGCACCGCCAGGCGTTGGTGGACAGCTCCAAGGAGAGAGACACCCCAGGGATCCCTGCATGGGCTCAGAGGAGGGCATGTGGAGACACCCAGCACCTAACAGAGAGGGAATGTGGCAGTGCCTGTGGGCTGACACTGAGGCAGAGCTGGGGGCAGCATGGGGGAGCAGAGAAGACCTCCAGCAGCTCCTCTGCATACCTGCTCAGGGAGTAATGCACTTGGTGGTGCTTCTGAGAGAGGATGGTGGCATGGGAGCGGAGGTACTAAGAGCTGTGGTGCAGGGCGCTGGGGCTCAGAACTAGGTCTGGGCTTCCCAGCAGGCAGTGCCAGTGGCTACAGCCCCCAAAGAGCCCTGACCATGGAGAAAGCAACAGCGCATCTCCTCCCAGCTGTGGAGAGCTGCTCTGGCTACAGAGAGGCTACTGGGAGTGCTGGGGTCCATCCTGGCTGCCCTGCATCTCCCAACCCAGCATGTCTCTTGGGTGCCCGGAGCAATTGCACTGACTGGGGTGACAGCCCTGCCTGGCTAGGGACTGAGGGGAACTCTGGGCTGAGTCATGCTTCCTTCAGTGCAAGCCCTGACGCAGGGTCCCAGCCTCCCTTTTGATGCCACCCTTGAGGAGGGGCGATGGCATGAAGGGATGCACAGTCGTGAGCACCAGTCCTTCTTCATCCACTTCCCAGGCCTGGTGGAGCTCCCGGACAGCAAGGACTTCTGGCTCTGCACCATGACCATGCTTTAGGGGACCTACAGTATGGGCATTGTCTTGGATTAGGTGAACGCTGGTGTTTTTGACCCTGAGGCAATTTCTAGCCCAGGTCATCTCTGTTCTGATCTCTCCCTAACCTTTCTCTCATCCACCTGGCCATTCCTCGCCCCCTCCCCACCACCCCTGCAGGGCCCCGAGCTGGCGATGCTGCTCTGCAGAGTGATTTGGCTGTGGTGCCTGGGGTCACAGGGCGACTCCACACTGGCCTTGCTGCTCAGGGTGTGGAGCAGCTCCAGCTGGATGGGGATGGCTGCTGCTCATCTCCCCACTGCACGGGGGAGATCCCGTTTTATTACAGAGAGGCTATGGGGCAGTCAGCTCCGCCCCGGTGTTAGGCACACTCTTACCCAGGCTGCAGGTGAGACAGAGCAGGTTCAAGCCTCTGGAGAAGTGAGACAAATCCAAACATTTCTCTAGGAACATCATAACCACAAGTAACAACAATGGGAAAGGTAATGACAATGGTATTGGTAACAATAATGATTATACACCAAAGCACCAGGTTTGGATGGGATATCCTGGGAGTTGTTTGCAGAGAGAGATGGAGAGTTGATCACTATTGCAGAAACTTTCATGTAATGCTAATTCCACCCTTGAGCTCCTGGTTCCTCATGCTGTAGATGAGGGGGTCACTGCTGGAGGCACCACTGAGTACAGAGCCGCCATCACCAGACCCAGGGATGGGGACGAGATGGAGGAGGGCTTCAGGTGCTGATAAAGAGGGAGACCATGGCCAGGGGAGGAGGCACGCGGAAAAGGCTTTGTGCTGTCCCTGCTCCCAGGGGATCCTCAGCACAGTCGTGCACATTTTCCCATGAGACACAGGAGGGTCCTGCAGCAGTTTTTTGGAGAAGGGTTGTGCAGCCTGGAAGCACAGGGAGGCGGGAAAGTTCTCACGTCAGGCACAGACACTGAAGCTCTGACATCGCAGTGACCCGTTCTCTGACAGCGGTTCAAAGGAGCATTTTTACCTCACCACGGGCCTTCCTTGTGCTCGTTTGGGTCACGGCCCTGGAACACGCCAGGAGCACAGGCACCACCACCACCGGAGGGTAGGGGCAAGGCCCCATCTGGCTGGAACAGGTGGAGTGCCGGGGGACAGATCTGTCCCTGCAGGACTGCTGGGCCCGTCCCGGGGATGGCGGTGCTTGCCGGCATAAGGAAGACACTGCTGTGCGCTGCTCAGGTGAGCGGCAGGGCTGGGACCTCTTGTTCAGGTGTTGGCAGGGAGCTAGAGAAGGCCGTTCACCCACTTGGTCCTGGCATGGCCCCTGACCTCCCAGGAGCGAGACCAATCCTGCAGAGTGCAGGAGCCTGGTGCCAGGTGGGGAGCAGCCTCAGTGGAGCTGGGTGTCCTCAGGCCACTGCCTGTGGGGCCCTGCAGCCCCAGGGCTGTCCCCTGGGCTGCCTGTGCCATCCTGCCTGCTGCCCAGAGCAAAGGCCGTGGGCCCTGTCCTGGCCTCCCTTTCTAGCACTACTGGAGGGGCAATTTGGGTGGGATGTGTCAGGGACATGTCCAGACACACCCAGGGCGTGTTGGGAAGGAGGCTCCCCAGTACCCGCACACCCGTCCTCTCAGCCCAGCTCTCCTTTTCCTCCTCTGCAGCTCCAGCCAGGACAGCAGCATCCCCACCCCGAGCAGGTAACTCGTTCTCCCGCCCGAGGCTGGGTATCCCCAGCACCAGGCTGTGACCCACAGCTGGATGGAAGGGGCTCCTTGCTGGAGTGTGAAGCTCCCAGGAGGAGGCACTGGGGTGGGGGTGGGAGAGTTGGGGAGGGCTGTAATTTCCTCAGCAGGCTGGAAGCTTCCCCATTACTCAGCCCTGGGGTCCTCCACCCTCTGCTGCCTTGAGTGATGGGAGTCAGGACTGGTGCTGCCCCCACCTCTCCCAGGCCTGGTGTTGCCCCTTCCATGTTCTTGCCCATGCAGATCCTACCCGAGGGCGTTTGACCAGAAGCAGGAGAGTCTCAGTGCCCGTCATCATCTGCATCATCCTGGGGGCCCTTCTCTGCCTGCTCCTGGCCCTCCTGGCTGGGCAAGTGCTAAGCACCAGGGCTGGGCGCAGAGGTGGGTCCTTCCATAGCTGTCCCAGGGACCATGCCTCCTGGAAGGGCTGTGGGGTGCTGCGGGGTGTCACTGAGGGGCACAGGCAGAGCTGGGGGGATGAGACTGTGTGCTGCCACCTGTCCCATGCACCACCCCATTGACTGCCTGGCCATGGGGCACCAGCAGCAAGGGGTGGAGAGAGCCCAGAGGCGAGGGAAGCTAGTGATGGGGCGAGGAGAGAAACGGCAGAGTGGAGATGGCCAAGGCTGGCAGTGCTCTGGGTAGTGCTGGAGGGGGCTCTGGGGCAAGGGAGATGGCAGGAGGAGCATGGGGCAGTAGATTCCATGTCCATGGTGTCAGGCCCCCAAGCTGTCCCTCTGCCCAGCCCTGCCCATCCTCGCCCATCCCCTGGCAGGGCAGGGGCCCTGCTGTAGACCCATGGGGCAGACAAGGGGCAGCTCCAGGTGGAGAGGAAACATGGGAGCTGCTCCAAGGTCAGACAAGGCAGGGAATGGCCCAGGGGCCAGAGGGGCATGAGCACTGTCTCCGAAAGGATGATGCGAGGGTGACGCTGCCCCAGATAATCTCCACAGCAATGTTGCCCTCACTGGGGATGTGGCGGCCGTGCCTGGACAGTGCAGTGGGGCTGTGCTGTCAGACCAGTCCTGGGCTGGCCGAAGGAACAGGTTTGGGGGAGCACAGTGAGGTCCCATCGCCCCTCTGCCTGTCCCTGTGCCAGCCCTGCCTCTGTCCCCAGGCTCCAGGAGGGCTCAGGAGCTCTTCCCCGAGGCCGTGTATGAGGGGATTGGTTACAGCCCGGTGTGGGAGAAGCAGGCAAGGTTTGGTCACTCAGGTGGGTGTGGGTCCTCCCTGGAGGCCCATCTGCAGGACCCTTTCCCCTGGCCCCAACACAGGGCTGATCCCCTGAAGCCTCCCAGCCCATGGTCCCTGCAGTGCTGGGGCCATGTGGTCTGTGGGGAGAGCATCCAGGTCCTGGGCCCGGGAGAGGAGCTTCCTCCCAACCAGCTTTGCCCATCCCAGCTGGACAGCCCCTCTCTTCCTGCCCCTGCACCCCATGTGACACCCGAGGAGTGAGGGAAGGGGCTGCACTAGGGCAGCTCTGGGAGCACCTTTGAGATGGTGTTTGTCCCGGGGGAGCAGGGTAGATTCCCAGTCCTCCTCCCCATGCATCCCCAGCTCTGTGGGTCCCCCTTCCCCAGCAGCACTGACCATGAGACAGGTCCGTGGGGCTCGCTCCCTAACACCCGCTGTGCATCTCTCCAGGCTCCTATTCAGAGGAATCCCTGACCCAGCTGCAGCCCTCCCCTGGGGACAGCGAGGAGGAGGATGGTGTGGGATCAGCACCAGGTAACGGAGGCAGGAAGGGGTGATCTCCCTGCAGCCATGTGATGGACAGAGGTGTCACCATCACAGATGGGGAGGACATGGGGGCTTCCTGTGGTGCTGCCACCACCAGTGTGTCAGCCCTGTGTCCCTGTGCATCCTCCCACCCTCTGCTCTGCAGGACGTGTCTTCTCACTGTCACCAGCTCCCCTCTCCTTTCAGATGTTCTTGTCCTGCCCGGAGGTGACCCAGTGGATGGCTATGATGATGCCAGGGAGGTTTCTGACCCTGGGGATGATGCTGCCCCTGGGCAGGGAGCTTGGGAAATGCCCGGGGCACCAGAGGAGGGAGCAGGGCCCAGGGATGCATTCGGAGGTGAGAGGGAAAGATAGCGCTGCTGGTTCCTGGGGTGCCATCCCTGGTGCCACCCAAGTTGCTACCGTACTGACACCCAGACCTCCTGGGAAGGGGGAACCTGACCCAGGAGTTTTCCTTGGAGGGACTGGGGGTGGGAGAAGGAGCTGAATGTGGTGAGGAGTGGGGAGGAAGGTGATGCACAGACCCCATGGGGCGAACTGCAATGCCCTGCCTTGCTGCTTGCAGGGAGCAGCCTGCACTCCTGGAGAAGTGCTGGTGTCCCTGGAGCTGAAGGAGACACCTCGTCCGTGTCCCTGGGGAGCATGGGCTATGATGATGCTGAAGAGGCGTCTCTGGCACATCCCCGTGAGAACACAAAGGCTGTGACAGCGGAGCTTGGTGCCCAACAGTCCCTGAGCCCCAGGCCAGGAGAGCCCATCCCTGCTGTGCAGCTGGGTGCAGGCAGGAGGGAGGAGAGGCCTGTGCAGCTGGGAGAGCTGTGAGCACCAGGGAACCGTCTTCCTTTACCATGGGCAGCAGAAATGGCTGGGAGTTTCCTCTGTTTTTATTCCCATTTTCACACTGTGCATCCATATTGGTTCTTATTAAAAGTCTCTGGGGGCTTTGACCCAGAGCTGCTGCTTGCCTGCCGAGGTGTCGGGTCATCTCCCTGAGGCTGATCGGGGGAGCAGAGAACAAAGACACAGTGGTAGGGAAGGGGTGCGTCTCAGGGACAGCAGGCTTGGGGTCAGGCTGTGGGGCTGCGAGAGCCCCTGGTGCCTGGGGAATAATCCTGCTGACAGAGCCATTTCCATCCTGCTGGCCACAGGCAGTTTCTAGTCAAAATGGCTCTCTGATAGGTGCCGTGATGCACCCCGGTGGGAGCACCCATTTCCTCACCCTGGGGTTTCCAGCTGCTCTTTCCCCCAGGCCCTGCCTGGGCCACACTGGTCCCACAGTGCAGAGCTGCCATGTCAGGGTAAGCCCTGGGCTGTGGCCCCACAGAAGTGAGCCCTAAGGTGGCCGCAGTGCCCTGAACACCCCAGACAGCCCCAGCGGGGATCATGGCCCATGGATTACCTCCCACAAAGGTTAGGAGGCAGCTGTGCTCCACACTGCCCCAGCACAGGGTGCAGAGCCACTTTCTGGGACACACGGGGCTGGAATTCCCTCTCCTCATGCTCTGCCAGGACCCCAGTCTCCATGGGCTGTTCCTGCTCTCTTGGGCCCTCACAGACCCCCGAGCACTCTTGTCACAGGCACAGAGCTGCCTCCTTCCTGAGCAGGGGCTGTAAGGCCCCACGGCAGCCCTGGGACCCCCTCCTCCTGCTCCCCTCCAGCCCCCACCCCTGCCCTCCTGCTGCCTCGCCAGGGGTGTCAGTTTGGATTTGTGTCGGGGCAGTACTTGTGTGCAGGTACAGGAGGGATGGGAGCAGGGGACATGGGGGCACCTTTCCCTCAGCGCTGTTGGAGGGCTGGGGATGGAGAAGAGATCTCCATGAGACGTGTGCTGCAGCCAAAAGCCGTGGTCTGGCCCCTGGCCTGGAGAAGGACCCATGCAGGAGGATGCTCATGTGGGCACGTTTCCATGGCAGAGGAGATTTTGTGTCCCTCCCCTAACACAGGCACTGCTGGGAGCTGAGCCAGGGTCCCTCTCCCTTGGCCAGGGCTTTCGCCAGCCCTAGCACCCATGGGCAGAGAAACCCAGAGAAGCCAGGCGAGGAGAAGAGTTTGATACTTGGGCAGGACCCGGAGCCTAGACTGCCTTCCCTGCTCCCACTGGTGGGTGTCCACACCCCTCCAGCTCTTCCCTGAAAGGCTCCTCTGCTGCAGGCTGGAAGGGGTGTTGGCTCCCTATGGGGAGTTGCTGCAGCTCAGTACTGCTGCCAACAGCAGGATCTGGCCCTCGAGGAGAAGAGGGGAGGGGGTGGCTGTCGCCAACATCCTCTCCCACTTCCACATTGCCCCATTCCCTGCTGGGAGCTCCTCCACCCCTGGGGGGACCCTGGGGGTATCTGGAGGAAGCCCAGGCTCACACATCCCTCTGCTCCATACCCTGGAGCGTTCCTGCTGGCAGCCCCCACGGGAGAGCAGTGTTCCCAGGGAGAGACTCCCACGGTGATGGGTGACAACATGGGCATTGCAAGCACAGCCTCCATCCCCTGGAAAACTCCCAATGGGATAAGCTCCAGCCCTGGCATTTTGGGACCTGAAGAGTCTGGCCCTGTGGGCTGGGTCTGTTCTCTGCAGCAAAGCAGGATTGTCACTGTGCCCCAGATCTGTGCTTGCTCCTGCAGCTCCTGAGGACCTACCTGAGGGGGGTCACAGTGAGACCCCCGACTCTCAGCACTGCTGCCCCACGCTGGGCAGAGCATGGCTGTGGAAAACCCACAGGAGGGCAGCCTTATTTCTCTTAGTTTGGGCTCACTGTTCCCAGGGGCTGAGCACCCTGCAGGGAAAGGCCATGTCTCACACTCTGTTTTGGTTGTGGGTGTTTTAGCTGGGGGACCAGCCAAGGCACAATCTGGCCCTTCCTGCCTGTGCACGGCTGTGGACAGGCCTGTGCCTCCCTGATCCCACCAGTGCAGCATCAACAGAGACACCAAACACCCCAGGAACAAGAGGTGGGCACCGGCCCTACCAGCCCCACCTCTGCAGGGCTGTGCCTGACCTCAGCAGTTGCAGGTGCTCTGAGCTGAGGCTCTGCTTAAGCCAGTGATGATGGTGGAGGGAGAAGGACCTGGAGACAGCGTCAGGATAAGAAATGTCATTCCTCCAGCTGAGAGTCCCACAGCCCTGCCCAGGCTCGTCCAACTCAGACAGCCCTACCTGCAGGCACAGAGGAGTGCTTCCCATGTGGTATGGGATCTCCACCTGGAGACAGGACAATCTCAGACCCTTATCCCTGGAAAGCCACCAGGGCAGTGTGGCCCTGGTCCTAAAAGGGCTGGACCAGCACCCTCACACCACATCTCTCAGCACAGCCAGAAATGATTCCTAGTGTGCTGCTGACACCTCTCCCCTCCCTGAGGTCTCCCCACACTCTGCTGCCAAGCATTGTCCCTGGGCGGTGGGGTGGGCCTGTGGTGCAGGGCAGTGACCTGAGCTCAGGTCCAGCACAGCTGCCTGCTTCTCCTCCAAGAGGGCGCTCAGCAAAGGCAGCACACACAGCCCTCCCACAGCCCTCCTCACCCCACAGTCAAGCCCTGGGTGGGCAGGGCAGGCCCACAGGGCCTGGAGAGGACCAGTGCCCGAGCTCCAGCCCGCACCCGCCTGAGGCTGGGGAGTCAGGGCAAAAGTACCCCTGGAGATGCTGGGGATTGAACCCAGGACCTCCCACATGCGAAGCAGGTGCTCTGCCACTGAGCTACATCCCCTTGACACCTGCCAGCAGGAGAGGCACTCTCCTCCCGTGATGTGCCTATGACAAGTCCTGTATTCCCCTGGGTGCCCAGGGACCCTCTGCAGCAAACAGCACTTGAATCCTTGTGATGTGGGGCAAGTTGGGACTGCCTCTCTGCTGGGGCCTGATCCTGGCACAGGGCTGCACTGCAGAGCACTGCCCCTTCAAGGTCTCTGCAGGGCAATGGGGCAGAAGGAGGCTCTTGCTGCAGGTGCTGCTCCCACACTCTGGCCCACTCCGGGATGGGTCAATGGAGAGGAGCCTTTTCTGCCACCCAGGGCAACAGCCGTCTGTGCCACATCTGTCCCCAACTCTGCAGCAGCAGCAGTGCAACAGGGTGAGGGAAATGCCCTCCCTGGACTGATGTGCCCCCAGGCTCCGATGGCATCCTAGGGCATGCCGTGGAGGGCACATGGAGGCAGAAATCTTATACCCCCTCCTCCAGGCACCAGGCCTCCCCCTGCACCCCTCTGTTCCCCAGCAGCCCTGCAGGCGAGGTGAACAGCAGGCTTCCGTCTCCATGGGACTGGGCATGGGCATTGGGCTCAGGGACCTTCCCATTCCTTCAGCACTGATGTCTGTCCTGACAGCAAAGCAGTGCCCGGGGACAGCCCTGGCTGGGGTCCCTGTGGCAGGGTGGGTGAGCGTGTTCGGCTGTTAACCCAAAGGCTGATGGTTTGACCACACGCAGGGATGGTGTCCTCACGCTGGTACAGCTGGGGCAATTGTGTTGCCCAGTGCCATAGATTTTTCCCTGCTGAGCCCCTGCCTAGCAGAGAGGGTTTAGGGGAATCAAAACCAGAGCACAGTCACTGTGACCTTCTGGAGTGGGTGAGTGGAGTTAAGGGGATGGGCTGCTCATCTATTCTGCTTTGCCCACATGGCCCCAAAGCCCATCCTCTGCAATGACTCTCCCGTTTTTGCTCAAGAAAGACCTGGAAGGACTGCTCTTTTGGAGCACTGATAATCCCGCAGGCACTACCCCTGCAGCCAAGCATTTTCAAGCTCGCGCTCAAAGCTGAGAAGACAGGAACTGTGCTTGGACAGACAGTCTCTGCCAGGTGGCATGGACACTGCTGATTCCCCACTCCAGAGTGGCAGAGGCTGGATCCCCTTCTCAGGACAGACTTCTTGCCAGGAAGCCACAGCCAGGGGGGTGCCTCACCTGGTTCTTACTGGCACTTCACTCAGCATGCGTTTTGGTGGATATTTCTTTTTTTATTGTGTCTACTCTTTCCACACACAGGAATGACAGAAAAGCAAACATTTCATAAAAGCTTGTCATAAAGCCCTTGTTATAGACAGGAAGTCCGTCAGATCTGGAGGGAGCCAGGAACATTGCCATAACCACAAAGAAGATCCAGGAAGCTCAATGCGTCTTCTCACTTCTTCACTCACTCTCACTTCTCAGTTCTTCAAGTGACGCAAATTCTTGCAACCATGATTTAAGCCTGGAAGTGGGAAGGGATTTATGTCTGTGGGTGGAGGAGGAATAAGTGTGTTGTGGGAGTATGTCAGGGCTGAAGGCCCTTGTGCAAATCAGGGACGATGGAGACATTTCCATCTTGTGCGCATGCCTCAGCCTAGGAAATGGGGAAAGCCCGCTGCTGGGGGTGGATGTTCTCAGTCATGGCCCATGAGCATGACGTCACTCTCTTTTGCAAGAAAGAGAAAATAGGAGGACTCAGGTTGCAATATCTAAGTCAGCCAGTGGGAAACAAATACGTAATTACATTGGGGGAGGGGGGCTGGAGGGGGGTCAGATTAGGAGAAGGAAAGAAGTGGGAAGTAATGATTTCTGTGTTAAAAATTTGGGAAGCTGAGACCCAGCTTGTGTGGATCTTTCTTCTGAAGAAGGATCTATTTTTTTTTTTTTTTTTCCGAGATGCTGGCCCTATCAGACTAGCTTTCACAGTTCTCCTCTGCCAGACAGCCCAGAGAACAGGAGGGATGGGATTCATCTACTCAGATTTAGACATGTCCAGTGGAAGGGCTTGATTCAGCTTCCCCCTCCCCACTGTCAATACGAAGATGTCCTGAGGAATCCCAGACACACAGGACCCCCACCCCTCAGCTTGGCTGGGTAACGGAAGAGAAAACAGCATGTTTAGAGTAAGCTTTCTGCCACTCCTGGGCAGGTGTGGCATTTCAACAGCTCCCACTTGCAGGATCACAACTGTGGTTACTTTAAAGCAAGAAGAAAGCCAGGGAAGTTTTTTACACTCTTCAGTACCAGACCTGTATGTCTTTAAGACACAAATTTTCCCACTTCTCATTCCCCAAGCAGTCCCCAGATTCTGCACTTCTAAAGATATACCTGGTACACAAAATATGCACTTGTCCACACTTGACACAATCACAACCTGTTTATTCCTGGTGGGTCACAACTGGTAGGAGCTCTCGGTGCAGGCCACAGTCTTTCTGAGGGCATTTCCAAGAGTCCCCTTGACTTGCCTGTTCCGCAGGCTGCAGAGGAGTGGATTGGCCATGGGCGTGAGGATGGTGTAGAAAAAGGATAGCACTGTATTGAGCTGCCTCAGTGAGGCTGTTCTGGGTGTCATATAGACAACGACGAGGGTACCATAGAAAGCAGTGACCATGATGAGGTGAGAGGAGCAGGTGGAGAAGGCCTTCTGCCTCCCCGTGGTGGCTGGAATCCTTAGGATCACAAGTATGATGCAGATATAGGATACCAAGGTGAACACAAAGGAGAAGACCACATGCAGAAAGCAGATGATGAAAGTAACCAGTCTAAGCACGGTGGTGTCACTGCAGGCGAGCTCCAGCAATGGGGCAAAATCACAGAAGAAGTGATCAATTGCATTGGGACCACAGAAGTGTAAGTTGGAAAATAGCCCAGTGACTCTGGTAGACATTAGTAATCCTGCTAGCCAAGACCCAGCTGCTAGCTGGAGACAGAGCTTCTGCTGCATGAGGCTGGCATAGAGCAGGGGGTGGCATATGGCCAAGTACCGATCCTAGGACATGGTGGCCAGCAGATGACACTAGGTACCTGCACAACAGGCAAAAAAAAAGAATTGTGTCATGCAGCCTTGAGCAGAAATGGTTCTGTCCCTGGTTAGGAAGCTGGCCAGCAGCCTGGGCAGGATAGTGGAAGTATAGCAGATTGCCACACTGGAGAAATTAGGCATCTGCTCTGAGGCCCACGAAAGAAGGAGGAGGAAACCTAAGAAAAGGGAAGGGAATGTTGACAAAGGTAACAAGATGAATTCACCAAGCACGATATTAGTTACCCTTGCCAGACCTTCAACTGACCGGGTACCAAAATGGATCCTCACAACCATACCAGAGCAAGAATATTTTTCTTGAAGGCCTTTTCAGTCCTTCACGAGTTAAAAACCCTCCTTTTCACACTGCTGCTGGTGATTTCTCTGCTCGCTGTCATGGGGAATGCAGTCACCATTGCCATCCTTTGGCTCCACCACTAGTGCCACACCCCCAGGCATCCCTTCCGCCAAACCTTGTCCTTCTTGGATATTTGGTTCACTCTGGTCATTCCCCCTGACATGTTTGTCAGTCTCATGCTGGAGATTAAGATATCTCTGCAGCTGCTTACAAGTCCCTCCTTCTCCATCAGCACAGCTGAGTTTAACCTATGTGTTGTGATGTGTTTTGATTGCTGCAGGGCCATTTGCAGCCCCTCACACGACTCTGTCCTTACCAACTCCTGGCTGTGCTCCATGCTCATCTTTAGCTGCTGGGGAATGGCATCTCTCTCCACGCTCAGCCCCACCATCCTGTATGCGATTAGACCCTCAGTGCCCACTGTAGAGACTGCTTCTTCTGCGGCATCATCCCTTTGCTGAGAGCAGCCCGCATGGGCACCAGCTACTATGAAACATGAGCGTTGCTCTCTTCTCCACTGTGTTGTTGAGCTCCTTCACACTGACCTCTGTGGTTTATGCCTACATTATATGCATCGTCCTGAGGATAACCTCTGTGCAAAGCCACAACAAGGCCTTCTTCACCTGGATATCCTTCACCTGCATACCCTATATTTCTTCACTCACTATGGCATATGCTGGCTGCATGCTTGACGATGCGGGGCCTGAAGAGAAGCTGCTTTCTTGTAAGCTGCCTGCAAATTTGCAGGTTCCCCTAAGAAAGTGCATTCAGGAGAAGAACAATTTTAGAGAATTGAGGTGTCACCCAGGAGAGTAAGAAGACACAAGCCTTTGAGTGTTTGAACTGACCCAGAAAATGGACACTGGGACTGTCCCCTCTCATTCACCGATTCACTACGCTCATACTGCTGTAGGTGAATGAGCTTGAGCTTTTGCTCAAATACAGCCAGGGGTTTAATCTCAGAAAATGTTCCACACGAACCCAGTGCAGAGTTTCCCCTATGCCAGACTAGAGGCAAAGAACAAGCTGGGCATTTGGGATCTAAGACTAACCTGAACCCCAAGCTAAAATGTCAGTGCAAACATGGAGCACTGCCCTGTACTGATCTTCCCATTTTACTCCTTGTGGAAGTGCTACCCATTCTGGCCTGGGACAGAGCCTAAGGGGACAACACAGCCTGTGGAGAAGATCTCTTTCACTGCTTCAAACTCACCATCTCCTCTTCTCCCTCTCCTCTCCTTGCACTTGGAATCATCCCGCTTTTGCAGTCATCTGCTCTGCTCCTTTCCATGTCTAAAAACAAATATAAAGATGAAGGGAAAAACATCAGTCTTTTTTGCATATAGTTTTCTTGTGCTTCCTTCTGTTAGATATGTATTTTGATTTTAAAAAAAAGTAACTTAATAAATGAGTGATTTGAGACTTGAATAGTGAGTTTCATGTACTTGGCTGCAGGTGCCTGTGCGAACTGGTTTTCCCTAGGCTCCCTCTAGAGTCAATGGAAACAAGAGAACATGCTAGAGGCTGGTTCCTCCCAACCTATAACTGGCATGCAAAAGAAAGGTTACAAATCTCTTCCAGACACTCTTCTCTTGCTCTGCGTTTAGGTCAGGACATTTGATGGCAATAGCAATGAGCAACTCTTTGGAAACAACCGTGCTTCAGTGCAGACGGATGTCAGATGAGATTGTGTGACAGGCTGTGTGGAGTCATCATACCTTTCAGTCACTATTTAGAGTACGAAAGAAGACAAGTTATACTTGGTCCCTATTCCACCCCCTCCCCCTTTCCTGAAGAAACAGAGAGCAAGAAGGTGTGGAAGGAAGCAGGGGATTACAAAAGAGATGCTGGATATTACTTATTTTGAAAACAAGAGACTCTCAGGGATTCCTAGTGCAAAAAGGCAAGTACCTCTGAAAAGTAGAAAGAATAGCTTTCAACATACACATTTGATTTGATTTCATTTCATTTCATTTGATGGTTTAGCATTTGTGCAATAGAAGAGATGAGTTTGGCACATAGGTGTGACAGATGTTTGCAATAGGTCTGAGTGAATGTGGAATTTGCCAGGAATGGGGTGAAATAGCTCGCAGCCTCTTTAAATCTTCTGCTCTGGAGAAAGAATCCTTTAGGAGTGTTTGAGAAATGTAGAAAGATGACAACAAATTCTCTGAGGACTCAAACTGAAATGTAAACCAGAAAAATCAGGGGGTGAGAAAGGCTTGAAGGACTCACTCTCTGTGCTCTATAGGAGGAAGACTGCAAGAAAGGAAAGAAGCAGAGAAGGAAGGATTCCTTTCATCCAGACGGTGAAATAATCACACTTGGGTTTTGCCACCTTCCTGTCTCGGCAGGATGAACTGAAATTCAGCATGGGAGCAGAAAATGAAACTGCAGTTACTGAGTTCATCCTAGAGGGTTTCTCAGGGCTTGATCAAAGCCTGCAGCTATTTCTCTCTCTGCTCCTTCTGCTCATATACCTGACAACAGTGATGGGGAACGCAACCATCATTTTCCTCGTGTGTGTAGATCACCGCCTGCAAACCCCCATGTACTTTTTCATCAGCAATCTGGCCTTCCTGGAAATCTGGTTTACAACCTCCACAAGCATCAGATTGTTTGTGATCCTGAGTTCTGGTAGGAGAATGATCTCACTAAGCAGCTGCTTTACCCAGTCCTGTTTCTATTTTGTCCTGGGCTGTATAGAGTTTGTTCTACTTGTTGTCATGTCCTTTGACCGCTACGTTGCCATCTGCCAGCCTTTGCGTTATGCTGCCATCATGAAGCCTCAGCTCTGCATCAACCTGGTTGTTGCTACTTGGGTCATTGGCATCACAGTCTTGAGTTACCGTCTGGTCCTCCTCTACAAGCTGACTTTCTGTGGTTCGAACAAGATCCACCATTTTTTTTGTGACAACTCCCCCTTGTTCACATTGTCCTGCTCTGACCCCAGCCTGCTTTGGAAAACAGACTCTGTTTTGTTATCGTTTATCCTACTAGGTTCCTTATGTTTAACTCTGGCATTTTACATGGGCATCCTTTTCTGTATTCTGCACCTGCCAGCAGCCGCTGGGAGGAAAAAAGCTTTTACTACATGTTCTTCCCACCTCACCACCTTGGCCATTGCATATGGGAGCTGCATTGCTCTCTATGTGCGTCCTTCCAGAGATGTTTCCTTGGAGACAAACAGAATTCTGGCTTTGCTGAACACTGTCTTGTACCCAGTCTTAAATCCGTTCATCTACAGTCTTAGAAACAAGACTGTGCTACTGGCCCTGAATGAAGCCATTGCCCGTGTAACAGCACAGCTTTTCCCCTAATCCTGATGCATTTCTGGACAGCAATTCCAATGAGCTGCTATGTTAGAATATGCTAAATAATACCAGTGCATAGGTATGTAACCTGCAAATACAGCTGCCTCAGGAGATGCATGTTCTTGTTGGGTTGTGTTAGGTTAAGTGAGAAGAAGCTCATCTGCACACACAAAGAAGGCACTACCAATGGCAGGAGGAGTAACTCAGTTAACACCCTGCCCCAGCTGCTCCCAGAGCCATCCCAGGAGAGCCACCAGCTCATCAAGATCCCATCTCCACAAAGCCAGAAGAGCACAGAGGCACCGTGGCAGGTGGGAACCCAAATGACAGGCTCCTGAGGAAGGAACGTTTTGTCCCGGCTCCTTCCAGGGCTGCCCTGGGAGAGCCGTCAGCCCCGTTGTCCAGGTGTGAAACCCACCAAGAGGAGTCACTGCGAGCAGCTCTCTGGATCACCATTTGGACTAAGGGAATTGTTGCCTAGGGGCGTAGGACACATTATGGGATGCAGGGGAAGAGCATTTTTGGGCTGCACAGGATTTATTATGGGAAGTGTAGGGGAGGACCCCGACCAGTGCAGTCTGTCCTGTCTCCTCATTAAACTTAATTTCTAGCTCATTCCTGTGTGGGGGAATCTCTCTTCTGTGTGAACATGTGAGCACAGGGGGATGAGTGCAGCAACTGGAGAAGGACCATGGGGTCAGGCAGCCCGTATGTCATTAGTGCCAGCAACTGAGAGACTGGAGTGACTGGACCTAAGAGTTTGTGTGTGTGTGTGTGTGTGTGTGTGTGTGTGACTGGGTGGTCTGTAGCAGCATCTGGAATGGGGCTGCAGCCTCAGGGGGTCATATGTCCAGGTGCGTGCACCTGGGGAGGCTGGTATCCCAGGCAGCTACTGAGGAGACTGAGCGTCTGAGCCCAGCTGCTGGAGGGATCCATCCTGTATGGGTATATATAGAGAACGGAATAGAATAGAACAGAACAGAATAGCATAGAACGGAATAGTTCATTTGGAAGGGACCTACAAGGATCATCTTGTCCAAATACCTGGCCACTTCAGGTCTGACCAAAAGATAAATCATGTTATTAAGGGCATTGTCCAAATGCCTCTTAAACACTGACACGCATGGGGCATCAACCACCTCTCTAGGAAGCCTGTTCCAGCGTTTGACCACCCTCTTGGTAAAGAAATGCTTCCTAATGTCCAGTCTAAACCTCCCCTGGTGCAGCTTTGAACCATTTCCCCGTGTCCTGTCCCTGGATCCCAGGTTGAAGCAATCATCGCCTCCCTCTCCACTTCCCCTCCTCAGGAAGCTGTAGAGGGCAATGAGGTCACCCCTCCACCTCCTTTTCTCCAAACTGGACCAGCCCAGTGCCCTCAGGAGCTCCTCGGAGGACATTTCTTCCGGCCCTTTCACCAGCTTTGGTGCCCTCCTCTGGACGTATTCAAGTACCTTACATCCTTCTTCAGTTGTGGGGCCCAGAACTGCACGCAGTACTCCAAGTGAGTCTGCACCACTGCTAAATAGAACAGGATAATCCTCTGTCCTGGTTTCAGCTGGGATAGAATTAATTTTCTTCCTAGTACTTGGTATAGTGCTGTGGTTTGGGTTTAGGATGAGAATAATGTTGATAACACACTGATGGTTTACTTGTTCCTAAGCAGTCTTTATCCAAGTCAAGGATTTTACAGCTTCCCATGCTCTGCCAGGTGCACAAGAAGTTGGGAGGGAGCACAGCCAGGACAGCTGACCCAAACTGGCCAAAGGGATATTCCATACCGTATGACATTATGCTCAGTATATGTACTGGAGAGAGTTTGCCGGGGGGCAGCGATCGATGCTCGGGGACGGTCTGGGCATCGGTCAGCAGGTGGTGATTGTGCATCACTTGTTTGGTATATTCTTTTTTTTATTAGTATTAGTATTAGTATTAGTATTAGTATTTCCCCTTTCTCTGCGGTCATATTAAACTGTCTTTATCTCAACCCACGGGTTTTACTTTTTTTTTTCTGATTCTTTCCCCCATCCCACTGTGGGAGGGAGGGTGAGCGAGCGGCTGGGTGGTGCTTAGTTGACGACTGGGGTTAAACCACAACATCCCCTCTTTTGAGCCCCTCGTTATACTGCACCCCAGGGTGCGGTTTGCCCTCTTGGCTGCCAGGGCACACTGCTGACTCCTGTTGAGCCCCCTGCCAGCCAGCACCCCCAGATCCCTCTCTGCAGGGCTGCTCTCCAGCCACTCCTCTCCCAGTCTATACTTGTGCCCGGCATTATTTCATCTGAGGTGCAGAATCCAGCATTTGTTCTTGCTGAACATGGTGAGAGTTGCCTCCTCTGGGTCATGGATACAGCTTTTCAATTGCACAGGGCCCAGGAGTGTTCCCTGTGCTGCCCCATGATGCCCCAGTATGTCCCACTGGCCTTCAGGTAGGGTATGACCCCTTCACCACTGCTTTCTCAGCCTGATCATCCAACTGGTGTTTCACCCATCTGTTTGTCTGCCCTTCCAGAATGTAACGTCCTAACTTGGGTACAAGAATAGTGAGGGAGAACATGTCACAAATCTTGCTGAAGTTGAGGTGACCAACATCCACTATTGTCCCCTCATGCACAAATGCAGTTACTTCATCATGAAGGCAGTCAGCCTGGTGAGGCATGCTTTACCCTTTGAAAGTCCATGCTGACTGCTTTTGGACACATTCTTTTCTTTAATGGTCCCAGAAATACCACCCAAGAGATATCGATAGATTACTCCTCACCAAAGTGAGCTCGTACAGCCTGGGGTTCCCTGGGTTGCTCCTTTGGCTTCTTTCAGAGATGGGTGCAACATTGCTTTGTCCTCGCTCACAAGAGACCTCTACCAATCCCATGACCTTTCCAAAGGGATATTCCACAGAAATATGTCTTCCCCTGTAACTTCATTACCACTATTCTGCCTGTTATATGCTGTATTTACTTTCTCTAATTGTTCTTGTGTTTTCATCTGTCCTGATACAATGACCATTTCTAAAGTCATCTTACCAGTAGACTGTCTAGACAAAGGCCCTTTCCATTATTCTCCAGTTTTCTCCTGCCCTTACTCTTTGTTCATTCAGATACCTCTCACGTATGCTGCTGCTTTGGGTTTCAGGGAGTTAAAGCTTTCATGTCTTTCAGTAGGACAATTGCCTTTGTAGCAAACTCTTATGTTTACCTCTACTTTTCTGTAGCTATCTATGTAAAACATTTCTCATAAGATTATCCCTTGTAGAAAGGCAACCTCATTAAAGGTAGCTTATCAGTAGCATATGCTTGAGGAGTGTATTGTATTGTTTCTGAAACTTTATCATGCTTTACTTTTCTTTGCTTGCAAATAGGAAAAATCCTTCTGTGCCTGTGTGCAGCCGGTTGTCTAAGGAGATCAGGAGGGAGATGGCGCGATGGAGCTGTAACACCCAGTTGCAGACTTCAGTGGAGAAGTCTGATGTAAGGAAAAGTGATATTATTGCAGCCTTTTAGTACTTAAAGGTAAAGTACCAAAGCTCAAAGCTCAAGGACAATAAAAAGGGCTTTTTAAAATAAATAAATAGCAAAAGGCAGGCGAGAAAATGCGTTGGCCCATTACTTGATGAGCATGGCCACCTCACAAACAGGGACACAGACAAAGCAGAGATGTTTAATGCTTTCTTTGCCTCCGTCTTCAAGACCGATGAAGTGTTCTCTGGGCTAGAGAACCATGACTGCAAGAACGACAAACTCCCAACCAACCCCGAACTTGTGCGGGATTTGCTGCTCCAGCTGGATAAGTCAATGGGGCCGGACGGGATTCATCTGAGGGTACTTAAAGAGCTCGCTGATGTCATAGCGAGACCTCTCTCAATGATTTTTCAATGCTCCTGGGAATCTGGGGAGGTCCCAGTCGACTGGAAGCTGGCAAACGTTGTCCCAACCTTCAGGAAGGGCAAGAGGGATGACCCCGGTAACTACAGGCCTGTCAGTCTCACCTCTGTGCCTGGCAAAATGAAGGAGAAAATTCTTCTGGGAGTTATTGAAAAACACCTGAAAGACAAAGTCATTGGTCCCAGCCAGCACGGGTTCACGAGGAGAAAGCCCTGCTTGACAAACTTGATTTCCTTCTATGACAAGGTTACCCACCTAGCTGACCAAGGGAAGCCAGGCGATGTCATCTTTTTGGACTTCGGTAAAGCCTTTGATACTGTCTCTCACAGTATCCTCCTGGACAAAATGTCCAGCATACAGCTGGATAAACACCTAATGCAATGGGTGAGCAATTGGCTGATGGGTCGGGCTCAAAGGGTTATAGTAAATGGGGTTACACTGGGCTGGCGATCAGTCACTAACGGGGTTCCCCAGGGATCCATGTTGGGACCAGTGCTCTTTAATGTCTTCATAAATGACTTGGATGCAGGACTCAAAGGTTTGTTATCAAAGTTTGCCGATGACACAAAATTGGGAGGAGCCATTGACATTCTCGAGGGCAGAGAGGCCCTGCAGAGGGATCTGGACAAATTAGAGAGCTGGGCAATCACCAACAGTATGAGGTTTAACAAGGGCAAGTGCCAGATTTTGCACCTGGGACATGGCGACCCTGGATGTACATACAGACTGGGGAATGAGAGGCTGGAGAGCAGCCCCATGGAGAGGGATCTGGGGGTTCTGGCCAACGGCAAGTTGAACATGAGCCAACAGTGTGCCCTGGCAGCCAGGAGGGCCAACCGTGTCCTGGGGTGCATCAAGCACTGCATTGCCAGCCGGGCGAGGGAGGTGATTGTCCCACTCTATTCTGCACTGGTGCGGCCTCACCTTGAGCACTGTGTGCAGTGTTGGGTGCCACAGTACAAAAAATATACAAAGCTGCTGGAGAGTGTCCAGAGGAGAGCCACAAAGATGGTAAAGGGTTTAGAGCGGAAGCCGTATGAGGAGCGGCTGAAGTCACTTGGTCTGTTCAGCCTGGAGAAGAGGAGACTGAGGGGAGACCTCACCACGGTCTACACCTTCCTCACAAGGGAAGGAGGAGGGGCAGGTGCTGATCTCTTCTCCCTGACGACCAGTGACAGGACCCAAGGGAAGGGCAGGAAGATATGCCAGGGGAGGTTTAGGTTGGACATTAGGAAAAGGTTCTTTACCCAGAGGGTGGTGGAGCACTGGAACAGGCTGACCCTGCAGGCAGTCACGTCGCCAAGCCTGACAACATTCAAGAAGCATTTGGACAACGCCCTCAGACATAGGGTGTGAATTTTGGAGTTGTCCTATGCAGGGACAAGAGTTGGACTCAATGATCCTTGTGGGTCCCTTCCAACTCAGGACATTCTATGATTCTATGATTCTATGATTCTTATAAGATAGATGAGGACAGACTTTTTAGCAGGGCCTTTTGCAATAGGACAAGGGGTAATGGTTTTAAACTAAACGAGGCTAGATTTAGACTAGATATAAGGAAGAAATTTTTTACAATGAGCATGGTGAGACACTGGAACAGGTTGCCCAGAGAGGTGGTAGATGCCCCATCTCTGGAAACATTCAAGGACAGGTTGGATGGGGCTCTAAGGAACCTGATCTAGTTGAAGATGTCCCTGCTCAGTGCAGGGGGGTTGGACTAGATGACCTTTAAAGGTCCCTTCCAACCCAAAGCATTCCAGGATTCTATGATTCTATGAGAAGGTGAATCGAGTCAATTTGCAGAGGTGAAAGCCATCCAGCTGGCTTTGGATATTGCTGAAGGAGAAAAATGGCCAATGCTCTATCTCTATACTGACTCATGCATGGTGGCAAATGGCCTGTGGGGGTGGTTACAGCAATGGAAGCAGAGTAACTAATAGCGCAGAGGCAAACCCATCTGGGCTGCTGCATTGTGGCAAAATACTGCTGCCTGGGTAGAAAACCTGGCTGTAAAAGCACGTCACGTAGATGCTCAAATAGCCAAGAGTCAGGCCACTGAAGAACATCAAAACAACCAGCAGGTGGATCAGGCTGCTAAGATTGAAGTGGATCTGGACTGGCAACAGAAGGGTGAATTATTTCTAGCCGGGTGGGCCCATGACACCTCAGGCCATCAAGGAAGAGATGCAACATATAGATGGGCCCATGATTGAGGGGTGAACTTGACCACAGACACTACTGCACAGATTATACATGAATGTGAAACATGCGCTGCAATCAAGCAAGCAAAGCGGTGCAAGCCTCCCTGGGATGGAGGACGATGGCTGAAATATAAATATTAGGGAGGCCTGGCAGATTGATGATATCACACTCCCACAAACCCACCAAGGCAAGCGCCATGTGCTTACAGTGATGGAAGCAACCACCGGATGGCTGGAGACATATCCCGTGCCTCATGCTACTGCCCGGAACACTGTCCTGGGCCTTGAAAAGCAAGTCCTGTGGTGACATGGCACCCCAGAAAGAACTGAGTCAGACAACGGGACTCATTTCCGAAACAACTTCATAGACACCTGGGCCCAAAAGCACGGCATTGAGTGGATATATCTCATCCCCTATCATGCACCAGCCTCCGGGAAAATCAAACAGTACAACGGAGTGTTAAAGACTACACCGAGAGCAATGGGTGCTGGGACGTTCAAACATTGGGACACACATTTAGCAAAGGCCACCTGGTTAGTCAACAGTAGGGGATCCGCCAATTGAGTTGGCCCTGCCCAATCAAAACTTTTACGTACCGTAGAGGGGGATAAAGTCCCTCTAGCGCACATAAAAAATATGCTGGGGAAGACAGTCTGGGTTATTCCTGCCTTGGGTAAAGGCAAAACCATTCGTGGGATTGCTTTTGCTCAAGGACCTGGGTGCACTTGGTGGGTGATGCAGGAGGATGGGAAAGTCCAATGTGTTCCTCAAGGGGATTTGATTTTGGGTGAGAATAGCCAATGGTTTGAATTGGATGATGTTAATTGCTACGTGTCCCGATCCAATGTCGGGAGAGGTTTCGATACGATCCCAAGGACGAGATTAAGACGCAAACGAGGTCAAATGCCGTACAACCTTTTACTTTTATTGGAGGGGAGAAGAGAACGGAGGGAGGAGGGAGGGCAAGGGAGGAGAGGAAAAGAATAGGGGAGAGAGAGTTAGAAAGAGAAGGAGAAGGAGGAGTTTGTCACCACCACTTCGAGTCCGGTGATCTTCCGCAGGGTCTTCGGTGGCCTCAGGTTCTGGCGGGGATCGAAGCGGGTAGGGGGTGAGCCTTGAGGGTGCAGGAACAGAAGGAGGAGTCTCGCGCGCGCCGCTGCCGCCCCCGCCGAGGGGCACGTGCGCTCCTTATATAGGGGCTCCCACGCATGCGCAGATCACAAATGTGTACGTGCAGTTCGCCACGGCCGTGCTGCCCCCGCCTCTGCTCTTTTCGCGCCTTTTTGTCCCCGCCTCAGCTCTTTTCGTGCCTTTAGTCCCTGCGCAGGCGCACGAGGTTGCTTTTTCTCAAAGCTGTGGAGAAGATGGTCTTCTCGAAGCGCTACGCTGGATGGCGCTACAGCGGCAATGTCGAGACAAAACCGCATTTGGTACCGGTTCTCTACACCACCCCGTGGCTCGACATTGCAGCTTGGTGGTATAAGACAGAGAGAGAAAGAAAACAAAGGAGAAAGAAAGAAAATGCAGAGTTGAAAGGGTTGGAGATAAGGGTGGAGGAAAGTTGTGGGAAGGGAAACGGGAATAACATTGTTTCAGGTGAAGGAATGTCTTAACACAGATTAACTGAGGTATTGCTCAATGCAAGCTTATTCTTGAACAACTTTAACAATTCTTCAACTTTGAAGGGTAAACATTAGAAATAGGGTTGACAATAACTGGCAACAGTAAACATTAGAAATAGGGTTAACAGTAACTGGCAATACGCGGTTTCTTCCTTTAGAATGAATTGGGGATGGGTTTAAATGATGGGTACTGAGGTTGGTTGTGGCTGATGGATGGTACAGATTTTCCTTACACCATCAGGTGAGGTGTTAGGAACAAATTGCATATTTGACACAACGTGTTGAATTAATTGAATAAAACATGGAATTATACAGGGTAGGAACAGTAAGGTGGCAGCTGCACATAGCAAATACAATATTAATTGTTTGACCCACGGTGCCCCTGGTAACCAGGACCACAAATCGCCATTCCAACCACTCCAAGTTTGAACAGGGACATGGGCTATTTTCCTGATATCTTGGGTCAGTTGGAGAACCACTTCTCCCACATCATCTATTTCTAGGCAGCAGTTAGAGATATTTAATTTTCCACACACCCCTCCCTCCTCAGCCAGTAAATAATCTAGAACCATGCGGTGCTGAAGGATTGCCGTGCGCATTTGTTGAGACTGCCGAGTTAATAGGTCTATGGCGTCAGCGGTTTTATTGGTGATAATTTCTAGGGCCGCTTGTAGTCTGATTATTCGGTTTAGATTATAGATTGGTTCTCTTGCCCCTGCAATGGGCTCGTTCGGATTCCAGGTTGCTGGTTCATAATGTTCAATTATTCGCTCAGGGGGCCATTCGTCATTCCCCCATTTTTGTGTCCCACCTAAATTTACCTTGGCAGATCGCGTCTTACGGGCAATACTTCTATCTCCGAGGTTATCATACACTTTTATGCCTAATTGGGGTCCACCAGTTTCTGGCAGGAGGAAGAATAGGGGTCTTATGATCCCTATATAACAACTCCCGACCACCCCGCGGGTAAGAATTTGTATGCCGTGTTTCCACAAATCCAATAATGCCCTTTTCTGGCTTTATTTCCTTGAGAAAATGGCCCATCTTTCCCTGGTGGAAATTGAAAATAAGTTGTGTCTTTGTCACCCAGAGGGCTGAAAAAGGTCATTGCCCCATCCCTTATTCGGCCGGTACAATACCAAGCCCCATAAGTACCCCTCCATTTGCAAGTTTGTTTGTAATGCTGGAGAATCAAGGTTTCGTTTTTGCTTGACCAATATCCCTTAAACCCCTGGTTACGCCCCGTTTCATTAAGCCACACCCACAGGTCCCTTTCCTTGTCGGGGGGCTTACGTGTGAGTGTCCATTGGCATTTGCTTTCTCCCACCTCGACCCCTCCTTTCTGAGTGCAATTCAAGCAGTATTGCCCCTTAGCTGGAAACTGAATTGGCCAGGTCCCACTGTCATCCCACGGATTGTCTGCGGCTTCGCTATATTTGCTTACGATTTGGTCTGGGGTGAGGGGTGCGGATGTCCACGGCCAACTTGATAGCCCTAGGGGTCCGCCGCACACCCAACAGTGACTCAGATTGAAAGTTTGACTCACGGCTTTCGCTAATAACACAAACTCGTTTTCCTCGAAGGGATTATATGGAGGAGGGGAAGGTGGAGGGAATGGTCGCTCGTCACTTTCAGAGAGATGTTCCTGAGTCAAAACGATCCAAAGCAGCAGGTGCGTCGTGGTCATATCGCTGCCCTTAAAAACAGAAACAGGAACAAAACTCGCTCCTTGGGTTAGAAGGAGGGAATAATCCATTTGGTGTGTATTTTGTGGGTTCTCCCACTGGTATCTTTCGCTTTCCACATGTGTTTATTTAGGGGGGTATCTAGTACAAGAGGCACAGCTCCCACAGTGGGAAGCTCAACCAGAACCGGTTGACCAGGAGAATAACATGGTGTCCTGGGGGAGTTGGGGTTTCGAGAGACGGGTACCATGGTTGGGGCTTGTGGACAAAATGCTGCAATTTTCGGGCACCCGTTTGCACCCCAGCGATTATTGACGTTGGTCACCGCCTCTCCTACCCGCTCAGCCCACCCCGGTTCGTGTGGTTTCAGGAAGCGCTTCAGCAAGCCATTTGTTCTCTCCACAATCCCATTTGCTTGGGGGTAGTATGGAGTGTGGAATACCCATGAAATCCCCTCCCGAGCCGCCCATTCCTGGACCATCTTGGCTGTGAAGTGTGTGCCATTGTCAGATTGTATCAACTGCGGTTTAGGGAAGGTCCCAAACCATTCTTTCAGGGCCTTCACCGTATTCTCCCCTGTTGCCTTAGCACAGGCTTTAGCCTGTGCTAGGCCAGATACTATTTCAACACCCACTAATACATAGCACTTTCCTTCTGATTTACGGAACAGACCAATGTAATCAACCTGCCAGGCCTCCCACAAACCTTTTCCCTCTCTCAAATGTAGGGGACTGTCTTCCAGGGGGTGCCTGTCTAAGCGGATACGACATTGCTCACAGGCTGAAATGCAAGTTTTGCAATTTTCTCGGGTAACCGGCCAGCCTCTGGCCTGAGCCTCTCGGTAGAGGTCTTGGGCTCCACTGTGCCCTCTCTTAAGGTGCAACCATTCCAGGAGTCGCTCCCAATCCTCCGCTACTGGATCACTTTGCAAGGGGGCGAGGCGGGCCAGCTCATCAACCCTATTGTTCCAATGACCGGACGGATTTTCTCCCGTCTGATGGGAGGCTACCCATCCTACCGCAAAGTTCCCCTGTCTGGCAATGGTTAAAATATCTTGCCACTTTTCCTTTTGCCATACAGGTATTCTGTTAACCTCCCACCCATTTTGTTCCCAAAAGGGGAGCCACTCTGTACACCCCTTAAAGACAGCAAAGGAGTCAGTGTAGATATAGATTGGAGAGGCAGATTGGGCTTCATGTTGAAAGGCACTCCATACGGCCACTAATTCCCATACTTGAGCGCTGCCTTCTCCTTCGGTAATTATTTTTTGGTCGGTCCTTATCTGTAGGGCGACTACACGGTATTTCCAAGTTCTGCCCTCTCGTTTAGCAGAGGCATCAGTGAACCAAGCGTTCTGTAATTGTTCTGAAAATGGGGGGGCTACCTGCACAGAAGAAGGAGGCACGTCACCTTCCCGGTCTGGGGCCACTCCCTCTTGGATAACTAAATTTTTGGCAGCGCCCTCAGAAACTTCAAAAATACCACAATAATGTTCTATTTGTGCGTACCATTTCCGCACCGAAGCTCTTTGTGCCACCCCGTCAGGGGGAGGTGTCCCAGTTAAAACTGGCTTAATCACTTTGAAAGGACCTCTGAGCACTATTGGTTGCTGGCGAATGGTGCGCTCTGCTTCTCGTAAAGCCAGGCTGACTACGAACAACCCCTTTTCCCACGTAGTGTACCGTTTTTCTGCATCCTTGAAACTCCGAGAATAAAAGCCAATGGGCCGGATGGGCCCTGCTGGCCCCCGTTGCCACAAATGAATCGATAGCCCGGTTGCGGCAAACCCCCATTCGATCTGCACCGGGTCTGTCGGGTGGATAGGCCCCAGGGCTTGGTATGCATTTGCCTCGAACACCAACAGCCGTAGCGCCTCATCGTGGACCGGGGTCCACTCCCATTGCGCCCTTTTCCGTAGTAAATCATATAGGGGTCTCGCGATAATTGAGAAATCAGGGATATGCTTTCTCCAGAACACAAGCAGCCCTAACGCATGCTGTAAGTCTTTTTTTGATTCTGGTATCTTAATTTGGTCGAGGGAGGAAAGGGTGTCTGGTGGGATACATGTCATCCCTCCCTTCCACCAAATTCCTAAAAATTTCACCTCACTTGAAGGGGTTTGTATTTTCTCAGGTGGGATTGTCAATCCTATACTCTCTAGATGGGTGATGATGTCCTTCTGGACTTCCCCAACCTCTTCCACCTGATTTCCCCCTATGAGTACATCGTCTATATATTGGTAAACTTTCACCCCCGCCCTTATGGGAATTGCTTCCAGCTCCTGTGCTAGAGCATGGTGGGCTAAGGTGGGGGAGTGCTTGTATCCCTGAGGGAGCCGTGTAAAGGTGTACTGTTGCCCCGCCCAGGTAAAAGCAAAGCGGTCCTGGTCCTGCGGCTGCAGGGGGACCATAGAGAACATGTCTTTAACGTCAGTAGTCACCATAATAGGGTGTGATTGCTCTTGAATGGCGGCTATAAGCTCGGCAATGTTCGGTACAGCAGCTGTTAATGGGCCGGTGTTGGCATTCAGCCTCCGGTAATCTACTGTCAACCTCCACTTGCCTTTTGGTTTTCGGACAGGCCATACCGGGGAGTTAAAGGGGGAGTGGGTGGGAACTATAATCCCCCTCCCCTTTAAGTCCTCCAGCACTGGCACGATTCCATCTCTTGCTCCTATCGGTAGCGGGTAGGGTTTCACGCTTGTCAGTTTGGAAGGGGGGAGGGCAGGCGCCGCTTGCAACAGGCGCACCCCCACGCCGGGGGCTTCGGCCAGCCGCCTGATCTGCGGGACGCCGAAAGACCACGAATTTCCCTGGGTGTCGCGCCACTGCCTGCCCTTTAAAACGTCTATGCCCAAGAGGTTCATTTGAAAGGGTCCTATGGCTGCCATGGTGTTCACCGGACTCTCATCTCCTGGTAGCCATAAGGTTACCGGGGTCATGGGCACAGATTGGGTTTTCCCTAGGGCGTTTAATACTATCAGGCGCTTAGAAGGAGTTGAGATGCCGCACCGTTCTGCCTCGCTTTGTTTTATTGCTGTGATTTGGGCCCCCGTATCGATTAAAAAGGTCATGGGCCTCTTCCTCGGCCGTACTGCGACGGTAATGAGGAGGTCCCCTTTATTGTTGCAGGTGAGTTGTCTAATAAACATCCACCCTCCGCCTCCCTCCTCACCCTGAGGGGGCGGAGGTTTTAGTTTTCCGCCACCCTTTCATCCCCCTTGAACCCCTCCTTCTTATCCAGTGCCGGCACGGAGGGCGCGTTTGGTTTGGGAGAGGGTCCTTGCCCGGACCACCTCCGCACAAGGAACTCTAATTTTTTGGTGGGGAGCCCATCCATTAGGTCTCGGGGCACCCCCTTTTGCAGTCCCTTCTGCCACAAATCTTGTCGGAGCAGGGGTTTTTCCCTTTTTGTTGGGCCGGGGCTTGTCCCCGAAAAAGCCAGCGGTTTATTTGCCGGCTCCGCTGCCCGCATGGCCCTAGTTTCCACCTTGTGGTAAGTTCTGCCTACTGGCCCGTATTTCCTTCCATAGTTTATCAGTTCCTGAGCTATCTCCCCCCAGGTCCACACTTTCCTCCCCCACTGCCGCTGTTCGGGGGTTACTGTTCCCTCCAGGGCAGCTGCAATTCGCTCTTCACGAGGCACATTTTGGATTTTCCCCTGTAATTGGATCCCGATAGGTTTTAACGAGTCGGGGAGTCCTCTTATTAGCGGTGTCAGCCGCTCGGGGTCTACCGGTAACAACATCGGAGAGCTTAAATTTGGTTTAAGTTCCCGGTCATACATCATTTGCAGGCATGCTGCCTTTTGTACGTTTTCTAGCAGTTGCTCAACCGAACCAGTTATAGCTAGGGGATCCCCCCTTTCTAATGGGTTCAGCCCCCCTGCCCAATATGCTGCCCTCTGGGTCAGAGACCATGGGGCTCGGCGATCGCCCGTGGTGAGGAAGACGCCGGGGCCCCAATACCCCTCTGCTTCTTTTTCCGATAGCATGATCCCATCCCCCCCCGACAGGGATACCCTCCACACATACTCCGTTTCGGACTCCCTTGCCGTCCTAGCAAAATCCTTTCGGAGTTTAGCCAGTTCGGTGGCAGTAAAAGGGATTTCTTTAGTTACAACTTGGGGACGGTTGTCGCTATCGTCCTCATATATATATTCCGTTTTTACCAGCGGGCACATATGGGGGGGGTTATCCACAGTCTCCCTTAATTGCTTTAAGTCTTTCTGGGGGTAGATTTGGCATACCCCTTTCTCCTCCAACATTACCTCCGCCTCAGTGAGGGTGTCTGCCTCCCTCAGGAGCTGAACCCTCAGCTCCTCCTTCAAAATCATATTTTGGCGCTTCTCCTCCTCTAGCGCCCGTTTGGTCTCTAGTAGTTGCTCGCGCAGCGGCGCTATCGCCGCTTGCAACGCAGCGGCCACAGCCTCCGATTGGCAGGGCGCTCGTTTCTTGTCCTCCACTGCCGCTGCCAGACACGCTCCTAACACAGCACAAACAACAGCCTTCCCTTTTCCCTTCTTCACTCTAGCTTCTTTTTGCAAAACCGCTATTCGGTCCATAACACTTTGCAGTTGGAACCAGTGGTCCCGTGCCCAATCTCGTCCCGGGGGCGAGGGGCGAGAGCGGTACGTTTCTAAAAACTCATATAATTTCTCTGCCTCTTCACAAAAATCGCCTGCCTTTTGGGCGGCCATATCCTACAAAGGGGAGTTCGTCCCGGGAGGGTCAAACCTTAAAAAAAAACACGTTTCCCCTATACGCTCCCAGGAGGCCAATCCGCACACTACTACAAGACAAAGACAAGCCTACAAAGGGGATATCGTCCTGAGGGGGTCACACCGTACAATCCAAACTTCCCCTATACTCCCCCAGGAGGCCAGACCATAAACTACTGTAAGACAGAGCAGAGCCTACAAAGGGGATATCCTCCTGAGGGGGTCACACTATAAAATTCAAGTCTCCCCTATACGCCCTCAGGAGCTCAAATCACAAACTGCTACGCGCGTTTCAGTACAAAGCTCTCAACATCCACTCCTTCCTTGCGCTTCGTTCGTCTCCGGCTGCTTCCCTCGCGGGAGAGCAGAACCGCGGATCGGAACTCCGCACTCGCTTCGTACTTGCTCGTACGTCTCGTTCACACACACTCGCTCAGCACACTGTAAGGTTGTATGACACTCTCGTCTCAAGGGATCCTGTCCGTGACGCCAATTAAAATGTCCCGATCCAATGTCGGGGAAGGTTTCGATACGATCCCAAGGACGAGATTAAGATGCAAACGAGGTCAAATGCCGTACAACCTTTTACTTTTATTGGAGGGGAGAAGAGAACGGAGGGAGGAGGGAGGGCAAGGGAGGAGAGGAAAAGAATAGGGGAGAGAGAGTTAGAAAGAGAAGGAGAAGGAGGAGTTTGTCACCACCACTTCGAGTCCGGTGATCTTCCGCAGGGTCTTCGGTGGCCTCAGGTTCTGGCGGGGATCGAAGCGGGTAGGGGGTGAGCCTTGAGGGTGCAGGAACAGAAGGAGGAGTCTCGCGCGCGCCGCTGCCGCCCCCGCCGAGGGGCACGTGCGCTCCTTATATAGGGGCTCCCACGCATGCGCAGATCACAAATGTGTACGTGCGGTTCGCCACGGCCGTGCTGCCCCCGCCTCTGCTCTTTTCGCGCCTTTTTGTCCCCGCCTCAGCTCTTTTCGTGCCTTTAGTCCCTGCGCAGGCGCACGAGGTTGCTTTTTCTCAAAGCTGTGGAGAAGATGGTCTTCTCGAAGCGCTACGCTGGATGGCGCTACAGCGGCAATGTCGAGACAAAACCGCATTTGGTACCGGTTCTCTACACTACGTAATACTTCTCACACTGCCCCAGCAGCGAGTACATTGGGAGGGGCACAGAAGTTGTGAGGGGACACAGCTGGGACAGCTGACCCCAGCTGACCAAAGGGATATTCTGTACCATATGATGTCATGCTCAGCATATAAAGGTGGGGGAAAAGCTGGCCGAGGGTCCGCTGCTCAGGAACTGGCTGGGCATTGGACAGCATCACTTCTTTTGTATATTCTTTTATCATTGTTATTCTTTTCCCTTTCTTTTCTGTCCTGCTAAATTGCCTTTATCTCAACCCACGAGCTTTACCTTTTGTTTTCAATTCTCTCCCTCGTCCCACTGCGGGGGAGTGAGCGAACGGCTGTGCGGGGTTTAGCTGCCTCTCGGGTTTAACCAAAGAAGGCCTTGACGCTGTGCAAACACGGTTCAGCAATAGCCAAAACACGGGTGTGTTATCAACACTGGTTTAGGCACAAATGCAAAACATAGCACCATATGGGCTGCCATGAAGGAAGTTAACCCCATCCCAGCCAGACCCAGTCCACTTGAAATGGGGGCCCAAAAATGGACACGGTTGCTTACAGGTGGCCTAATGAGTGAGGAGCAGGGGGAGACAATCTCTTCCCTTGCACTTTCGGCGAGGGTTCTCTTTATGCACTTCAGGACACTGCTGGCCGCCTTTGCTGCCAGGTCGCACTGGATCAAGCCGATAAATGCTGGATGGTGTTCTGTATTTAATTTCTCTAATCTTTCCTATATTTTCACCTGTCCGAATACAACGACCATTTCTAAAGTCATCTTTTCAGCAGGTTGTGCAGACAACAGCCCTTTTCCAGTATTCTCCAGTTTTCTCCTGCCCTTACTCTTTGTTCATTCAGATCCTTCTCACCTGTGCTGCTGCTTTGAGCTTCAGGGACTAAAAGCTTGCCTGTCCTTCAGCAGGACAAGTGTCTCCTTAGCCAATTCTTTAATTATGTTTATCTCTACCTTTCTGTAGCTATGTATCTAAAACATTTCTCATAAGATTATCCCTTGTAGAAAGGCAACCTCATTACAGATAGCTTGTATTTAGCATATGCTCGAGGAGCGTATTTTATTGTTTATGAAACTTTATCAAGTTTAATTTTCTTTGCTGGCCAACAGGAAGAATCCTTCTGTGCCTGCGTGCAGCCAGTTGTCTAAGGAGATGAGGTGGGAGATGGTGCAATGGAGCTGTAACATTTGGCTCCCAAAGGTCAGTGAAGCCTGATGTAAGGAAACTGATGTAAATCCCAGGTGGCCAGTGAGAGAAATGGTGAGGTTGAGGAAGGCAGGAAGCAAGGCTCAAGGTTGTCACTACAGCGCCAGACCTCAAGGGACTGCTTTTCCTAGCTGTCCAGACCTCCCGAGGAGACCCTCTGCATCAATATCAATTGGAGAATGCTGCTATCACCTCTGCTCTCAACTGAAATGAATAAAATATAACCTTTAAAAAAAGGATTTTGATTAGGTGCACTTGGAAATCTTCCTCCCTACCTGCACTATGAAATGACTCTACAATTAGCTGTACGAGTCTTGAAGAGTTGAAGAAAATCACAGGAAGAGAAATGGCTCGTTAGGGCTTTCTGTATTTTAATGAGCCCCCATGCTGTAGTTGGCCCTGTGTCTGTGAACCTCAGATACTGAGAGCAGACTGAACAAACCTCTCAAGAAGTCAAAGGCAGAAGCAAAGCCTTGAAGCATTGATTGGCCCCACTGAGGGCTGTTCAGGATGAAGGCTAGGAATTAGAGTGAGTAGCAGGATGAGAGTAAGTGTTTAAGGTTTGGGGCTTTGGTTTAAAGGTAAGGTTTGAGGTTAGGGATTGGAGTAGTGGATTCCTGTCAGGGGGAAGGTGCCATTTAGGGGTAGGCGTAGGGTTAGGGCTTAAGCTTCCTGGTTAGAAATAGGGTAGATGCCTAACATGAATGTTTTCTTAGTATCACGGTGGCATCAAAATTACCCAAACACATCTTTCCTCTTCAAAATCTTTCATCTCTATTGGCATGAAAAAGAGCTCTCTCATCTCCTCCAGGTCATTATAAACATGTGAAACAGGGTAGGTGGTGGGACAGACCCTTGCATGACCCTTCTAGCTAGATGCCTCCAGGAAGAGTACCACACATTGACCACATCCCTCTGAGCCTGACCAGCCGTCTCGTTCTTTTTCCCTCTACTTATGCACCCATGCAGGCCCTAATATCCTAACGTGGGCACAAGAATATTGTGAGGGATGATGCTGAACTCTTCACTGACTTGCAGGTTAAAAGACAGCCACTCTTCTCCCGCTGTCCAGCAATCCTGCCCTTTTATCCCGGAAAGCAAAGAGGATGGCAAGACACAAGCTACCCTGGGGAAAACCAGTCACCTTCTTTTTCAGACACCCAGAAATGGGGTCTGAATGGACACACTCAGACACACTCACACACAGCCTTGAGTTTCCCTGGTCATCCCTTGGGCATTTTTGAAAGGTGCATGCAATGGTTGGGTGCTGCCAGTCATCAGGGAGTGCCCCCAGTCTCCATGACCTTATAAAGATGATGGAGAGTGTCATCGCTGTGAGACTGGCTTGCCCTCTCAGCTCCCTGGGATGCCACCTCTCCTTTCCCATAGACTGGCAAGGATTGCATTTGTTCAAGTGCCCCCTGACTTGATCCACATCCACCACTGCTTGATCTCCTCCAGAGCCCTGCCCTGAGTCACAGAGGCCTGAGAGACCTTGCTGGGGAAGACTGAGGCAAAGAGGATAACAGAGACTCTCATATTTACCTACACCTGCTCTTAGAAAACTCAGCAGTGGCCACACAGAATCTTTGTTTCTTCTTTAACAGTTCCAGAAGTAGTAAACACGCAGATGGTGCCCTTGAATTGCCTTTCAAGGTTAGATTGAGTTGCGATCTGGAGTATTGCTGAGCTTGGAGGATGCTGTCCTTGAAGACCAGCCGTACTGAGCTTTGCCACCATGTCACAGCTCTGTCTCCCACAGTATCGGCTCCAGCTCGTCCTGTCTGTGCCCCTGTCTGAGGGCACTGGTGCACATCTGGGCTGAAGCACCCCAGCTGTGGCAGCAGGCAAGCTCCTACTTGCCATAAGGAAACCTGTTACCCAGTGTCCAAGACCCTGAATGTGCAAAGGCTTTGCTTCAGAGCAGAGACACGGCATGGACAGAAGAATTCTGAATGTCTTTCTATTCCTAGGACCACAAACCCAGAATGAAATGCCTAAATTCACCCAACTGAAGACATTCCCCAGCTTGCAGAAATTAGATCCCTGCCTGTCACCTGCCAGGTGTCCTGTCTAATGATGGAACAACAAAAGGTGATTCTCATGGCCAACTCTTTTCCCAAGAGGAGAACTGCCACTGCTGGAAAGTAGTGCCTCTCCCCAGCTGAGGGAGGGAACACCAGTGATGCCTTCAGCCTGTTTCACAGCAGGTTCCCCTGGAGCCCCAGAGACATCTGGAGGGAGCCCAGAGAGGGCAGAGATAGTGTTGCCTTGGGCTGGGCCTCTGCTGCTGAGCTGGTCTGGGCTCCTGGGACAGAGGGATCTCCTGGCAACTGGGCAGCACTGCAGAGAGACAGCTCTGCCCAGGAGCAGCAGCTCTGCAAAGCGCAGCAGGGCTGAGGGCACTGCCTGCAGGCACGGAGGGGACATGAGTGAGGCAGAGACAAGTTAAAGGCAGGCATGAGTGGGAAGATGGCCGAGACCTCGCTGAGGGAGAGATCTTCAAAGCCCTCTACATGGTAAGTCTCTGGATGCAGGGCAACATACCTTGTGTTCCTGGAGGGATGTCCAAAAACTGGCACATCCCACAGCCTATGAGATCTTTCAGGAGGACTCTCACAGTTTCTCTATTGGAGAGGAGGAGGATGTGCTCCAGAGCAGGGCTTCCCTGCTGCACCATCAGAGGGACAGGGCATGGCTGCTGCCTTCTCCCAGGGACAGACGCAAGGTGTGAATCTCGGCGTGCAGCCAGGGATGCCCAAGTCTGTCCTTCCGAGCAGCGTCCCTGCACCCCAGGGGGCGGTGTGCCAGGGCAGGGACTCTGCTGCCTGCCAGGGTCAGCACTCAGCCTGCCTCCCCACGGCATTGTGGGGAGAAGCTGTGCATGGAAGGAGTGACCCATGGCCAGGCAGGGTTGTTCTGCTGTTGAGAGGGTACTGCATGGGACAACGCTGCTCTCAGATCCAGCTCATGCCCAGGTCATTTCCAAGGAGACTTTTCATGAGTACGGTCAGGGTTTCCTGCTTGAGTCTGTGCTTTCCTGAATCTATGCTTCCACTTTTCTCTGGCTTGGCTTGATGGGCATGGAAACTCAGCTGTGCAGGTTAGAGAAGGGGCTGAGACTCCTAAACCATCACCCTGCGGTCTACTAGGAAGCTCAGCAAGTACCTTCACCCCCCACCAGCCTAGAGCTAAAACTGGTATCACCTTTCCAGTTTCATCAGGGTTTGCGTGACCTGCTCGTTGGCCCCTGCACACACACACAGAGGCTGCAGGGCAGAGCTGGGCACACAGGGGCTGGGATAGGGGCTGGGAGCACTGGCAGGGAAGAGATGTGGGGCCAGAGAAACAGATCCCAGCTGGGACAGCACAGGCAGTAGAGACATGGGCAGGGAGGGAGGGAAATGCTAAGGGAAACCCTGCTGCAGAGGAGATATGGGTGCCTGCCAGCCATGCCCTGCAGTACAGATGCCTTCCCTGAGCAACACCCTTCTTGTCTCCTCTCCCACCTAGCAAAGCCCTCAGCCAGCCCATGGCATCTAGGGTGTTAGTCACCTCCTCGTCCATCTGCCAGCAGGAGAGATCAAGTGCATTTCCCACTGACCAGGGGCTGAAGGTGATTGCCCTGTGTTATCAGCATCTGGGAAGGGCTCTGCAGTGCTGGGTAAGGAAAAGGCTTTCCTGAGTGTCCCTCTGCCTCTCCATTGCCTCCCTCAGCTGCTCTTGGTGTTGATGTCAGGATCTCTGGGAATAATAGTTTCAGCTGAGTCAGGCACGGATCTTGTGGGTCCTCCCATTCAGATGTGTTTAAGGCAATGAGGTGTCCAGCTTTCCTCTAACTTGTGAAGCTCTGGGCAATGCAGTCTGTGAGCCTAGGAAATGAGCTGATTTTCCCTTAATCAGATGCCATCATTAGCAGCCACATGCACTTGTGCCCTGGCATCTCATGTAGCAGTAAGGCCTGTGTTCGGCCATTGGGTATCTGCGCTGGATTTAGTTAGGCAATGTAGGGATGTCCATGAGACTACTGCAATTACAGTTGGTGACAATCTAGTATATACAGCTGATGGAGTAATAAAATTTTATAAAAGGACTGAGATATCCCTATGGCACATGAGTCCATTTGACTAGCTGACTACCTTCAATAGGCTGTCCCAAACATCACAAGTAGGGAAAAGTTCAATGGGCATCTGCTGTTGGCCACAGGAATTCCCCAGCAGCCTCCAAGGTGATGCCCCCAGATGCTGTTCTTTCTCTATGAACTGCTCTGTTAGAGCTTGCAGTTACCTGCACTTATCTTGGTCCACCTCTGACACTTCCAGTGTCACCAGGTGTATGCATCACTCCTGGCCTCCGTCTCCACTGATTTGCACGGGAGCTGAGACAAGTAGTTCACATGCAGATGCCTATTTTCTAAAGTTGTAGAAATGCACACATGAACTGAGACAAGAGAAATCCCAGCTCCTGGGGTTTGTGGCAGGCATGGGAGTGAGCTGAATCCCCTTCTAGCCCCAGGACTACAGACCAAGGATGAGATGCCTCGATTGACTTAGCTGAATCCTTTCCCTCCCCAGGGGTAAAGGAGATTCCTCTCTGCCACTCTCTGGGTATACTGCAAATGATGGCACACAGGAAGGTGAGTCTCATACCCAACTCTTTTCCTGACAGGAGAAATGCCACTGCTGGAAAGAAGTGTCTCTCCCCAGCTGAGGGAGGGAACATGCTTCAGCCTGTTTCACAGCAGGTTCCCCTGGAGCCCAGGGGCACCTGGAGGGAGCCCAGAGCGGGCAGAGAAAGTGCCACCTTGGGCTGGTCCTCTGCTGCTGAGCTGGATCAGGCTCCTGGGACAGAGGGAGCTCCTGGCAAGTGGGAAGCACTGCAGAGAGACAGCTCTGCCCAGGAGCAGCTCCTCTTCCAAGTGCAGCAGGGCTGAGGGCACTGCCTGCAGGCACTGAGGAGAGAGGAGCAAGGCAGAGAGAGGTTTCAGGTACTCTGGGGTGGAAGGATGCTGAGAGCTCACTGGGGGAGAAATTTTCACAGCCCTTAACACGGTACGTTTCTGGTTGCAGGACAAATCAGCTGTGGTTCCTGGAGGGATCTCTTAAAGCTGGCACATCTCACAGCCTATGGGATCTTCCATGAGGATTCTCATAGCTTCTCTAGTGTAGAAGAGGAGGGTGTGCTGCAGAGCATAGATTCCCTGCTGCACTGTCAGAGGACAGGGTATGACGGCTGCCTTCTCTCAGGAACAGCTGCGAAGCCAGGTGTGCAGCCAAGGGTGCCCAGGGCTGTTCTTCAGAGCAGGGCCGCTTCACCCCAGGGGACTGTGTGCTGGGGCAGGGACTCTGCCTCCTGCCAGGGTCAGCACTCAGCCTGCCCGGGAGCTCCCAACAGTGCTGTAGAGAGAAGCTGTGGGTGGAAGGAGCAACCCCCGGCAGGGCCGGGCAGGGTCCTTCTGCTGTCGAGAGGGTGTTGCATGGACCAGGGCTGCTCACAGCTCTGGCTCGCCCTCAGGACTTTTCAAGATGGACATCAAGGCAGGAGTTACCTGAAAAGAAAGGTGTCTGCCCTTTGAGTTTTCTCCTCTTGGTTGACTGCGTGGGCAGTGGGACATTTCACACGGGATGTTTCGATTGGAAGGTAAAAGCAGGCATTATGGTAAAGACAAGGAGCTTTCCTGATTCTGTGTTTTCAGTTTCCAACTCTGGAGGCTACAGACAGCACCAGCATCACCTTTCAAGTTTCATCAGGGTTTTTCACCTACTGCTTAGTCCCTGCACTCATGGAGAGGCTGCAGGGAAGAGACGGGAACACAGGGGCTGGAGTGGGGTCTGTGAGCACTGACAGGGAGGAGACATGCGGACAGAGAAAGAGCTCCTGGCAGGGACAGCTCCAGGCAGCAGAGACATGGGCAGGGAGGCAGGGAACTGCTAAGGGAAACCCTGTTGCAGGGAAGGTATGGGCACCTCCTGGCCACTCCCTGCAGTGCAGTTGCCTTCCCTGAGCAATCCGCATCTCTCTTCCATCACTCAGCACAGCTCTCAGCCCTCATTGCTGTGGGGTGTAGTGTGGGAGTCTCCTCCATGTTCAGAGGTGACAGTCATCTCTCCTGCTACATGCCCATTTCCCACTGACCATCAATTGGGCTGAGGGATACTGTCCTGCATTATCATGATCTGAGAGATATTGTGCAGAGTTGCGTAAAGAAAATCTTTCCTGAGTGTCAGTCTGTTTCTCTCCTTGTCTCTCTTGGCTGCTCTTGACGTTGCTGCCAGGGTCTCTGGGGATGGGAGTTTCAGCTGCAGAGTCACGGATCTTGTGCGTGGGTCCATGGGCACAAGTGTCCCAGCTTTCCTCTAACCTCTGGGGCTCTGGGCAATGCAGTCAGCGGAGCTAGGGAATGAGCTGACTCTCCCTTAATCAGATGCCATGGTTAGAACATTTTGCTATCTCCTTGGGGTGTCCTTCCAAACTGTGAGCTGCCCTCTAGAATGCAAATCTTTCTCATAGCATCTTTGGGTTATCTGAAAGCCTCATGGAGAGGCACAGCGATGCTACAATGGAGGAAATGCTGTTGCGCTGGTGAAGTTAGCATAAACGTGCGTCCTGGGCTACAAGTGGGGTGCTGATATCTTGGGGAAGGGTAAGACATCTGGTTGTCTGCAGTGGATCTTTCTGCTCTCAGCAGTGTCTGATTTTTTTCAGGGTAACATGGGAGCGTGATCATCCTCCATCTCAGAAAGGTGCAACGACAGGGAAACTGGGAACAAAACACAAAGAAGGACCAGCTCCCCTCACTCTGCGCTAAGCCGCAGGCAACCCTCTTACCTCGGAGGGCTCAGTCTGTTCTCCCTGAGTGTGGCAGAAATGCTGAGGGGTTCTGACTTCCAAGAACATTCCACAGGTGAGATAGAGGAATGCTTTAAAAATAACCTCTCAAACTGCCTTCTGTCATACCCATTCCTCAGCACAGAGAGTGCAGATACTGACAAGTCCTTCTGTATTAGGAGCAGTTTAACCTGAAAAAATTCCAACACCAGGATAGGCCCCTGCCCCCACTATTCCCATGATCCCACTACTGCAGAGCAGGGCTGACTCCTGGCAGCCAACGGCCAAAGGCTCTGCTCCCCACAGCACACTCTGCCAGCACCAACCAGAGCTCAAGCCACAGAGCTGAAGGTCTCCTAGAAAACAAAAAGGGTAGGTGTGGAGCTGGGGGAGGAAGGGGTCCAAGAAGGGTGGTCCAAGAGAAATGGCTGTGATTTTGCTCAGAGAAGCCTACCCTAACTTGTCACTGTCTTTTCCCCCTTCGACAGTGCCGCATGTCCAGAGGAAGCAAATGTCCAATGCCAGCTCCATCACCAAGTTCCTCCTCCTGGCATTCACAGACACACGGGAGCTGCAGCTCTTGCACTTCTGGCTCTTCCTGGGCATCTACCTGGCTGCCCTCCTGGGCAATGGCCTCATCATCACTGTTGTAGCCTGCAACCACCACCTCCACACCCCCATGTACTTCTTCCTCCTCAACCTCTCCCTCCTCGACCTGGGCTCCATCTCCACCACTGTCCCCAAAGCCATGGCCAATTCCCTCTGGAACACCAGGGCCATCTCCTACTCGGGATGTGCTGCACAGGTCTTTTTCTTTCTCTTCTTGATGGTAGGGGAGTATTGTCTTCTCACCGTCATGGCCTATGACCGCTATATGGCCATCTGCAAACCCCTGCACTATGGGACCCTCCTGGGCAGCAGAGCTTGTGTCCACATGGCAGCAGCTGCCTGGGGCACTGGGTTTCTCAATGCTGTGCTGCACACGGCCAATACATTTTCACTCCCCCTCTGCCAAGGCAATGCTGTGGACCAGTTCTTCTGTGAAATCCCCCACATCCTCAAGCTCTCCTGCTCACACTCCTACCTCAGGAAAGCTGGGCTGCTTCTCTTTGGTTTTTCTTTATCTTCAGGGTGTTTTGTTTTCATTGTGCTGTCTTATGTGCAGATCTTCAGGTCCGTGCTGAGGATCCCGTCTAAGCACGGACGGCACAAAGCATTTTCCATGTGCCTTCCTCACATGGCTGTGGTCTCCCTGTTTCTCAGCACTGCCATGTTTGCCTACCTGAAGCCTCCCTCCACCTTTTCATCAGCTCTGGACCTGGTGGTGGCAGTTCTGTACTCGGTGGTACCTCCAGCAGTGAACCCCCTCATCTACAGCATGAGGAACAAGGAGCTCAAAGACGCACTGAAGAAACTGATTCAATTAGTTTTCTGTCAGCAGCAATAAGCTGCACATGTCTCTTCACAAGTGATTTCCAGTGTACCTTAGGAACCTCTTGTGCTTTGGGTATTTGAGCTATGATAACCAAGTTTATCTAGGAATGTCTGCATCCACACCACTTCTCCAGGGGCATGAACCCAGCCCATCTGACCCAGAGGCCTTTGTGTGTGTCTGGCACTACAGTATAGCTGGCTTCCCGTGTTCCATCTCTGCAATAGAAGGGTGTCTGGACGTTGGACTCTTCTTCCAAAGCTGAAGTGAAGGACAGGCTGAAGAAACTTCCACTCAAAAAGCTGTAGTGCTGTGCTCAAGTTCTCCATGGGCTGAGGGGAGGAGGGCACGGGGCCATGTCTTAGGGAATGGCCCTGGGCTGAGCCTTCACAGGTACATGCCCAGCACCCCAGGAGGTGCTTGAATGCTCAGCAGGGATCTGCCTGGGATTGTCTCCTTGTGGGTTTCAGGCACCACTTGCCCTGCAGAGCAGCACAGCCAGTTCAGGGCCCTGCAGGGAGCACAGAGAGGGGAAGTAATGGCTGGCTAGGACACTCTCCCCTGAGGAAAGGCTCTCTGGAGATGGGGAAACCCCTGGAGAAGAACAAAGAAGCAACTCTGTGCTTACGGTGGGAAGAAATTACAAGGAGAAACTTATTTCTGAATGCAGCAGCTCGGGGCAGGTTATTCTGTCTCAGGGGCAGAAGGAGTACCCTGAGGAGCCCCTGGGCCAGCAGTCTTGTGCTGAGGAGAGATTTCCTCCTCATCTTGCTTTTTGTTCATTCAGATACCTCCCAACTATCTGGTTTCTGCTTTGAGCTTCAGGAAATTAGAAACTTTCCCATCTTACAGAAGTCAGATTGAACTTTTAATCAACTCCTTAATTGCATTTATATCTAACCCTTCCTATCTCTGTGTCTAAAACAGTTCTTGTACAGATATCATTGTCCGCCATCTCCACCACAGGATGTCCTACACTGTCCCACACCTGTGCCTGTTTCCCTGCAGGCTGTAGACACACTGTCCTAACCTCCCCACCTTGCTCTCATCCTCACATGTCCCTACCTGTACAATGTCTGTCTTGGAAACAGAAAGCCACGGGCTGATCACAGACACACACTCCTTACTACCCTCGGTGACCGGTTGCACCACAGGACTATCCTTCAAGTGACATTTCATTTTTCCTCATGCACAGGCTCAGACTCCAAAGCTTTTCCTTCCTCATGCTGTTTCCTCTACAAAGGAAATCTTCATCCTCTCTGAAACCACCTTTTAATCACCTGCAGGCTACTATGACATTGCCCCGAGCCTCTATGCCACAAGACAAATGAATCCCAGGTCCCTCGGTCTCTCCACACAAGCCATGTGATTCAGCCCCTTCACCCCAGCTTGGCAGGCCACCTCTGGACCTTCTCCAGTTCCTCCCCACTCCTGCAGAACATGGAGCCCCGCACCAGGACAGATTATTTCAGATGTGGCCACAACAGCGCTGAGTCAAGGTAACTCCCCTTCTCTGGGTGGTCACGCTCATCCTAATTCAGCCCCGTGTGCAGCTGGCCTTATTCATGGTCAGCATGCTCCACTGGCTCCTATTGCATCCCTTGTAGCGACCACGGCCTTCTCCTCAGGCTCACTCCTCAGCTGGTCAGCTCCAAGCTTGCCCTGATACATGGGGTTATTCTTCCCCTGATGCAGGACTGGCCACTTCTCCTTGTCAAACTTGATGAGCTTTCTGTTGGCCAAATCCCAGAGTTTCCCAGGGTCCCCATGAACTGAATCTTCCTTGTATCAGCTGTTCACGTGTGTGTGTAGGTGGCTCACCCTGTCCTGTGGTGCCTCCAACAAGATGACAGCATGAGGCCATGATGGATAATAAAAGGAGGTAGTAGTTTAATGGCCTTGCTGACCAAGGTAGGAATTCCCAATGCTGCCAGCCCAGAAACACCAAAGGAGGGCAACAGGCAAGCAAAGCCAGGGCCAGCGGGTAAAGGGAAATCAGGGGTGGGCTTCTTGAATGAGAGGGATTGAGGATGACCAAAGGGAAGAACCTGGGAGAAGGGAAACAGGGAATCAGAAAGTTGGAGGTGAAGCAAAGGGTACAACCAGGGCTGTTTGCGGGCACCTGTCAAGTAGCCCTCGGTCTCAGCAGGGAATCAGCATGGCTGGGCACACCTCTGATGGGCCTGCACAGGAATGCAGACGGCTTGGGGAGCAAACAGAGGGAATTAGGAGTCTGTGGGCAGTTCTTGAGCTGTAATCTCACTTAGGAATCAGAGACATGGTCAGATAGCTCACAGCACTGGAGCTTGGCCATGGATGGAAGCTGCCTCTTTAGGAAGAATGGGGCAGGTCAGTGAGGAGGGGAAGGTGCCCTGTCTGTGGGCGAGCAGAAGGAAAGCATGGAGCTCTGCTAGTGACAGGTGAGGAGCCAGATGAGAGCAAATGGATCAGGATTAGTGGGCAGAGCAACATTACCATGGGTAATGTTGTAGTTGATGTCTGCTGTGGACCAACTGGGTTAGGAAGAAGCAACAGATGAGGCCTTCTTCAGACAAGTAGAAGCAGCTTCTCATTTGCAGGCCCTGGTCCTCGTGGGGGACATTACCCAGCTGGACATCTGCCGGAGGGGCAGCACAGCAGGGCACAAGACACTCAGGAGGTTTCTGGAGGGCACCAAGAACCTCCCGAGCATTCAGAGAGGGTGTTAGGAAAGCCAAAGCCCATCTCAATCTCAGTCTGGTGATTCCATCTGGACACGAAGGGCATCAAGAAAGGATTTAACAATGATGCCAGCAGCAAAAAGAAGGCTCAGGAAAATGTGGGCCTGCTGCTAGATGGGGTGGGAGCCTGGTGACAGAGAACACAGAAGAGGCCAAGGTACTCCACGTCTTCTTCCTCTCTGCGTTTACTGGTAAGACCAACCTTCAGGAATCCCAGGCCCCCAAGACCAGAGGCAAGGAGCAAGGAAGACTTACCCTTGGTGCAGGAGTCTCAGCTTAGGGAACATGGAAACAAACCACACATGCATAAGTCCTTGGGACCTGAGGGGATGCACTCATGAGTGCTGAGGAAGATGGCTGATGTCCTTGTAAGGCCACTTGAAATCAGGTTTGAAAGGTCAAGGGGATTTGGTGAGGTTCCTGAGGACGGGAAGAAAGCAAATGGAAACCTTATCTTGGAGCAGAGCAAGAAAGAGGATGCAGGGAGCTGTCAGCCTGTCTCCCATTCTACCCCTATAGACAAGCTGAGCAAGTATGGACTGGCTAAATGGAAAATGAGAGGGACTGAAAACTGACTGAGTCCCAGAGGGTTGTGTCCAGTGGCACAAGGTCCAGCTGGAGGATAATCACCAGTGGGGTAGCCCAAGGGTTGATACTGGGTCCCATTTTATTCAGCCTTTCATTACAGTCCTGGAGGATGGGACCAAGGGCATCCTGAGCAAGTTTGTGGATGATCTAAAATTGGGAGGAGTGGCTGATACACCGGCTGGTTGCACTGCTGCTCAGAAGGACCTGGGCAGGCTGGAGAACTGGGCAGAGAGGAACCTCATGAAGTTCAACAAAGGGAAACACAGAGTCCTGCCCCTGGGCAGGAAGGACCCCATGGACCAGGACAGGCTGGGGGACGGCTGGCTGGAAAGCAGGTTTCTAGAGAAGGATCAGGGGGTCCTGGTGGACAACCAGCTGACCACGAGCCAGCACTGTGGCTGTGGGGCAAAGCAGGCCGACAGCCTCCTGGGCCGCATTCAGGAGAGGTTTGCCAGCAGGTCGAGAGAGGTGATCCTGCCCCTCTAGCCAGCGCTGGTGAGGCCACATCTGGAGAGCTACGTCCAGTGCTGGGCTGCCCCGTACAGGAGAGACATCAACTTACTGGAACGAGTCCAGCAAAGGGCCACAAAGATGATGAAGGAACACAAGCATCCTTCAGGAGGAGAGGCTGAGAGAGCTGGGACTTTTTAGCCTGGAGAAGAGAAGGCTCATGGGGATCTTATCAATGTGTATCAACACCTGATGGGAGGGCATGAAGAAGAGGGAGCCAGACTTTTCTCCGTGGTGCCCAGTGACAGACAATGGGTAGAAACGGAAGCACAGGAGCTTCCATCTCAACACAAGAAAACACTTTTCTCCTGTGAGGGGCGTGGATCACTGGAACAGATTGTCCAGAGAGGTTGTGGAGCCTCCATCCATGGAGATATTCCAAACCCAGCTGCACCCTGTATTGGGCAACCCCAGGAGGTGCCCTAGTCTAGACTAGACTAGGCAATCTCCACAGATACCATGAAGAACAGTCAGAAGGAACCAATGGAGGTCTCTAGTGCCACAATCTGCTCTGAGCAGGGAGAACTTGTCCCTTAGATCAGGCTGGTCAGTGTTTTCTCCCCTTGAGTTTTGAAAATTTCTGGGCCCCAGACCCAACACGAAGCAACTATAAAGGTGTGGGTTTTTTTCCTTAAACCTCATTTGAAAATCCCCCTCCTGCTTCTTGTCCTCATTGTCTCTTGTCCTCCTTGTTCCCTCCTGACTGCTAGACAGATCCTGATGCCTACTCTGACCAAGGACAATCACAACCTTCTCTCCAAGTGTGGCAACACCGGGATCCCCTGCGACTGCACCGCCAGGCGTTGGTGACAGCTCCAAGGAGAGACACACCCTGGGGATCCCTGCATGGGCTCAGAGGAGGGCATGTGGAGACACCCAGCACCTAACAGAGAGGGAATGTGGCAGTGCCTGTGGGCTGACACTGAGGCAGAGCTGGGGGCAGCATGGGGGAGCAGAGAAGACCTCCAGCAGCTCCTCTGCATACCTGCTCAGGGAGTAATGCACTTGGTGGTGCTTCTGAGAGAGGATGGTGGCATGGGAGGGGAGGTACTAAGAGCTGTGGTGCAGGGCACCGGGGCTCAGAACTAGGTCTGGGCTTCCCAGCAGGCAGTGCCAGTGGCTACAGCCCCCAAAGAGCCCTGACCATGGAGAAAGCAGCAGCAGCGCATCTCCTCCCAGCTGTGGAGAGCTGCTCTGGCTGCAGAGAGGCTACTGGGAGTGCTGGGGTCCATCCTGGCTGCCCTGCATCTCCCAACCCACCATGTCTCTTGGGTGTCCGGAGCAATTGCACTGACTGGGGTGACAGCCCTGCCTGGCTAGGGACCGAGGGGAACTCTGGGTTGAGTCATGCTTCCTTCAGTGCAAGCCCTGATGCAGGGTCCCAGCCTCCTTTTCGATGCCACCCTTGAGGAGGGGCGATGGCACGAAGGGATGCGCAGTCGTGAGCACCAGTCCTTCTTCATCCGCTTCCCAGGCCTGGTGGAGCTCCCGGACAGCAAGGACTTCTGGCTCTGCACCATGACCATGCTTTAGGGGACCCACACCCTGGGCATTGTCTTGGATTAGCTGAATGCTGGTATTTTTGTCTCTGAGGCAATTTCCAGCCCAGGTCATCTCTGTTCTGAGCTCTCCCTAACCCTCCTCCCATCTACCTGGCCGTTCCTCGCCCCCTCCCCACCACCCCTGCAGGGCCCCGAGCTAGCGATGTTGCTCTGCGGAGTGATTTGGCTGTGGTGCCTGGGGTCACAGGGCGACTCCACACTGGCCTTGCTGCTCAGGGTGTGGAGCAGCTCCAGCTGGATGGGGATGGCTGCTGCTCATCTCCCCACTGCACGGGGGAGATCCCGTTTTGGGGATCCACCGCTTCTAATGCCAATACTCCACAAACCCATAATCAATTGCCACTCGAGGAATGGGAGGCATCAGCCGCTGCTGCGAGGTGGCAAAAGATGAGACACCAAGCATTGCAAGCCGGGGATACAGCTTTTTGTTCAGCGATAGCATGTCCTGTCATATGCAGCAACGCAAATGTCCCCAATGAGCATGAACTTTTTGGCTATAATTTTTTAAAAGATCTACGACAAACAGTTGCCGCGCATGGACTGGGTTCTCCTTTTACACAATCCCTGCTACGGGGAATATTTACAAATGAAATAGTACCATTTGACATATGCACGCTTACTAATCTTATATTGACCCCAACGCAAAAGGTGATCTTTGAAAGCACCTGGCGTACCGCCTGCCAAAACGCCACAATTATCAATATGCAGCGACAACAAGGCGACCCTTTACAAGGGGCAGGACTTCCACAAGTTATGGGGGATCCGCCCCTAAATCACCCAACGTTACAGGCACGATTACAACCAGAGATATTAGCGCAAGGCAGAGACCTTGCTTTACAGGCATTACTAAAAGTGCCGGATGCCGGAAGAGCGACAAAATCATTTACATTAATAAAGCAAGGGAGTGGAGAGGGATCTATCTCATTCTTAGATCGTCTATAGGAGGCTTTGGAAAAACAAGTCAAAAATGCAGAAGCAAGAGAGGTCCTACTCTTAAAATTAGCCTTTGAAAATGTGAATATGGACTGTAAAAAAAGTGCTTTTGCCTCTAAAAAATCCCTCCTTAATGGATATGATAGAAGCTACCCAAAAGGTGGAGTCAATGTCCCATCATATGGAAACATTAGCTACAGCTTTTGCCACCGCAACGAAAGTACAGCAATCATGTTTCTCCTGTGGTAGAACTGGACATTTTAAAAGAGATTGCCCACAACTAAGAAAAAGAGATACGACGAGCTCTAAACAGATATGGACTTGAAATAGACCCTGAAAAAGTGCAAAAAACTGAGCCTTGGAAATATCTGGGCTGGAAAATCTTGCAACAAACAATTGAACCTGCAAAAACAAAAAGGGGGAATGCCAGGAGCCACTCCAGCAGACAGACTAAGTAAAGCCATGTATGTGTTAAACTACCTGAATATGTCTGAAAATAATATTCCTGTTATTATCTCTCATTTTCTGTCTCTTCAATCAAAAGATTTAATAGCCATCCCCACAGAGGGCTTGATTGGAGTCGGCAGCCTTTCTCAAACCTTTCAAAGTACCCACCTGCTCAATATCAATACCGAAGAAGGGTCTACATTTACTGTACGGCCATATGTGACAAATTTGCCCATGAGCCTGTTGGGGCGAGACGTAATGTCCCACTGCGTCTTCACCTTAAATTGCCCTGAAAATTTTCAGTAGCGGCCATTGATGAGCGACCGACAATGAAACTTATTTGGAAAAAAGAAACACCCATTTGGATAGATCAATGGCTGCTCCCCAAAGAGAAGGTCGCTGCCCTTCAAGAACTGGTCAAAGAAGAACTTCAACAAGGACCTATCACTCCTACAACCAGCCCCTGGAATTCTCCTGTATTTGTTATAAAAAAGAAGAGTGGAAAATGGCGACTGCTACATGACTTGAGACAAATAAACGAAGCTATGGAAGAAATGGGAGCGCTCCAACCCGGCTTGCCCTCGCCAACAACGATACCCCGAAATTGGGACATAATCATAGCAGACTTAAAAGACTGCTTCTTTACTATCGCACTACATCCTACAGATGCACCGCGTTTTGCGTTTTCAGTACCAAAAATTAACTGAGGCGAGCCAATGGATAGATACCTCTGGACTGTCCTGCCTCAAGGAATGAAGAATTCTCCAACGATCTGTCAAACATATGTGGCTAAAGCCATACATCCTGTACGACTAAAATTCCTGGAAATGTATATCTATCACTATATGGACGACATTTTACTAGCAGGCCCCACGAACACCATGGTGCGTGAAGCACTACCTGTTTTAAAATATGCATTGCAAAGCAAAGGACTGCAAATCGCACCAGAAAAAATTCAAATGGAAGCACCATGGAAATATCTTGGGTGGAAAATCTTACAACAAAGTATCCAACCTCAAAATGTGATCATTTCAGCAGACATAAAAACCTTGAATGATGTACAAAAACTATTGGGAAACATAAATTGGATTAGAGCGCAGTGTGGTATTGATAACTACACATTAACACCCTTATTTGAGCTACTTAAAGGAGATACCGATATTAACACACCACGCCAATGGACGACCGAAGCAAAAACCACACTGAGAATCATAAATGAAAAACTCTCACTGCAACAATGTCACCGGTGACTTGAAAATTTACCCATACAATTATATATCTGCAACCAAAACCAACAGCCTCTAGCAATCATCGGACAATGGGAGAACAAAGGAATAGACCCTCTCATAATGTTGGAATGGGTGTTTTTGCCGCATCAACCTGCGAAAACCCTGGCTACTCGTATCGAAATGTTCGCCGCCTTGATAAAAAAGGGCAGAGAACGGATTGTAGAAATGGCTGGAGAAGAGCCTCATCTCATTGTCCTTCCTGTCATAAAGGACTACTTAGATTGGTGCTTACAAAACAGTCTAGAACTTCAAATGGCCTTGGCAGGGTTTAGTGGAAGAATTGATACTCATCACCCCCCCCATAAAATGTTCACCTTTTACAACAATGTGAAAATTGAAGAGGCGCCACTATACCAGTGGCAACCGGTTAAGGGTCAAACGGTGTTCACCGATGGCTCAGGGAAAACAGGAAAAGCAGTCATCACATGGCAAAAAGAAGGTCAATGGCAACACAAAACAGAACAAATTGAGGGTTCACCTCAATTAGTCGAGTTGCATGCCATTACCATGGCTTTTAGAGAATGGCCTCTAACTCCATTAAATACTGTATCAGACTCACTATACGCTGTAGGAATTGTGCAACGCATTGAAAGGGCACAAGTAAAACATATACTGAAAGAAGCCTTGTTTTTGAAGTTTAAGGAGCTATTATTCTTAATAGAACAACGAAAACACCCCTATTGTGTAATCCACATTAGAAGCCATACAAACTTACCCGGGTTCTTTACAGAAGGAAATGCACGAGCCGACTACCTAACGAACATTGCATTACATACCTGTCGTGGTTTAACCCCAGCCAGCAACTAAGCACCACACAGCCGCTCGCTCACTCCCCCCCGGTGGGATGGGGGAGAGAATCGGAAGAGTAAAAGTGAGAAAACTCATGGGTTGAGATAAAGACAGTTTAATAGGTAAAGCAAAAGCCACACGCACAAGCAAAGCAAAGCAAGGAATTCATTCACTACTTCCCAGCGGCAGGCAGGTGTTCAGCCATCTCCAGGAAAGCAGGGCTCCATCACGCGTAACGGTTACTTGGGAAGACAAACGCCATCACTCCGAACGTCCCCCCCTTCCTTCTTCTTCCCCCAGCTTATATACTGAGCATGATGTCATATGGTATGGAATAGCCCTTTGGCCAGTCTGGGTCAGCTGTCCTAGCTATGCTCCCTCCCAGCTTCTTATGCACCTGGCAGAGCACAAGAAGCTAAAAAGTCCTTGACTGGTGTAAACTCTACTCAGCAAGAACCAAAACATCAGTGTCTTATCAACATTATTCTCATCCTAAATCCAAAACACAGCACTCTACCAGCTACTAAGAAGAAAATTAACTCTATCCCAGCTGAAACCAGGACAATACCCCAGTACCAAACACACTTTCTCAAGCTCAATTATCGTATCAATTTTTCCACCAATCTGCCAAAGCTCTTGTGAAACAATTTGCAATCTCTATGGGGAATGCAAAACTCGTTGTGCAAACATGTCCAGACTGTCAACAACAACCATCCCGCCCATTGTTTGCGACAAACCCTAGGGGACTCTCTTCCGTTCAGCTCTGGCAAACTGACGTGACTCATGTACCCGACTTTGGTCGGCAGAGATATGTTCACGTTTCCATAGATACCAACTCCCATGCAATCTGGGCCACTGCAATGACAGGTGAAACTAGCCGGCATGTACAAAGCCATTTCCGAGCTGCCTTTGCAGCGCTTGGTATTCCAAAAGAAATAAAAACAGATAACGGCCCTGCATATGTCAGCCATGCGACACAAAAATTTTTCCACACATGGGGTATCACTCATAAGACAGGGATACCCCATTCCCCCACAGGGCAAGCTATTATAGAACGTGCACACAGAACCTTAAAAACTCTATTGCAAAAACAAAAAGAGGGGGAAGCTCAGGAATCTCCCCAAAACAGATTAGGAAAAGCTATATATGTACTAAACCATTTATCGCTGCCTTTTCGACATGAAGATGTCACACCCATAGTCAAACACACGGAGTTGGGAATGGCACATATATCAGAGGAGAAGGCGATGGTAATGATGAAAAAATTTAAATACTGAGTGTTGGGAAGGGCCATATCGGCTACTGACTTGGGGTCGAGGGTATGCTTGTGTCTCAACAGATGTAGGACCTAAGTGGGTACCTGCAAGGTGCATAAGACCGGCTCTTGCATCGGATAACAAGAACGAACAGCAGAAGACACTGAACTCCGAGAAGACTGATGGGGAATGACTTATTAGATAACTCTGAATTAATCCGTAAAGCAATCAAAGATTTGAAGTTAGCAAATTACAAGTCAGTGATGGATTTGATTGGCTGAATCACTTAGTAACAAGCTGGGGAATTGGCGGGTGGATAATGTCTCTAATCGAAATGGTTTTTTTCTTGTTACTAATATTTTGCACTATAATAATGATAGTTTCTTGTCTAGTGTCTTGGGTATAGAAAATGCTATACAATATGATGAAACAAGCTTTTGTGATAGAAAAACAAAAAGGGGGATTTGTAGGAATAAGTGAGATTGTGTTTTACTTTGACAAGATGCAGCTGTGCCCTTGAGGCTTGTTACAGGTTCGCAGGAATGCAGCTGTGGCCTTGAGGCTTGTTACAAACAAGTCTGTGAAACTCAGAGGCAGAAAAATAAGGATGAGATTGGATACATCCCTGAAGGAGGAATTTGCGTGCACCAGCTTGAAGAACCAATAAGTAATGCTGAAGAGACGCGTGGACAAAAGACAGTAGCCAATGAAATGGGCTTTGCTTGCTCGTGAACACTAGATCATATTATAAAAGGAATAGATTGTAAAAATAAAGGGTCTTCGCTTGTCTTCGCCTGAACTCATATGCGGAGTCCGTGTCTCATTCCCTTCATCCAACAGCAGCTCCATCACTGAGTTCCTTCTCCTGGCATTCACGGACACACGGGAGCTGCAGCTCTTGCACTTCTGGCTCTTCCTGGGCATCTACCTGGCTGCCCTCCTGGGCAACGGCATCATCATCACCACTGTAGCCTGCAACCACCGCCTCCACACCCCCATGTACTTCTTCCTCCTCAACCTCTCTGTGCTTGACGTAGGCTCCATCTCCACCACTGTCCCCAAACCCATGGACAATTCCCTCTGGAACACCAGGGCCATCTCCTACGCAGGATGTGCTGTCCAGATCTTTCTCTTTGCCTTCTTGGTAGGAGCAGAGTATTTTCTTCTCACAATCATGGCCTATGACCGCTATGTGGCCATCTGCAAACCCCTGCACTACGGGACCCTCCTGGGCAGCAGAGCTTGTGTCCACATGGCAGCAGCTGCCTGGGGCACTGGGTTTCTCCATGCTCTCTTGCACACTGCCAATACATTTTCACTCCCCCTCTGCCAAGGCAATGCTGTGGACCAGTTCTTCTGTGAACCTACGCAGATCCTCAAGCTCTTCTGCTCACACTCCTACCTCTAGGAGATTGCACTTCTTGTGGTTAGTTTCTGTGTGGGCTTTGGGTGTTTTGTTTTCATTGTGGTGTCCTATGTGCAGATCTTGAGGGCTGTGCTGAGGATCCCCTCTGAGTAGGGATGGCACAAAGCCTTTTCCACGTGCCTCCCTCACCTGGCTGTGGTCTCCCTCTTTATCAGCACTGGCATGTTTGCCAACCTGAAGCCCCGCTCCATCTCCTCCCCATCCCTGGATCTGGTGGTGGCAGTGCTGTACGCGGTGGTGCCTCCAGCAGTGAACCCCCTCATCTACAGCATGAGGAACCAGGAGCTCAAAGACGCACTGAAGAAGCTCATTCAATCCATAGTCTTTCAGCAGCAATAAGCTGCCCATGTATCTTCACAAGTGATTTCCAATGTATCTGGGGAATCTCCTGTGCTTTGGGCGTTTTATTTGTGATAATTCTGTTTCTCCAGGAATGTCTGCATGCTGTCCACTTCTCCAGAGGCATGAACCCAGTCTGTCTGACACAAAGGTCTTTGCACATCTGCTGGCACGATGGTACAGCTGGCCTTCCGTCTCACATCTTTGTAATAAAAAGGGGATTTCCCCAGTGTCAGTGTCTGGAGGTTGGGCTCTTCTTCCAAAGCTGAGGTCAGGAACAGGCTAAGAAAGTTGTCCCCCACGAGGTCATGCTGCTGTTCTGGTGTTCTCCATGGGCTAAGGGGTGGAGGGCATGAGGCAATGTGTTCGGGAATGGGACTGGAGGGAGCTTTCAGCGGTGGCCCTCTCCCCAGCCCAGCCCCACAGAGCAGCCCAGCCTGGGCCAGCCCCACGGCAGTGCCCCCCACAACCCACAGCCCCAGCCCCTCTGAAGGGAGCAGAGAAGGGTCAGCCTCCCCATCAGCCCCAGGGCTGGAGGCTCACCATGGCATGAGGAAATGGAGGTTAGGGAAACGGCAGGAAGCATGGTGTCTGGTCCAAGAGATGCCACAGACTGACCACGCCCCATCATTGCCAGTCCCCCTCCCAAGGCCAGCACAAGAGTCCTGGCCAGGGCACAGAGCAGCCTGCCCCAAGTGGATGCCTGCAGAAAGAGGTTTCTCTTTCTCATGGATTCCCCCTGCAGGCACAGAAATGCTCCCTTGCTCTTTTCCCTGGCCATCCCTTTCCCCTGGCCAACTTGTCTTGGTTCCCACCCCGTGCTCTCCACAGGCCCCTGAGCTGGCAGTGCTGCTCTGAAGAGACCAGGTCCTGCTGTTGTCCACAGCCATGGCTCCAGGGAAGCAGCAGCCCCAACATGAAGGTGGCAGAAAGGATCTGTCCACTGAGGCAGCGAGGGGCATCCCTGAGGTCCACGAGTACCTGCTCTTCCATGTGGCAGCTGGGCTAGTGGCTCCTTGACCCCTCCTGTATGCTGGGGCTGCGCCCCCAGCTCCAGAGGAGTTGTATGGGATGGAAGCAGAGTCAAAGGATTTTCTGCTGGATTCTTTATTGTGTTTACTTAGACAGGGAGCCTGGCTCCATATCTATGTGAGGTTGTTTTGCGTCAGAAAACACTGGCAGAGGGGTAATAATAGTATTATTTCAGTGGAAGTAATATATGACGTAAAATAAACAAAGAGAAAACCAAGAAATATATGATGCGATAAGGCATCCTTGATTTCCTTCTTCCTCATGCTGTAGATGAAGGGGTTCACTGCTGGAGGCACCACCGAGTACAGCACTGCTGTTACCAAGTCCAGGGATGGGGAGGAGATGGAAGGGGGCTTCAGGTAGGCAAACATGGCAGTGCTGACTAACAGGGAGACCACGGCCAGGTGAGGGAGGCACATGGAAAGGGCTTTGCGGCGTCCCTGCTGTGAGGGGATCCTCAGCACGGCCCTGAAGATCTGCACATAGGACAGCACAATGAAAACAAAACAAGCAAAAATAAAGAAGGTGCTAAATACGACAAGCCCAACTTCCCTGAGATAGGCATGGGAGCAAGAAAGTTTGAGGACCTGCAGAGGTTCAAAGAAGAATTGGTCCACAGCATTGCCTTGGCAGAGTGGTAGTGACAATGTATTGGCAGTGTGCAAGAGAGCATGGAGAAACCCAGTGCCCCAGGCAGCTGCTGCCATGTGGACACAAGCTCTGCTGCCCAGGAGGGTCCCGTAGTGCAGGGGTTTGCAGATGGCCACATAGCGGTCATAGGCCATGATGGTGAGAAGAGAATACTCTGCACCAAACAAGAAGAATACAAAGACGACCTGGGCAGCACATCCTGCATAGGAGATGGCCCTGGTGTCCCCGAGGGAATTGGCCATGCCTCTGGGGAGAGTGGTGGAGATGCAGCCCAGGTCGAGGAGGGAGAGGTTGAGGAGGAAGAAGTACATGGGGGTGTGGAGGCGGTGGTTGCAGGCTACAGCAGTGATGATGAGGCCGTTGCCCAGGAGGGCAGCCAGGTAGATGGCCAGGAAGAGCCAGAAGTGCAAGAGCTGCAACCTCCGTGTGTCTCTGAATGCCAGGAGAAGGAACTCGTTCATGGAGCTGCCATTGGACGTCTGCTGCTTCTGGGCATGGAAACTGCCAAAGGAGATAAACCAGAAAAATTCAGAGAAGCTTCTCTGAGCAAAATTTGATTCCTTCATTGTGAAATACCTAAGGGAGCTTTCCTTTCCTGGGGGACTGTTATGCAGCTCCGGGGCTTCAGCTCTGGTTTGTGCTGGCTGAGTGTGCTGTGCAGAGCCGTGCCCTCTCCCCAGGGGCTCCTTGAGGGTCAGCCCTGCCCTACAGCAATGACCCATGGAGGCAGCAACAGCCCAGTGTGTTTGGAGGGAGGGTTCCTGGGGAGGAGTTCCCTGTGCTGCACTACAGCGCAGGGTGAAAGCTCCGAAGGATGCTTTCTTCTACAGAGGAAGGTGGGAGATGAGGTGTAGCAAATGTGTCTTGTTACGCTGTGGTTTAGTATTCAGACACCCCCATCCCACTTGGGAAATGTTCTTGGAAAGGGTAAAATTGCTCTCAGTGTAAACTTGGGTCAGTGCTCCCATCCAGGAGGGCTGCTCTGTCCATCAGCCTGGTGCCCACCTGCTCTGTGCTTGCACCGCTCCCAGCTGGAGGAGGACTGCACCCAGAGGTTGCTCTGAAAAAGCCACTGGTCTGTCCTGGGAGCAGAGGGGTCCTGTTCGAGGTGCAGATTTCAAAACACCTCTCCTTTCCAGCACAGCTCTGCAGAGTAGGATGGAGAGCACAGGACAAGGATGCTGCTTTGTTTGAGCAGATCGAGTGCTCTCAGACATCACCAAGGTCCTACAGGAGAGCTGTGCCCTTCTGGAGTGATGCTCACAGCCCCACAGGACTCCCTGTCCAGCATGATCAGGTGTCTGAAGGTGATGTCTGCTAAGGGAAGCAGTGTCTCATTGCCCAACCACTCACTGCAGTGTCTCAAGCCTGGAAAATGAAGAGAGGGCTTGGGCACCTTGGTCCCATGGAAACACCTCCAGGGCAGCGCCCTCCAGGTCAGTGCCACAGCAGGCACTCCCCACCCCCACCCCTTGCCCCACACCACCACTGTTACTGCCAGGGAGCCCAAGAGCAGGAAGAAGAGCAGCACAAGCACGTGGAGAAACAAAGAAGAACCCTGTGACTCTCCTCCTAAGGGAAGCAAGGAGAGGAGAGGCAGCCGGGCACTCAGGAAAGCCTTCTCCTCACCCAGCAGAGCACAGCACCTCCCAGTTAGCAAAAGCCCAGGGCAGTCGCTCTCAGCCCCTTTGCCCTGCAGAGGGAAGCGGCCCCGTGTCAGGGGAGATGCCCCTCTGCTGTGCCAGAGCTCTGGCTGCAGAGGAGGCACCTCCTGCCCTGGACCACACGGCCTTGAGGGCAGAGGCTGTGCTGGGTGGGAGACGAGAGCAGGGGTCTTGCTCAGAGGAAGGTGTCTGCATTGGAGGGGCTGACAGGGAGCTTCCCAAAGTCTCCCTCTCATGACATTTCGGGTTGGAGTTTCCTACAACACTCTGCCCATGTGTTTGCAGCCTGGAGCTGTCCCTGGTGGGAACTGTTTTCTCCCTCCAAGTTTTCCCTGTCAGGGATCACAGACCCCATCACCAACTCCCGTCTGCTCAGCTCTCACCTGAAGAAACCTCCCCGTTCCAGGCACTCTCTAGAGGTACTCCCCGTTTGCAGTCAGTGAGGAGCAGGTCAGACAAACCCTGATGAAGACAGCAAAGGTGATGCTGGTGCTCTCTGGAGGTAGAGGAGGGGATGGAAGTAGTTTACTCAGCTCCTACCAGACCTGCTGATCTCTCAGTGTAGCAGCTCAGGACTCTCACTCTCCCTCTCCAAAGGTAGCAGCGCCTTTCCTCTTTTTCCTGAAACAGCAGGAAACTGAAAGCACAGCCTCAGGAAAGCTCTTTAGCTTCAAGGGATCCCCTGCCTTGCTCTTCCTCTGGAAAAGTCCCCTCTGAAATGCCCTGGGCAGCTCTGGATGCACACCTTGCCTTCACCCTTGTCTAACATGAGCCCCTGGAGTGAGAGGCCTCCTGACAGACCCTGTAGGCTATGACAGCTTATTCAGGAGACCATTCCAGGAATGGGAGCTGCATTACCATGCACCAAGAGACTTACCGTGACAAGGGCTGGAACAATTTCTTCCCTTGCAGCTCTCCTCTCTCCTCCCACTCCAGGCTGCCTTTAATCTCTCTCTGCACTACTCCTTTGCCCAGAGCCCTCCTGTGCTTGGCAGAGGAGTTGCTCCTTGGCCCAGCTGTCTCTCCGCACTGCTGCCTGCTACCCATGAGCTCCCTCCATCCCAGGAGCCCGTCTCAGCCCAGGAGGAGGGGACCTGCCCAAGACATCACTTGCTCTGCCCCCCACCCCACTCTGCGGTCCCTCCAGGTGTCCCTGGGGCTCTCCAGGAACCTCCTTGGAATGAGACTGAAGCAATCACTGATGCTGCTTGTCTCACCTCCGCAGAGATTTTTCTTTGCAGCAGTGCCCTTTCTCCTCTCAGAGTCACAGTTAGGTCTGAGAATCCCCCTTCCTTGGCCCATCATCAGACAGGACACCTGGACACTGCCAGGGAGACATCTCCTTTACCCATGCTGAGAGAAGGCAATCAGCTGAGGCAATGGAGGCATCTCCTCCTGGATTTGTAGTCCTGGGGCTGGAAGGGACCTCAGCTCCCTCCCACGCCTGCCACAAACCCACAGGAGGTGAGATTCCTCTTGCTTCAGTCATGGTGTCTGCTAAAAATCGGCACCTGCACTCCTTTTCTGTGGTCCCATGGTCACTGATGGAGATGGAGACCAGGAGGTCACACACAAACACCTGGTGACATCTGAGGTACCAGATGTTGTCCATGATAATGGAGCAATACTGAGAGACTGGGAAACATCTGGGGGCATCATCCTGCAGCCTGGTGAGGATGCCAGCTGAAATGACGGCAGACGCCCACATTTAGGACATCACCCCCTGTCCCTACTCACGCTGTTCAGGGCCACCTGGAGAGGTGTCCAGCTGACCAAATGGAGTTCTGTGCCAGAGGGAGAGAGAAGTCTTTCTCTTTCTCCCCTCCTTTACCTGTATTGACTAGCTGTCTGTTGCCTATAACAAGAGTTGTCTCACACAGCCCCACAGAGCCAAACCTAATTCAGGGCAGCTGCTCGTTGAATGGCCAAACACAGGCCTGTAGGGCTCTGTGAGACGCCAAGGCTCTCCACCAAAACTGCCTGTGGCTGGCAGGGACAGCACAGGACCTGCAGGAAAGCCACGGCCCCTCCGAGCGGGTGCGTGACAGACACCCCAGGCGGCATCTCAGATTCCTTCGGTGCTTGTGTGCAAGTGACTGATTGCCACCCCTGCAGTGAGGCCAGCCCTGTCTCATCTCTATCCAGCAGATGCAAGGCACTGCACAAATAAGAAGCACATTGCACTGGGCTCTCCACTTGTGGGCCTATGTTCTCAGCTTCTCCTAGTTCTCCTCTGCCCCATCCTTTACTCACCCTCTTGACGATACAGTCTTCAAAGAGCCCAGTGAATTTAGAGTGGGCGTAGATCACAGGATGTCCACACCCAAGGACGCTTTCAGCAGCACCTTGTCCTTCCAGGAGATCAGTGCCTCTCTCTACCAAAGGCCCTCCAGGGCTGCAGAGACACCACAGACAGCCATGCCCTCTCCTGCCAGGGCTGCCCAGCCCAGCCCTGTTTCTCTCTGACCTTGGGGACAGCAGGCATTGCTCTCTTTTGGGGCACCTCATGTCTTTCTTACAATGCCATCTGCCATCCGCTCCAGCATGTCTCTGCCATGCAGCAAAGCTTTTGCGTACATGGGCTCTTGGGTGCTTGGTGTCCCTGTTCACCATGACAAGGCTGAGCTTGATTGGAGGGGGAACACAGCACTGTGAAAACAGACCAATAGGTTTCTGGAGGGTGTTGGAGCAATTTCTTTGCAAAGCCCCCAGCTGGACCAACAGAGATGATGCTCACCTGCATCAGGTCCTTGCAAACCATGAAGAGTGGTCAGGGATGTGAAAACGAGGGTCATCCTTGACTGTAGTGGCCATGAAATAGGGGGTCCCAGCTCTTGAGCAGCCTGAGGAGGGAGAGGAGCAGAGTGCAGGTGTCAGACCTGAGAGGGGAAGACTTTGGCCTGTTCAGGGGGCTTTTAGTGGGGATCCTGTGGGCAGCAGTGAAGGGCAGCACAACTCAGTACAGCTGGTCTTTAACAAGAGAATGACCCACAAAGAGCAGCAGTGAGTACATAGCTGACAAGACCAGCCTGGGTGAAGAGGGAACTCATGAGGAAGCTCCATAGGTAATGGAAGCAGAGAGGAGGAGGGTGCAGAGACTCACTTCAGTTGGAGGCATTTAGAAATAGGAGTGTCCTTTTTTTTTTTTTTTTTTTTTTTAAGAACAATTTTGGAAACCAGGCTGGGTTGAGTTGCAGGAGTACAGATGCCTGGTGTCACCCTCCATCTGCAGTTTCCATTGGAGGGTCCAGGTCTTCCATGGTCCCTTCTGGTCACTCCCAGTCCCAGGTGAGTGTATCAGGCACACCAGGACCTCCTGAAGTGGCACTGGAGGCTTCTGGTCAGGAACTGAGATCGGCCTGGAAAGATGAGGATATTTTCTCAACATTTATGTAGTACGGGAACATTTTCATCAGCTGAAATGTTTGAATACTTTTCAGAGAGAGAGAATGTTTTCCTGTGCTGCCATCATGAAACTCTCCAGGATGTGTACTGCTCTCGGGAGAAGAAATCTTGATCTTCCCGGCACTTGCTTGACCACTGCTCTGTGCAGTATGGAGTCTACTGAATCTCACTAATCTTCTAGGTATTCCCACATGTCCTGATTCAACTGACCATTTCTCAAGTCATCTTCTCCAGCAGACTGTCTGCACAGATGCCTTTTTGAGTGTCCCTCTGGTTTTCCTCCTCCCATTACTCTCCATTCCCTCAGACCCCTCCCAAGTACCCAGGTGCTGCTTGGAGCTTCAGGCAGTTGAAAGCTTGCTGCTCCTGTCTCCTGACTGTCTCTGTCGCCAACTCCTTCATTGCCTTTCTCTCTGTCCTTTCCTACTAATCTCACTGAAGATTTTCCCCTCAAAAGTACAAGTGGGATTTAGTGGAGGCAATGTGGACTTGATGGGCAGCTGAGGAATGTTTTTTATTCTTTACTGAACTATTCTTTTCTTTTTCATTTTTGTTGTTTTTGTTCTTGTTAACTAAGAGAAATGCTGTGTGTCTGTGCAGCCACTTCTCCAAGGAAAGCAGAAGGAAATGGAGGCTGAGACATTCAGCTCCAGCCTGAGTGGGAAAAGCTTCGATTTTAATGTGAGTGGTGTGAGTTTCAGGTGACCGGTGAGAGAAATGGCAGGTTGGAGGGGGGTGGGTGGGATGAAGAGTGTCTCTAGAGTGTCTGACAGAAAGGGTCTTGCTTTTCCTGAATGTTCATACTTCATCATGAGACCCTCGGGATCAATATGACTTGGAGATTGTCTATATTGTTTATTCTGTAAGCAGGAAAATAATGAAAATGCATAAATCTTTTACAAATGTTATTTGTTTTTGACATCTTCTCATTTAGACTATACTCCTGAACTCTCCCTAATGAACCACACAAGAAGGGAGGCATTAAAGAAAACTGCAGAGGGCCATGGCATGTTAGGGTATCTGCATTTCCATGAGCCCTCTGCTGTCAAGTTCCTGAGCTGCAGCTACTGCAAGGAGATTGAACAAGCCGCTGAAGAAGTCTTTAAAATGTGATTAAAACCTCCAGGACTCTGAGGGTGTCAGTGGGCCCCCTGAGGGCCATCACAGATGAAGCCATGAAGGGAAGCACGGGTGGAGGTACCCCTCCCTGGGGGCTGCCTTAAACTGGCAAGAGGTCAGCACTGGTTCCAGGTGACCAAGGCAATGTGCAGGTGGCTCTGCTGCCACGTCAGCCCTTGATGGGTTTCATCCAGAAGGATGGGCAAGCTCTGATCCCTGGCACCTGGGAAGGGGGATCCTTTTCCTCCTGCATTGCTCAGGGCTCTTGATGGAGCAGTGTGATGTGGGGGTGTGTGATGACGAGTGCAGGACAACCCTAGGACTGCCTGGACTCTAGGGGGGGATGAGGAGGCACCAAGGCCATGGGGCTGTAAGAAATGGTGTCCCCTCGTGGCTCTTGGTGGCAGTGATTATATTCATAGCTGAGAGGAGAGAGGCCTTGGTTGTGTTGGGCAAGTCCCAGCCCCACTAAGGCCCTCAGTCATCCCCAGCACGGGCTCTCCCATGCTGCCCCATGCCTGCAGCAGTTCTCCTGCAGACTTTGGCCACCCCCCAGACTCCCCACCTTACTCTGAACCCAGGATCTCCCAGGCTTTACAAATGTCTTTTTGTGCTGCCTGCCTTTTGCTTCTAACACAAAGCTGTGGTTTTCTGGGGATTTGCCAAAGCTGTGAATCCCCAAGCAACACATCCAGCTGCTTTCAAAGCTAATGCTCCTCAGTCACCTAAGATATCCCAGCACTGTACTTACTTATAGAATCACAGAAAGAATCATGGAATCACAGAATGGTTTGGGTTGGAAGGGACCTCTAAAGGTCATCTAGTCCAACCCCCCCTGCAGTGAGCAGGGCCATCTTCAACTAGATCAGGTTGCTCAGAGCCCCGTCCAACCTGACCTTGAATGGTTCCAGGGATGGGGCATCTACCACCTCTTTGGGCAACCTGTGCCAGTGTTTCACTGCCCTCATCATAAAAAAGTTCTTCCTTATATCTAGTCTCAATCTCCCCTCCTTTAGTTTGAAACCATTGCCCCTTGTCCTATCACTACAGGCCCTAATAAAAAGTCTGTTCCCATCTTGCTTCTAAGCCCCCTTTAATTACCGAAAGGCAGCAAGAAGGCCTTCCCAGAGCCTTCTCTTCTCCAGGCTGAATAACCCCAACTCTCTCAGCCTTTCCTCACAGCAGAGGTGTTCCATCCCTCTGATCATTTTTGTGGCCCTCCCTAGACCAGCTCCAACAGGTCCATGTCTTTCCTGTATGGAGCGCTCTGGAGAAAAATTAGAAAAAGTATGTTTTTTTCACTAATTTTCCAGGAGAAAAAATTGCTTGGGGGATATTACGAATGTGCATAAATATCTGAAGGGAAGGAATGAAGACAAGGGAGCCAAACTCTTCTCAGTAGTTCCCACTGACGAGACAAGAGGTGGTGGACACAGATAAAAACACATGACATTCCATCTGAATCCAAGAAAACACTGTTTCACGGTGAGGGTGGTCAAACACTGGAACAGGTTGCCCAGAGGCTGCAGAGCCTCCATCCGTGGAGGTATTCCAGACCCTCCTAGACAAGGTCCTCAGCAACCTGTTCTAGCTGACCGTGTCTCAGCTGGGAAGTTGCACTTGATGAACTCCAGAGGTGCCTTCCAATCTCAACATCTCTGTCATTCTGTGAGTGTGAAGGAGAAAAGTAAGATGGAAAGAAAGGAACAACACACAGTCTTGATGGCAAACAGAGTAGGATTCTGTGGAGAGGACCCACGCTGGAGCAGGGGAGAAGTGTGAGGAGGAAGGAGTGGCAGAGATGTTCTGTGCTGACCGTAAGCCCCATTCACCATCCCCCCAGCTCCTCTTGGGGTTGGGGTGGGTAGAAGAATTGGGAGCAATGGAGTAATTTGAGCCTGGGAAGAAGGAGTGGGGTGGGGAAATGGTCTTCAATATTTTTGCTATGCTTTCTCTCTATCTGAATCTCTTTTAATTGGCAATAAATTCAATTGATCTTCCCCAGGTCAGCTCTTCTTTGCCCATGACAGTAATGAGTAAGTGATCTCCCTGTCTTTATCTTGATGCATGAGCTAGTCCACCTTATCTTCTGCCTTTGTACTTTTGAGCTGGGGATGCAAGTGAGCAGCTGGGTGTGTGTCTGGCTGCTGGTCAAGGCTAACCCACTACAGGACCACCACAGCAGGACTGCTGTGTCCAGTCTGGGGCTCAGCAGCACAAGGAAGATCCTGACAGACTGAAGCAAGTCCTGCAGAGGCCGGAAGGATGGCTGGGGCCTGGAGCACATAATGGAGAAGGACAGGCTGAGAGAGCTGGGTTTATCAGAAATCCCTCAGAGCCAAACACCAGAGCAAGGACCCAGGCCAGCTGGGGAGATCTCAGTCAATGGAGATTTTCAAAATTGGTTGAGACAAGCACCTGATTGGGCTGGAGGTGTCTGAGAAGAGGCTTGGCTGAGAGTCCAGCTGCGGCAAGAGCTGTGGGACTTGGTGTGTAATGAGAGTCAGGAGGTAACTCGTTTCCTTTTGATTACTAATGGCAGTGGAGTTGGGTATCACTAAGACTCACAGGATGATGGGGGTGACCATGCAGCAAAGGATCCTCCTCAGGGCTGGGGTGTATGGCCAGAGATGGAAATGGCTGGTGTGTGGGACTGGTCTGGGACAATTTCCTGGGGCAGCTTCCCCAGGGTGTCCTGGAAACATGGCACAAACCAGGACCCTCTCTTCTGCACCTTGGATGCCTTGCTTTCTTCACCATGACACCTGGCTCCGCACTGAGTGCTGGCTGCCCCTACCCTGCACACTCACACACCTTAGCTCTACACTGGTGTTTTTCTCTCCCAGGCTGTTTCCAGCCCAGCCCCTCCCCACCTCTCCCCACCTCCCCTGCCCTCTCCCCAGCCCAGCCCAGCCCAGCAGAGCAGCCCAGCCTGGGCTGGCTCCATGGCACTGCCCAGCGCAGGCTGCTGCAGAGCTCTGGGCACTCACCCCACAGCCCCAGCCCCTCTGAAGGCCACAGCAGCTGCTGGGGGGCAGGCAGCGGGGTTCAGGCTCCCCATCAGCCCCCACGGCTGGTGCTGGCCACAAGGGCATGAGGAACCAGAGGCTAGGCACTCTCTGGCTCTCCTCAATTCATCTTTAGCTGATCCCCAAGCCCCAACTGAATTTTCCCCCTCCTCTGCTGCCACCAGCTTGACTCCCCAGGACAGCACCAGAGTCCTGGCCCTGGGGGTTCCTCAGGCAGCTCCTGCAGCTCTCCACTCTTCCTTCCCTGTGCCTGCCGAGTCCCCACTGACTCCCATGGCACTGCAGAGTCCTTCTTCGTGGATACCTCCATTTAGTGCTTTACTTTTGGGGGACTTCACCTTTGAGGGTGTTCCATCTTCTGCATTTCCATTCATTCCAGTCCCACGTCAGTTATGTGGTGAGGCCCATCCTCTCCTGTCCCCTCCAAATTCATTTTCAGAGAGTCTGGTACATGCCATCAGTCCTGTCATACATGAAGCAAACTGAGGAAAGAATGGGGAGCTCATGGACCATCTCCACTGCCATTGGACACCAAGAAGAGCTCCTTTAAATCAGAACACTTGGTCCAGTGGAACCCAACCTTACCATGCGCTTAACCCCAAAACCACTGAGAACAAAAGGAGAACAGAAACTTTAAAAGACCAATTCCTTGGACATTTTCTTGGAAGGAACTTTGGAAGAAGAGCCCAGCCTTCAGGCACTGCACTGTTGTTGGACATTTTGTCCCTCTGGGCATGGGGATCTGTTCAAGGAGGTAAAGGAAGGGAGAAGTTAGGGCTGACTGCTTCGAGAAAATTCTACCCAAGTTATCATAGAACCCCCCCAAACTGCCTTTCACTTTTCAGAAAGAGCTTTGGTGAGCTCTGTTTGGTGCTGGCTGAGGGTGCCCCAGGGAGAAGGAGGCTCTGCTGGGGGCTCTGCAGGACTCAGTCCTGCCCTACGGCAATAGGTAAATAGGAACACGGGGTGATCTCAGATTAAATCCAATCCTGATATCAAAGAGCTTTTCAGCATTGTCACTCCCAATTCACCTGACTGCAGAGCAGAGCTGTGGGGAGTTTGGGTTGTGCCTTCTGCTCTAGTTGCCCCAGCACAGCTGAGGAGTGGTTTGAATGCAGCAATGCCTGGCATTTCTGCTGCACTGCAAGGGAAACCTTGTGGGTGCTGAGACTGGGCACAGGGACTGTCCCTTAGTGCAGAGTGAGGACAGCCGCTCTGTCCATCAGCCCTGCTCTCAGCTGCCCTGTGCTGGCAGCTCTTCCAGCTGGAGGACTATCGCACTCGGGTGTTCACCCCAAAAGAAAGAGGCCACTGCTGGGAGCAGAGGAATCCAGCTCCCAAGTGCAGATCTCCAAACCCTCACCCCATCTCATCGTACCTGAGGAGGATCTCAGCTCTGCCCTCCCAAACAGGGACACAGAGGGCTCATGACAGCTGCCCACATGCAGCCACCCAGCAGCATTTCAATGGCCTTAGCACCGAGGTGTGTTCTCCATGGGGCTCCTGCAAAACATAGAGATGCCCTGGGAGAGCTGTGCCCCACAGGAGGGCAGCCTGCAGCCCAGCAGGACCTCCCAAGGACAGAGTCACCTGTCCTACATTTGTTATGTCCTGAAGGGAGGGTGAGATCAGTGCCAGCCGCACACACTGCGGCACCCAGAGCCCCACAGGTGAACAGGGTGCGAGCTGGATGCTTTTCCTCCATGGCCATATGTGCATGACAGCACACACAGCATTGGTGTCTGAGCTGCACTTGAATCCTCACCCCCCACACCTGTCTCTCTTCCTTTCTGCCCATGTGTCTGCTGCCTGGAGCTCTTCTTGGCCAGGACCTCTTTCTCTGTCCCCACTTCCCCTCCCTCTCCATGCTCACAGACCCCATCCCACCTGCTGTGTGCTCAGCTCTGCCCTGCAGGCTCCTCCTGGCAGCAGGGCACTGCCCAGGGGCATCTCTGTGTGTGCAGAGGCTAAGGAGCAGCTCAGAAAATCCTAAAGAGAACTGGGGTCTCATTGCCTACTCCACAGGAGAGAAATAAATGCCCATCTCCCACTGCCCACCCAGCCAACCAACAGGAGAAAACTCAATGCACATACACCTTCCCTTTCATGTAATCCCCTAACATGATATCCATCTTTAAAATGACCCTCTGCAAATGTCCTCCAGGTCATGTAGAAGTCTGAGCTGCCCTGACCCATGCTGCACCCTCTGGACAGCAGGAGGACCCTGCCCTGCCAAGGGTCATTTCTTCCACCCATAGCTTCTCCCCAGCACTCTGAAGGACAGCCCTGGGCACTCTTGGCTGCACACCTATCTTCAAAACCCCGGAGTGGTACCCAGAAGGCAGCCATTCTGCCCTGTCATGATGTGCAGCAGGGAAGCCCTGCTCCGTAGCCCATCCTCCGCCTCTACCTTAGAGAAACTGTGAGAGTCCTCCTGAAAGATCCTATGTGCTGTCAGATGTACCAGCTTTTGGATATCCCTCCAGGAACACCAGCTACATTGTCCTGCAACCAGGGACTTACCATGTAGAGGGATGTGAAGATCCTTTCCTGCAGTGAGTTCTCAGCATCCTCCCACTCCACGCTGCCTTTAACCTCTCTCTGCCTCACTCCTCTCCCATCCGTGCCTGCAGGCAGTGCCCTCAGCCCTGCTGCCCTTTGCGGAGGAGCTGCTCCTGGGCAGAGCTGTCTCTCTGCAGTGCTGCCCACTTGCCAGCAGCTCCCTCCATCCCAGGAGCCCAGCCCAGCTCAGCAGCAGAGGCCCAGCCCAAGGCACCACTTCCTCTGCCCCTCTGGGCTCCCTCCAGGTGTCCCTGGGGCTCCAGGGGAACCTGCTGTGAAACAGGCTGAAGGCATCACTGATGTTCCCTCCCTCAGCTGGGGGGAGAGAGACTTACCTCCAGCAGAGTCATTACTCCTATCAGAAAAATACTTGGGCATGAGAATCATTTTTATTGTCCCATCATTAGAGAGGACACATGGAAGGTGACAGGGAAGGATCTAATTTCTCCAAGCTGGGAGGACATGTTTTGTTGAGTGAATTTAGGCATTTCATCCTGGGTCTTTAGACCTGGGGCTAGAAAGATGTGCAGCTCTCTTTTCTCCATGCCTTGTCTCTGCTCTGAAGCAAAGCCTTTGCACACACGGGGTCTTGGACACGTGGTATCAGGGTTCCTTAAGGCAAATATGAGCTTCCCTGGTTCCACAGCTGCAGTGCTTCAGCCCAAATGTGCAGCAGTGCCCTCAGCCAGGGGCACAGACAGGATGAGCTGGATGTTAGTCACAGACAGAGCTGTGACACTGATGCAATAAACTACCAAGGTGTGGTGGCAGACCTCTATATAGCTGGTCTTCAAGGACATCGTCTTGCAAGCACAGCAAGGGTCCAGATCAAAACTCAATTTAGACTTGAAAGGCAATTCAAGGGCACCACAATGAGTGTCTACGAGTTCAGAAACAGTTAAAGGAAGAACAAAGATACTGTGTGGCCACAGGTACAAGGCAGGGTCTGGAGGAGAAGAGCCAGCAGTGGATGGGGATCAAGTCAGGGGTCACTTGACCAAACACTCTTGGGAGTCTATGGGAGTGTAGAAGTGGCATCCCAGGGAGCTGAGTGAGCAGGCCAATGGCACAGGAAGGCCACTCTCCAGCATTATCTTTGAAAGGCCACGGAGACTCTGGGGACTCCCTGATCACTGGCAGCACCCACACATTGCATGTACCTTTCAAGAATGCCCAAATGATGAGCAGGGGAATGAAAGGCTGTGCCCCAGAACGTGTCCACTTGCATCCCATTTCTGGGTGTCTGAAAGAGAAGGCGACTGGATTTACCCAGGGGAGCTTGTTCCTGGCCATCCTCTTTGCTTTCTGTGATGAAAGGACAGGATTGCTGGACACAGGAAGAGCAGAGATGGTCTTTTACCTGGAAGTCATCAAGGCTTTCAGCATCATCCCTCCAGAAATTTCTTGTGTCCAAGTCAGGACAGTATGGGCTGCCTGTGTGGATAAGTAGTTGAGTAAAAACCCAGCTGGAGAGTAGTTGGGCTTGGAGGAGTGTGGTACATGCGTGGTGCTCTGCCTGGAGGCATCTAGCTAGTAGGGTCCTGCAGGGGTCTAGCTTGCAACCTGCCCTGTTTCACATCTTTTGAGTGACCTGGAGGATAGGAGAGTGTACTTTTTGGTAACATTTGTAGAAAACATCCCATTGCAGAGAGCCGGGCAGGGCTTGAGGGCAGGGCTGCCATCCCAAAGGACACAGACAGTCTAGAGGGATGGGCCAATAGGATACGCATGATATCCAATAAAGATTCAAACAAAGTCCTGCTCCTGAAGTAGATGTAGGCTCTGAAATGTCCTAGGACAGGGAGTGTCTAGGCGGGTAGCAGCTCCACAGGAATGGGTCTGCTTGTCTTTGGGTTCCATTAGGCAAAAGATGAGCCATCGGCAAAGATGGCCAACAACATCCTGGGCTTTGTGAGCAGGAGCAAAGCCAGGGCAAGTGATTCTCTCCCTCTGGTCAGCACTTCTGACACCACATCCAGAATACTTGCCCAGGTTTTGGTTGCCCGCAATGCCAGAGAGACATTGGCAAGCTGGAGGGCCACAAAATTTCAGTGGAGGGCCACAGAGATGGTCAAGGTTGGAGCACAGGACCTGTTAGGAGAGTCTGAGGGAGCTGGGCTTGTTCACCCTGGAGAATGGAGGGCTTTGTGGGGAGGATGGAAGAGACTTGCATTGCTTACGGTGAGGTTCCCAAGAAGACACCGTGGTGCAAGGCAGGAGCACAGGAGGCAATGAGCTGAAATGCGAGAGGGTCAGGCTCAATATAGGGAGAAGCGTTTGCTAGGTGAGGACGGTCAGTCATGGGAAGCCATTTCCCAGAGAGTGTGTGCTGCCTCCATCCCTGGAAGTTTCTCAGACCCATCTGGATAAAACCATGAGCAACCTGGTGTGACCCTGCTTTGAGCAGGATGTTTCCTAAAGGTATCTAGCAAGGTCCCTTCCAGCCTGAATGACGCTCTCATTCCTCACCCTTCATGTCCTCGACACTACGGAAAGCCCTCAGGTTCCCTCTGACTGTGGAAATAATTCACATCAGCTACAAGGCAGCAGCACAGGCACCCCAAGCAGTCCCGATGCCATCCCTGGCCTCATCTTTAATTTACTGCTTCCCTTTTCCCCCCTCTCAAATTCTTCACTGTTCTCATTCTCACACCTTCCAAAAAGGCCAGCCTGCCCTGGCTGGCTGGGGTGGAGTTCATTGTCTTCATAGCAGCCCGGAGGGATCCAAGTTTCAGATTTCTGACCAAAACTCTTTTAGCTATTGCTGAATAGTGCTTAAACATTACGAAGGCCTTCTCTGTTTCTCACGCTGCCCTTCCAATGAGTGGGCTGGGGTTTTATCTAGAAGTTAGGAGGGGAAACAGCCAGGACAGCTGACCCCAACTGACCAAAGAGATGTCCCACACTGTATGACATCATGCTCAGCAATAAAAGCTGGGGGAAGAAGGAGGAAGACGTTTGGAGCTTTGGCATTTCTCTTCCCAGGTAATTGTTACTCACGATGGAGCCCTGCTTTTCTGGAAGTGACAAAACACCTGCCAATGGGAAGGAGCAAACGTATTCCTGATTTTGCTTTGCTTGTGGGCACAGCTTTTGATTTACCTATTCAAGTCTCCTCATCTTGACCCATGAGTTCTTCTCACTTTGCCATTCCAATTTTCTCCCAACCCCTCAGGAGAAGAGAGTGAGTGAGTGTCTGGATGGGGGCTTAGGGGCCACATTACGGACTTATTTCTGTTTTCATTAAGAGCAGTAATAGTACCATGCTCTAAAATTTCCTCTTCTTCTTCATGATGATAAAATTAATTTTGTTAATTTTATTTTTGTCATTCACTCTGAATTCACAAGATAGCTATAACTTAAGAGTATTTAGATTCTGGCATGAAGTGTTTAGAACACTGCTTTTTCTCTCATTGCTAACCCTTTCTTACCATTTCATGGTAATACCTTTCAGACAATGTTGCCTCAAATTCAATTCTGCTGTCTGTCTTTCATCCTTATTTCAAGTGTGTGTGGGTGTGAGGAGTTCATTGTTTTACAAAAAAATGTCAAGGGGCAGATCCCGAACTGTTGAAACGGAAAAAGCAAGGCAAATTTTTCTGTGGTGGACACTGACACAACACCGTTATCTTCATTTTGCATCTCTGAAGACCTAACCCTTCCACAGAGGGCCTGGAAGGTCTGAAGTCCCTCCATCTGCCCTGTACGTCAGCACTGAATGTGAAACTACTCCAGTCAGAGGTGCTGTTTGGATTCCCCTCACAGCCTAAACCACCACATGGGTCAGGAGATATTCCAGGACTTCTCAAGGGCCATCATACTCCTCTGGACCAAAAAGTGGAATCTCAGGGGTCAGGGCATGCCAATACTTGTGTTCAGGGATCTGGTCACATGACCCATCTCCATTTCTGTAAAGGTGCTTGAGTTTCCTCAAGGAACCCTTGAGTCGATCCCCATCCACTGCTGGCTGTCCTCCTGCACAGGAGGAGAACACAGGGGGCATCTGCTCAACGCAGGGGGCATCCCCCAGACTCATCCTCTCTGCCAGTCTCTCAGCAGAGCCTGTTTTCCTCCACTGCAGAACCCCACATGAGCAAGCTGTCCCACCACGTCTCATTTCATCCCAAACCATCACAGTTGTGTGACAAGCCCCGGGGCTCCAGCTCCTCCTGCCTGCGATCTACCTCCTCCTGGCTGTGCACTGGTTGGCTGCATCAGCTCAGCTGTGGCACCAGGGTGGAGCGCAGACTTCTCACAGGGAAACCTGAGCAGTGATCCTGACCAGAAGACCACGGTACAGCCAGCTGGGCTGCGCTGCACGTACAGCCTGGCCTTCATGCCTGTGCTGTGCTGCACAGATCCCTTGGCCGCAGGACAACCTCAGCAGCTCATTGTCCCAAGCGGCCTGCAGGCAGCTCCCACTCAGGACCAGCCCTTCTGCCTCCTCTGTGGCCTTGCCTGTACCTAACAGTGCAGCAAGGAGTTCTCATGAGAACATCCTTGCTCTTTGACTGTAGAGATGAGGAAAAGAGGTGGTTTCTTGTAAACAAAGCTAAGAGCAGCTTGAATGACCAAACCAGGAGACTGTCTTCTATGGGTGGAGTCTGCATGGCATGCTGTGAGGGGGTCAGAGGCCTGTTCAATGCTACACCACCTGGGGGTCCCACCATCTAAAGGCACCTAAGATTATCTGCATGATTCTCTCCTTACAGGGTTAGTGCTAATGAACAGCATTTTAAAAGATCCCTCACAGCGTCCGAGTGCCTTTCTTACTGGAATTAGAATGGACCAGTACCTCCTGGTGAAAAACACTCTCTCAGCACCCTTGGGTGCAGCCCCTCTGGTCCCATAGACTGGTAAGGGTGTAGTTTGCTCAAGTAGCCCCTGCCTTGATCCTCATCCACTGCTGGGTGTTCTCCTCCAGAGTTCTGCCTCAAAGCGGAAAGGCCTGGGACACCTTGCTGGTGGCAACTGAGGCAAAGAGTGCATAGAGTATCTCAGTCTACCTACACCTACTCTAACATTTAGCAGTGGTCCCACAGTATTTCTGATTCTTCTGTAGCTTCTGTTTCTGAAGTAGAAACAGCTCATCTTGGTGCCCTTGCATGCCCTTTTCAGTTTCAGTTGAGTTTTGGTAGGACCCATTGCTGTGCTTGGAGGAGACTTTCTTTGAAGACAAGGTGTATCCAGGCACACGGTGAAAATGGTTCGTCTGTTCCTTGGCTGTGTCATTGTGGGTGTGAGTAAAGACCCCAGTGTGATGTGCTTTGTGTTCAGGCAATGCCTGCAGCTCTTGGGAAGAGAAGGGACAAACCTTGCCTCTCTGATGGCATCTGATGATTGATACCTCTGACTGATGGTATCAGTCAACAGCACACAGGCACCAAATCGCACTGCTTGCAATGCCTTCTGGGGTGTCTGTCACATACCCACCCTGAATGGGAATTGCTTTCCTGTTGGTCATAAAATCATGATAGATTCACAGAATGGTTTGGGTTGGAAGGGACCTTAAAGATGATCTGGTTCCAACACCCCTGCCATGGGCATGGACACCTTCCACTAGACCAGGTTGCTCAAGGCCCCCATCCTTGAACACTTCCAGGGAGGGGGCATCCACAACTTCTCTGGGCAACCTCTTCCAGTGCCTCAGCACCCTCAAGGTGAAGAATTTCTTCCTTGTATCTAATCTAAACCTACCCTCTTTCACTTTAAAGCTGTTACCCCTTGTCCTAGCACTACAATGCCCTTATAAAAAGTCCCTCTCCAGCTTTCTTACAGGCCCCCTTCAGGTACTGGAAAGTCTCCATGCAGCCTTCCCTTCTCCAGGCTGAACAATCCCAACTCTCTCAGCCTGTCTTCAGAGAGCTGCTCCAGCCCTCTGGTCACCTTCATGGCCCTCCTCTGGACTCACTCCAACAGGTCCATGTCCGTCTTCTATTGGGAGACCCAGACCTGAACTCCACACTCCGGGTGGGGCCTCACGAGAGTGAAGCAGAGGGGCAGAATCACCTTCCTCGACCTGCTGGTCATGCTTCTTTTGATGCAGCCCAGGATACAGGTGGCTTTCTGGGCTGCAAGTGCACATTGCTCGGTCATGTTGAGTTTCTGATTAACCAACACCTGCAAGTCCTTCTCCTTCAGGGCTGCTCTCAATCCGTTCTCGGCACAGCCTGTATTTGCGCTTGGGATTGCCCCGACCCATGTGCAGGACCTTGCACTTGGCCTTGTTGAACTTCATGATGTTCGCATGGGCCCAACTTTCAAGCCTGTCAAGGTCCCTCTGGATGGCATCCCTTCCCACCAGCGTATCGACCGCACCACACAGCTTGGTGTCATTGGCAAACTTGCTGAGGGTGCACCCAATCCCACTGTCCAAGTCACCGACAAAGATGTTAAACAGCGCCAGTCCCAAGACTGACCCCTGAGGAACACCACTCGTCACTGGCCCTGTGCTGTCTCTGCAAGCCTTGGCGTCTCATGGAGCTCTGTGGGACTGGATTTAAACATTAAATTGAGTAGACACCCTGATCTCTGTAAGGCAATGTGGGGATGAACATGAGGCAACTGCCAGCAGAGTGAGTGCAGACCTAGTAAATACAGCTGACGGAGAAGAGAGAGCCTGAGCTCTCCCTGTGGCACGTGGCTCCAGTGGTTCAGATGAATAACTCTCAAGGCTGCCCTGAACATAATGAGTGGGGACAGGTTCAGGTGCCCTCATTTGGGCATCAGCTGTCATTTCAGTTGGCAAAAGAAAATTCCCAGCAGCCTCTAAGAGGATTCCCCCAGATGTTGGCCTGTCTCTACGAACGGCTCCATTAGAGCTTGCAGCTGCCTCCACAGATCTTCGACCACCCCTTACACCTTCAATGTCGCCAGGTGTTGTGTCTGAACAGCCCAATCCTGCCCTCCATCCCCATTAACAGGCATGGGATCTGAGGCAAGGAGCTCCCATGCAGGTGCCTATTCTCTGCCCACCAGCACACCTGATGCAAGAGGACTCTCACCTCCTGTTGGTTTGTGTTGTGCGTGGGAGGGAGCTAAGTCCCCTTCTAGCCCCAGGACTGCAAACCCACAAATGAGATGCGTCTATTGACTCATCAGCATCCCTTCCCTCAGCAGGGGTAACGCAGATCCCTCCTTGTCACTGTCTGCTTGTCCTGTCTCATGATGGGACAAGGAAAGGTGATTCTCCTGCCCAAGTGTTTTCCTCATAGGAGAAATGACAGTGCTAGGAATAATTGTGTCTCCCCAGCTGAGGGAGGGAACATCAGTGACTCCTTCAGCCTGTTTCACAGCGGGTTCCCCTGGAGCCCCAGGGACACCTGGAGGGAGCCCAGAGGGGCAGAGAAAGTGGTGCCTTGGGCTGGGCCTCTGCTGCTGAGCTGGGCTGGGCTCCTGGGATGGAGGGAGCTGCTGGCAAGTGGGCAGCACTGCAGAGAGACAGCTCTGCCCAGAAGCAGCTCTCTGCAAAGCGCAGCAGGGCTGAGGGCAGTGCCTGCAGGCACGGATGGGAGAGGAGCGAGGCAGAGAGAGGTTAAAGGCAGCCTGGGCTGGGAGGATACTGAGAACTCACCAGGAGAGAAATCTTCTTCACAGACAGTAAGTCTGTGGCTGCGGGGCATTGCGTCTGCAGATCCTGGTGGGATCTCCTAAAGCTGGCATGTGGCACAGGCTGTGAGATATGTAAGTAGCACTCTCAGAGATTCTCTGGTGCAGAGGAGGAGGACATGCTCCAGAGCAGGGACTCCCTGCTGCACCATCAGAGGGACAGAACAGGACGGCTGCCTTCTCCCAGGGATGGCTGCAGGGGTGTAAAAATGGGTATGCAGCCAGGGGTGCCCAGGGCTGCCCTTCCGAGCAGAGTCCCTGGACACCAGGGGGCTGTGTGCTGGGGCAGGGACTCTGCTGCCTGCCAGGGTCAGCACTCAGCCTGTCTGAGGAATTCACCATGCTGCTGCTGCGGGGAGAAGCTGTGGGTGGAAGGAGCAACCCCCAGCAAGGCAGGGTCCTTCTGCTGTTGAGAGGGTGCTGCATGGGTCAGGGCTGCTCACAGGTCCAGATCATCCCGAGAATATTTGTCTCAAGGACAATATTAAGGCAAGGAATACTAGAAAGATAAGGAGATTTCCTGAGTCTGTCTTTACAGTTTCCTGTTCCAGGGGGGTTGGGAGGGGGAGAGAAAAAGATAAAGGGAAAAGGAACTCTGAAGTTTAATAAGTCACTGAGACTCCTGAACTGTAACTCTGAGTGATCAGTAGATCTGTCAGAAGCCACGTAACATGCCTTCAGCCACTGCTCTGCCTATGGACAGCACCAGCATCACCTCTGCTGGACACATCAGGGTTCTTCTCACCTGCCCTTTTCCACCTGCAAACAGGAACACGCACCCAGCCAGTGCCCGGCAAACAGGGGGATGACCAAGGTGAGTGCACAGAGATTGGGATGGGGTCTGTGATAGCTGACAGGGAAAAGACATGGCACAGGGAAACACCTCCCAGCAGGAAAATCTCCAGGCAGCAGGGATATGATCTGGGAATGAGAGGAAACTAAAACCAGAAATGCTGTGGGAGGGAGAATTCAGAAACCTTCATTTGATCCCCTCCAATGCAGACCCCTGCCTCTGAGCAAGACCCCTTGCCTCCTCTCCCACCCACCAAAGCCTCTGCCCTCAGGGCTGGGGGCTCCAAGCCATGAACCACCTCCTCTGCAGCCAGAGCTCCAGCAGAGCCGTGGTGCAGCTCTCCAGCCACGGGCCCAGTTCCCTCTGCAGAGCATAGGGGCTGAGAGCAGCTGACCGGCAATGGTGGTGTCTGGGAGGTGGCGTGCACAGCTGGGGAAGGGGAACGCTGTCTGAGTGCCCCAATGCCTCTGCCCTGGCCTCTCTCAGCCACATCCTCACTGTCTTTTGCCTTGTTTCTCCACTGCTCTGTGTTATTGCTGCTGTTCTCTTGTTCTTGCTGCCAGGCTCTCCGGGGATGGGAATTTTTAGCTGCAAAGTCACAGGTGGATCTTGTGGGTCCTTTCATGCATTCGTGTCCATGGGAACACATGTCCCAGCTTTCCTGTAACCTGTGGGGCTGTGGGCAATGCAGTCTGTGGGGCTCGAGAATGAGCTGAATCTCCCTTCATCAGATGCCATCATTAGGACACTTGGCTATCTCCTTGAGGATTCCTTCCAAGCTGTGAGCTTCCCTCCAGGATGCAAACCTGCCCTATAGCACCTTTGTGTTATCTGAAGGCACCATGGAGAAGATCAGAGATGCTATGACAGAGAACGTTCTTTTGGGTTTGTGAAATGAGCTATGTGTGTCCTTGGCTAGAAGTGGGGTGCTGAGACCTTAGGAGAGGGTGAGAAATTTAGTGGTCTGCAGTGGATACCTCTGCTCACAGCAGCGCTTGGTGGCTTTTCAGGGTAGTATGGGAGTGTGATCACCCTCCAGCTCAGAAAGGTGCAAGCCCAGAGAAGCTGGGAACAAGATGGATAAAAAGAATGGCTCTCCTCACTCTGCACTAAGCCACAGGCACTCCTCCTGCCTCGCAGGACTCCCTCTGTTCTCCCTGAGTGCAGCACAAATGCTGAGGCTTTCTGACATCCAAGAACACTCCCCAGGGTACGAGGGGAGGAGGAGCTGTAAAAAACCCCAACCTCTCAGACTGCCTTCTGCCACCTCAATTCCTTATCACTGGGAGTGCAGATGCTGACGGCCCCTTCTGCACTAGGAGTGGTTTCATGAGACAAGGTCGAACACCAGGACTGGCCCCTGCCCCCACTCTTCCCATGAACCCACTGCTGCAGAGCAGGGCTGACCTCTCGGCAGCCAGCGGGCAGAGGCCCTGCTCCTCATGGCACATTCAGCCAGCACCAACCAGGGCTCCAGCCACAGAGCTGAAGGAAGGTCTCCTAGAACTGGAAAAGGGTGTCTGCATGTAGCAGGGCGAGGGTGTATGAGATATGGCTTTGACTTTTCTCAGAGAAATCTCCCTTAACTTGTCACTGTCTTTTCCTCCTATTACAGTGCCCATGCCCATAGACAGCAAATGTTCAACAGCAGCTCCATCATCCAGTTCTTCCTCCTGGCATTCGCAGACACGAGGGAGCTGCAGCTCTTGCACTTCTGGCTCTTCCTGGCCATCTACCTGGCTGCCCTCCTGGGCAACGGCCTCATCATCGCTGCTGTAGCCTGCAACCACCAACTCCATACCCCCATGTACTTCTTCCTCCTCAACCTCTCCCTCCTTGACCTGGGCTCCATCTCCACCATTCTCCCCAAAGCCATGGCCAATTCCCTCTGGGACACCAGGGCCATCTCCTATGCAGGATGTGCTGCCCAGCTCTTTCTGTTTGCATATTTGGTTTCAGCAGAGTATTGTCTTCTCACCATCATGGCCTACGACCGCTATGTTCCATCTGCAAACCCCTGTACTACGGGACCCTCCTGGGCAGCAGGGCTTGTGTCCACATGGCAGCAGCTGCCTGGGGCAGTGGGTTCTTCAATTCTCTCCTGCACACTGCCAATACATTTTCACTCCCCCTCTGCCAAGGCAATGCTGTGGACCAGTTCTTCTGTGAAATCCCCCACATCCTCAAGCTCTCCTGCTCACACTCCTACCTCAGGGAGATTTAACTTATTGTATTTAGTGGTTTTCTTTTTTTGGGATGTTTTCTTTTCATCATGCTGTCCTATGTGCAGATCTTCAGGGCTGTGCTGAGGATCCCTTCACAGGAGGGATGTCACAAAGCCTTTTCCACGTGCCTCCCTCACCTGGCTGTGGTCACCCTGTTTATCAGCACTGGCATGTTTGCCTACCTGAAGCCCCCCTCCATCTCCTCCCCGTCCCTGGATCTGGTGGTGGCAGTGCTGTACGCGGTGGTGCCTCCAGCTGTGAACCCCCTCATCTACAGCATGAGGAACCAGCAGCTCAAGGATGCAGTGTGGAAACTTATAACTGGATGTTTTTCTGGAGCAATAAACTTCCCATCATCTTCTGCCTAGCAGCTGGTCACGGTTTAATCATTGTAATGTTGTCATCCCCTTTCTAATTCACTGGTTGCTTTGCTTTTCTGATTGAGTGGCTGTGTAAATGAGGAGCTGTTCTCTCTGTGTGTTTAAACAAAATAAAGGGCCATTGAGTGACTTTTTTTTTTCCTGATATCTTTCCTCCAAGGCCTTTTTGGAGCTGCAGGGACAGTTCCTGTATGCACGGGTGGAGAGGAAAAGAGTCCCGTCATGGCAGCTCTGCCAGGGAGCACCAACACTTGGTCTTCCAGGGCTGTTCTCTTGCCACTTCTATACTCTCCTTCTGATCCCTTGTCAGCCCTGAGTGCAGCTTGGTCACAGTCGTGTTGTGTGGTCGTCCTGTGACCGCAGCCAGGGACAGGCAATGGGCACTTCTGTGACGGAGCTGGCCTCCGTAACAGCGCTTCCATAAAGAAGGGTGATCTCCTCAGGGCAGTGCATGAAGGCTTAGGTATTCTTCCAAAGTCGCTGTCAAGAACAAGGTCTAGATAGTGCCCCATTAACGAAAACACCAGTGAACACCCAAAGTGTGTGAGTGTGCAGGGCTGGGGCACACAGCAGTGTCCCTTGCACAGCAAGGCCTCCTGCGAGAGACTTGGAGCAGCAGAGCAGGATCTGGTCTGTGACCTTGTTTGCCTGACACCCTGGGCAAGGTGCCCCAGGGCAATGGCCACAGACCAGCCCCTCACAACCACCATTCCCAGCACTGGCCTCTCACTCCAGGTCGGAGAGGTTCTTTGCCCCTCCATAGAAGGTCACCGAATGACTAGGTCAGAAGTCCATGTTTGCATTTGTCGTGGTTTAACCCCAGCCAGCAACTAAGCACCACGCAGCCGCTCGCTCACTCCCCACCAGTGGGATGGGGAGAGAATCGGAAGGGTAAAAGGGAGGAAACTCCTGGGTTGAGATAAGAACAGTTTAATAATTGAAGTAAAATAAATTAGAACAGTTAAATAGGCAAAGCAAAAACCGTGCACGCAAACACAGCAAAACAAGGAATTCATTCACTACTTCCCATCGGCAGGCAGGAGTTCAGCCATCTCCAGGAAAGCAGGGCTCCCTCACGCGTAATGGTTACTTGGGAAGACAAAACGCCATCATACCCAATGTCCCCCTCCCTTCCTTCTTCCTCCCCCAGCTTATATACTGAGCATGACGTCATATGGTATGGAATAGCCCTGTGGCCAGTCTGGGCCAGCACTCCCCCTGGCTGTGCCCCCTCCCAGCTTCTTGTGCACCCGGCAGAGCAGGGGAAGCTGAAAAGTCCTTGACCAGTGTGAGCGCCACTTAGCACCTATTTAGAGACAGCTTAGCACTACTTAGCAAGAACCAAAGCATCAGTGTATCATCGACATTGTTCTCATCCTAAACCCAAAACACAGCCCCATACCGGCTACCAAGACGAAAATTAACTCTATCCCAGCTGAAACCAGGACAGTATCCACCCCTTATTCCATACCATTTACATCATGCTCAGGTCCCACATTATCCAATACATCCTCTTTGACCGCCACCCCTGTTGTCCCAAAAATGTCCATTGAGCTCATTTAGTCCATGACTTTGGGCTCCATCTGTGATAGTGGTCACTCGGGACAGGAGAGGTGGTGTGTTGCGTGGAGTTACTGGGCACCAAAGCCAGCTCAGGTCAGGTCACTGCTGCACTTGCACTGCTTCTTGTAAGGCTTCTCCTCCATTGGTTCAGGTGGTTCCTGCTATGGTAGTTCCTATAACATGCAACTCAGATCATGGGTTACAACAATTTAACGGTATTTCCATCACAATCTCCACCCCTGGCCCCTTTGGGCCAGGTTTAACATTGCAATGAACTCCTCCCCTTACTCCTAGCCTGGCTAGCAACAAGGGGTTCCTGCTATAGTAATTCCCATAACATGCAACTCAAATCCCAGGTCACAACAATTTAAAGGTATTTCCATTACAGTCTCCTCCCCTGGCCCCTTTGGGCCAGGTTAATAGGATTTAACACTGCAATGGAGTCCTCCCCTTGCCCCTGCTCCGGCATGGGGTCCCTCTGACAGCACAGTCCATGAACTTCTCTAATGTGAGTCCTTCCCACGGGCTGCAGTTCTTCACTAACTGCTCCAGCGTGGGTCCCCCACAGGGTCACAAGTCCTGCCAGCAAACCTGCTCCAGCGTGGGCTCTTCTCTCCAGGGGTCCACAGGTCCTTCCAGGAGCCTGCTCCAGCACAGGCTTCCCACGGGGTCACAGCCTCCTTCGGGCATCCACCTGCTCCAGCATGGGGTCCTCCATGGGCTGCAGGTGGATCTCTGCTCCACTCTTAACTTCCATGGGCTGCTCTGACATGGGATTATCCACGTCCACAGACGCTTTGGGGTGTCGTGCTCCCGCAGGAACTCGTCCACAGGTCACAGTCACTTCGACTCGAGTTGACACTGGAGTTCCAGCCTGTCCAGTACAGCAGCACAAAAAAACAGCGATGCCCTGGCCATCTGCCAGCCCGGGTACATGGCCATTGCTGTTATCAAAATGTTCCCAGGCACAACACAGTAAGATGACTCTAACATACAGTAAGGCAAGCAAGCCCCATGGCAAGCACAGAAGCCTGCTGATTAACAGCTAAACAGCAATAACAGCTATAAATTCGATCTAGCGCATTCCAATTAAATCTGTTGTTATCTCGAACCCTTCGAGCCCCACGTTGGGCGCCAAAAAGGACTGTCGTGGTTTAACCCTAGCCAGCAACTAAGCACCACGCAGCCGCTCGCTCACTCCCCACCAGTGGGATGGGGAGAGAATCAGAAGGGTAAAAGGGAGGAAACTCCTGGGTTGAGATAAGAACAGTTTAATAATTGAAGTAAAATAAATTAGAACAGTTAAATAGGCAAAGCAAAAACCGTGCACGCAAACAAAACAGAACAAGGAATTCATTCACTACTTCCCATCGGCAGGCAGGTGTTCAGCCATCCCCAGGAAAGCAGGGCTCCCTCACGCGTAATGGTTACTTGGGAAGACAAACGCCATCATGCCCAATGTCCCCCCCCTTCCTTCTTCTTCTTCCCCCAGCTTATATACTGAGCATGACGTCATACGGTATGGAATAGCCCTGTGGCCAGTCTGGGTCAGTCCCCCTGGCTGTGCCCCCTCCCAGCTTCTTGTGCACCCGGCAGAGCAGGGGAAGCCGAAAAGCCCTTGACCAGTGTGAGCGCCACTTAGCACCTATTTAGCAACAGCTTAGCACTACTTAGCAAGAACCAAAGCATCAGTGTATCATCGACATTGTTCTCATCCTAAACCCAAAACACAGCCCCATACCGGCTACCAAGATGAAAATTAACTCTATCCCAGCTGAAACCAGGACAGCATTGTACAGAGGAGATATAAGCATGCACATCATGTACGTGAGCTGAGATGGTCCTGAGTGAGCACAAATGCCATCCGCTATTCCTTGGGGTTCCATGGAGGCCTGTGGGACAGACAGCGCCTCAAGGTCACTTCTCGATGGGAGCAACGTCCCATGGGAAACTGCCTGAAGGCAGCAGTGGGATGTGCTTCCTTGAACTGCGCTCCCTGTGTCCATTCCTCATGACAAGGGGCATCTCAGATGAATGCAGAGCAGGGCAATACACCGCAGGGCTGAGGTGCCTCCCAGGCTCTGGCACTGGCAACAGGAGGCCAGAGAGTCCCTATGCCTGCTGCAGTGCCCTGCCTCTGTGCGTAAGAGGGAAAGACTGTGTCTCTGAACACCCCTGGGTGCATAAGGAGTCCACGAGGCCAGCTCAGATGTGGACGCCCGACAGAACCCTGCACTTTCTGTGTGTGACTCCAGGAACAAACCCCACTGGCCCAGGGAGGTTCATCTCCCATGCCTCGGACGGGCTCATTGCAAATGCTCCTGTCTGCTCACGTCACCCTTTCTGGATTGTGCCCTCAAAGGTGTCAGAGCCATCAGAGAGGTTCTGAGGTCCCTGGAAAAGGCAGATATCAAACCTTTCTTCAAGAAGTGCAAGAAGGAGGACTGGGAGAATTACAGGCTGGTCAACGTCACCTCGGTCCCTGGGAAGGGGATGGGCCAAATACTGCTGCAGTCATTTCCAGGTACTTGTAGGACAAGAAAGGAATTGCTGAACCTGTGCGGGTAGTGGAAAGAAGGGGATGTTTTGGTCCTGGACCTTAGCAAGGGTTTTGACATTGTTTCCCATAATCTCTTTATAGCCAGATAGGTGATACCTGGATTGAAGAAGTGGGTGATGTAGTGGGTGGGAAGCTGGCTGGTGGATCCAGCCCAAATGTCAGCAGTGGTAGAGTCCTGCTGGTGGCCACTTCCTAGTGGCATCCCTCAGTGCAAGCACTGGGGCCAACACTCTTTAATGTCTTCATTAGCTGCCTGGATAATGTGCCTGAGTGCCTTTTCAGCTCCTTTGTGGATGATGCCCAACTGGGCAGAGCCCTTGAGCAGCCTCATCTTGTTCACCCTGCCTTGAGCAGGATAGCTGGACAAGGTGATGTTCAGGGGTCTCTTCCAAGCTAGAGTTATTCTAGGATTCAATGAATGTTTTCCTTGGAGAGGTTTTTGAAGACAGAAGAGACAGAAGAAGAAGGAAAAACAGAGAGGCAGAAGTAGAGGCATAAAATGCACCAATATAGCAGTTCCTCTGAGGAACATTTCTCTAATCAAACCATTGGTAGGAAATCTATTAGATAAATATGATGAAACAAGCTTACTTTTATCTGCTCACGTACATCTATCTGCTTGCTGAAGGGTGATGGCTGGATACGGTATCATGTGGTCATTTGTGTCTCAGAAACTCATAATCCAGTAGGAAGCCAATGGCTGTGAAGGGAGCTGTGAGGTCACTTCTGCCTCTGGAGGTGAGAGGCCAACAGCAGGAATGTGTCTGGGAAAGGCACTGTGAGCTCACTTCTTCCTGAAACAGCCAATAGGTCAGCCCTTGACTCATGGCTGGGATATGTTCTTCTAAACTCACATCTGCCATCAGAAGGCACCTGGTTGCACATTGGCTGGGAGACCCCCTCTGCCGAAGGACCTAGGCTCAGTGCAGGAAGGGGGCTTCTATTTTGGCTGTCCTGTCTCTTCTGCCTGAGTACAGGATGGGACAGCAGCAGGCACACAGCTTGGTCGTGTCTATCCAAGAAGCAGAAAGGCTCGCAGCCTTGGAAGATCACGGTGAGGTTACTTCTGTCTGGTCAGGTGAAGGGCTGCAAGAAGGCTGATGGGTTGGGGTGCCTGCTTGAAAGGTTGTTTCCCGTGTGGTTGTAGGAAAGAACAGGAGAGAGAAACAGTTCCACACAGTGCAGCTTGGTAGATGGAGACTGGACATGATAGGAAGAAACGTCACTCAGAGGGTAGTGCTGTGGTACATGAAGTCCTCCAGAAGGAGTATGAGATCAGTCCATCTCCTTGTGTTTCAAGGAACAGAGTGTGAGGGTGGCCAGCCGTCAGTGAATGTATAGAAATGCCAGGGTGAGAGCAAGGTGAGGAAGCGAGATGGGTGTCTGCAGCCTGCAGGGCAAAAGAAGCAGCTGTGGGACAGCGTAGGACAAGCTGTGGTGGAGATGACAAAGAGCACTGGCAAGGCTGGACATGGCCAAGAGAACCCAAGGTTTTGTCCCCCTGGGTACAGCAATCGTCTCTGTTGCCAAGGCCTATGAGGAGACATGTTGTCCTAAGGCAGTGGGGGCCTCATTGCCTCCTTGCACACCCCCAGTAAGGCTGGGAGCTGTCATAGCCTTGTCCTGCACTCAGCATCACCCTCCCACATCCCACTGCCCCGGGAAGAGCCCTGAGCAATGCGTGAGGGACAGGACCTGCCTTCCCAGGGGCTGGGGGGCAGAGCTTGGCCTCTCTGCTTCATAAAACAAAGGCAGGGTTTTCTCAGCATCTGAGCTGCCTGCACATTCCCTTTGCCTGCCTGCAATCAGGGCCTCCAATTCTCTGCTCTAACGAGTCCCTGGGGAGGCTTTGCCAGTAATGGCCCTCAGTGGGGCTTATGAATACTTCAAGGTACTTTGGGTTTTGCTTTTGATGCTGACTCTTTCAGAGGTTTGTGCAATCTCCTCTCAGTGCCTGAGGTTCAACGACTTGGCACCAAATACACCACAGGGCTTTTTAAAATAAAGCAAGCCCTAACAAGCTATATCTCTTCCTGTAATTTTCTTCTAGTCTTGTACAGTTTATTAGAGAGGTTTTCCTAGTGCAGTTATGGAGAAAGACTTCAAAGAACTTCCAATAAAAATGAATTTTTATTTTAAAGGGTGTAGTTTATTACTTTTCAGTGTAGAGAAGAGGCGATAACAGCATTCTCTGATTGATATTGATGCAGGGTCTCTCCTAAGGAGGTCTGGACTGGCAGAAGAAGCTGTCCCTTGAGGTCTGACACAGCATGGACAACTTGCTTCTCACCTCCCCAACCCCCTCATGTCTCTCATCAGCCACCTGGGACTTATATCCTTACATCTGACTTCTCCTCTGCAGTCTGCAGCTGGATGTTACAGCTCCTTTGCAGCAGCCCCCACCTGCTTTCCTTAGAGACCTGGCTGCACAAAGGCAAAGAGGGACTTTTCTGATTTTTGAACAAACAAAAAACTGATAAGATTCACCATTACAGTATAACACACTCCTCAACTGCATGCCAAGTACAAGCTGCCACCAATGAGGTTCACCTTCCACAAGGGATAACTGTGCAAGAAATCTTTTACACAGAAAGAAAATGATAAAATAAACACAAAGTGTTGGCTAAAGACAGAATTAGACAGACTGCTGAAAGATAGGCACGCTTTTAACTCCATTGTGCTCAAAGCAGCTACTGGATTGTTGAGAGGTATCTGACTGATCCAAGAGTAAAGGGAAGGGAAATCTAGAGAGCAACTGCAAGTGTTTATGTGCGGATAGGCTGCTGGAAAGGTGACTTCAGACATGGTCAGTTTAGTTAGGACAAGTGGAAATAGGTGAAAGATAAGGGAGATTAAATGCACGGCCTAAGAGAGAAAGTACTGACAATGCAAATATAGTGGAAGGCCAACAGTTCTCCTCTTGCGATTAATGTACATCCTGAAAACCCCTCAGTTTGATCTCATGGGAAAACACTGACTTTTTATTAAAAGTATTCAAGTGTTTCAGCTGATGAGCTCATGCTCATAGTTTTAACCACGTGTAAAAATTTCTCAGGTTGTCAGGCAGCGCTCCACTGCCTGACCATAAGTATCCAGTGCTGCTTCTGGAGGACCCAGTGTCTCTGAAGTGCCCAGAGCCTGGGCCTGGCAGTGTCACAGAGGAGACACTTGGAATATGCAGCTGGAGCCTGTGTCCCTGTAAGTGCATCCCACCCCAATTTTAGGACCATTTTCCTTTGCAAACAAAGGCAGTACACAAAATCCCCCAGAGATCAGTACATTAAAACAAGACAAAACAAAGCAAGGAGGAGAACAACATCAACAGTCTTCAAAGCTTAAAGTTGTAATAGGACATCTCCTTCACTCTACGTCTTTCATTCTGTTTCTTTGTTGCTTCATTTTTTGGAAATGGTCTCAACATTTCCATCATACTGAGGCCTACAGCATTAATTTTTGTGGCTTGCACAGAGCCCAGGGCCCCAAAACACTCCCTGCCCTGGACTGTCCATGCCACTTCTAACTCTTGGCACAGAGTGAGTCACGCTCGGAGGTGTTGACCACTCGTGCCTGATGGAGGAAAGCAGGGTACAAAGCTTCAGTGAAACACTCTGTGTTTTGATGGCCAAATTTGCACAATTCTCATCAAATCTGTGTTATCTGTCTTTCTATGTGAGTCTATGGAAAAATCTATAGTTCTGTCCATGTAATGTAAATGTAATGTATTGAAAAATGTATAGGTGTGTCCAGTTACTCAGCAAAATACATTTCCTACCAGCACTCTCAAGGGAGAAGCTTTGTTCTGAGGAATTACTCTGTTTGTACTGGCTTTGTCTCTCCGTCCCCTGCACCGCTGGGCACTGGGACCAGGGTTCCCTCAGCTGCCTTCCTTGTGCTGACAACACATTCAGAGAAGCCCTTCTGGCTGCCCTCCCCACGCATGGCCATTTCCAGCCACCGCTCAGCTAAGGCTTTGCTGGCTCCATCCCTGCACCCACAGGCCAGGGGTCTCTCCCTCCTGGGCAGCCCGTTCCCCCTCCAGCCTCCCTGCACTTCCTTCGCGAGTGTGACCTCCTAAGTCAGGAGGGTCCCTGTTCATCTGCGCTGACCTCTTGCCAGGCCCTGCTTGACTCCCTGCATCAGACTGGCTTCTTCCTGGGCTTTGAGGATGTTGTCCTTGAAGATCCAGGAGGGACTCACAGCCCCTTTGTCCTCCAGGACAGTCCAAGCAGATCCTCAGCTAACTGAAATCAGCTCTCCTGCAGTCCTGCACTGTCATTCTGCTCCTTGTCCTACTTCTTCACCATCCCATGGTCATTGCAGCCATGGCTGCCCTCATCCTTCCCAGCCCCGGCCAGATCCACCTTGTCTGTCAGTAAGAGACCAGCCCTAGGGAGCTCATCAAGTGTCTGTGTCAAAATGTTGTCTTCCACACCCTCCCGGAATCTCCTGGGTTGCTTGTGCCCAGCCCTGTTGCCCTCCCAGCAGATCATGGAGTGGCTTAACTTGCCACGTAATTGAGGACCTGTGACCACGAGGCTTCCTCCAAGGCCAGGCTCTGTGCATGCCAGCCTCCCCTTCACACAGAGCTCACCTCCACCTCCTCACCTGCCTACCTGCCTTCCTGAGGAGCCCTTGCCATCCATGGCTGCCCTCCCACCACTCCAGCTGTCCCAGCAGGGCTCTGCAGTCCCCGGGGGGGAGCACGCTGCTGCCTGCCCAACAGAAATGCCAGCGCTGGGGAGGGGAGAGGAGAGGCAGGTAAAGGGGAAGGGTTCTGGGAGGCTGGCTGGGAGGTTACTCATGTTGCCAGAAGAGGATGAGGCAAGGAGAGGCATCATAGCTGGGAGGTGGCTTTTGAAGTCACTTCTTTGGGAACAACCCAATTGGCCAGGTGCTGGGGCAGGCCCAGGGATGTCGCCTGGGTTGTCGGAAAACCCCTGCAGCGGTGCTAAGAGCCTGGGAGAGGGGAGATGCAGAGGAAGGTGAAGATGACATGGCTGGGACGTGGATTGTGATGCCATTTCTCTTGCAGTAACCGGACTGACTTGCGGCAGGCAGGCAGATACTGTGACATCATCAAACGCATCACAAACCCCAACATGACACAGATGGCTGCTCAGGCAGTGGAAAGGGGTAGAGGCAGGCAAAGCCAACGTGGTTGGGCTTTTGCTTGTGAGGTCACCTCATGACAGCAGTGTGATTGGCCAGGAGCAGGCAGGTGTCATGAGGGCATCAAGGACACCAGATGGGGAAGGCTGCAGGCAGATGACTGGGCCCCTGGTGAGGCCCTGCCCTGGGGTGAAGGCACCTGTACATGACATGGGAACCTATGGGACGCGGCATGAGAAATTGCGGGATGTGACAGAGAACAGCGTGAGAAGGGACCAGAAGTATGGGCAGCACCGTGTGTCCCGGCTGGGTCTCGCAGGTGGCTGCAGACTTGAGAAGTGGCCAAACTGCACGGAGGAGAGCACTGGGGACCTGCTGGGCAGTCAAGTCTTGCAAGGCCATCAGTGCCTGGGGAAACCATCAGTGCCGCCATTGAAGTCCCAGAGGACCTAGGCAATGGTATCCAAGCTATCAAATCTGGGTACAAACGGAGAAAACCTGAGACCATCGGGGAAAAAGAAATTGCTGAGGGTTATGAATTGGAGAGGAGACGTGGGCAGAGAGAAGCAGGAATCAAGGTGGATCATGGAAGAAGCAGCCTGTGGAAGAGAAGAGAGGAGGAGGATTGTTGGGGCCAGGTGCCCATGGGGAGGTGGCTGGTCAGTGGTGGTCTGGCCAAACCCTGTGCCTGATCACCATGGTCTGTCCTGCTTATTATACTGGTTTGAGTTGGGGTAGAGTTATCTTGATAGTAGTTTGTATGGTGCTGCGGTTTAGGTTTGTGATGAAGAGAGTGTTAATAACACACCGATGCTTTAGTCATTGCTGAGAAGTCCTTGCACAGCGCCAAGGCCTTTTCTGCTCCTCACGTTGCCCTGCCAGAGAGTAGGCTGGGGGTGCACAAGAAGCTGGAAGGGGACACAGCTGGGACAGCTGACCCCAACTAACCAAAAGGGTATCCCAGACCATAGGACATCACGCTGAGCAATAAAAGCTGTGGGAAGAAGGAGGAAGTGAGGATGTTTGCAGTGATGGCATTTGTCTTCCCAAGTAACTGTTAGGAGTGATGAAGCCCTGCTTTCCTTTAAATGGCTAAATATCTGCCTGCTGGTGGGAAGCAGTGAGTGAATTCCTCATTTTGCTTTGCTCGCGTGTGCGGCTTTTGCTTTACCTATTAAACTATCTTTATGTCAGCGCATGAGTTGTCTCACTTTTACCTTTCCTGGGCTCACTGGTGTGTGTGTACATGTGTTTGGGTGTGAATGTATGTACATGCTTTGCTGGCCAAGTGGGGCTAGCAAGGAGGAGGAGGACCCCAGGATCTGGAGAGACCCAGGGCTGGAACTACCACTTGGGTAATATCTGTGAGCCTGGGCAGATCTAAGCCCAAGCACATGCTGGAAGGACTGCAGGGGTGTGTGAGCCTGTGGGTAAGTTCTGCTGGGAATGCACAGACCACTCGTGCAACCTTCACACCAGATCAGCCTGAGAAGGGGGACGGGATGGGGACGGTTGTTTTGCTCATGGTTGTGTAAGTGCTGCTGGTGATGTGGTGGCTGTCAAGGTGCTGTGGCCTGTTGGATTTGGTCTGTGTAGGGTTGGCTGTGTCCATCTGTGTTTCCTTGCAGATACCTGGATTTAGCGCTTTCCCTCTGGTTGACTCCACCTCGGGCGATCTCTCACTTCGTGGGACTCCAGTCAGTGACCACCCCAGGCACACGTGGTCCATGCACATGTCACGGGCTCTCTAGGCAGCTCCAGATTCCTCTCCTGGAGGATATCCTCTGCCCTGTCATGCATTGGGACAGCATGGTATGACAGTGTCTCAGTGAGCATTCACCATCATTTCCACTGTCAACAGACAACAAGGGACGTGTCCTGAATCCAACCCTTGTTCTCTAACAGCCACCAAGGTGACAGTGAGCTTTTAACTCAGGCCCTTTTGAGGTGCAATTCCCAGGCCTGTTGTTGAAATCAGCTTTGGAAGAACAGCCAAATCTTCAGGAACTGCATCGGGAAGATGTCATTTTACTACAGAGATGCTATGAGAGAGGCGGCTCTGAAACAGTGCTAGAATAACATTTATACAAGTTTCAGTGACAGAAAGAGATGAGTTCATTTCTCAGGAGAGTGAGCTGAATACAAATGGTTATGTAGGAACATAACAAGCATAAATCACAGAACAGGTAGTACTAACAATAGAAAGGATAAATCAATAAACAAAGTAGAGGCCTGCACTGGGATACACTAGATTTCGTTTCTGGAGAGTGAAGGAAAGTTTATCAATATTGACAAACCACCATGAAAAGATTTTCTTAATGGACTCCTTGAGCTCCTGGTTCCTCATGCTGTAGATGAGGGCGTTCACTGCTGGAGGCACCACTGAGTACAGAACTGCCACCAACAGATCCAAGGATGGGGAGGAGATGGAAAGGGGGTTCAGGGAGGCAACCATAATAGTGCTGACAAACAGGGAGACCATGGCCAGGTGAGGGAGGCACGTGGAAAAGGCTTTGTGGCATCCCTGCTGTGAGGGGATCCTCAGCACAGCCCTGAAGACCTGCACATAGAACAGCACAATGAAAACAAAACATCCCAACACTAAACAGACACTAACAGTCAGTGTAGCATCCCTGAGGTAGGAGTGTGAGCAGGAGAGCTTGAGGATCTGAGGAATTTCACAGAAGAACTGGCCCACAACATTGCCGTGGCAGAGGGGAATTGTAAATGTATTGGCTGTGTGCAGCACAGCAGTGAGAAACCCACTGCCCCAGGCAGCTTCTGCCATTCTAAGACAAACTCTGCTGCCCAGGAGGGCCCCATAGTGCAGGGGTTTGCAGATGGCAATGTAACGGTCGTACGCCATGACAGTGAGGATATAAAACTCTGCTTACATCAAGAAGGCAAACAGAAAAAGCTGGGCAGCACATCCTGCATAGGAGATGGCCCTGGTGCCCCACAGGGAATTGGCCATGGCTTTGGGGACAGTGGTGGAGACAGAGCCCAGGTCAAGAAAAGAAAGGTTGAGGAGGAAGAAGTACATGGGGGTGTGGAGGTGGTGGTTGCAGGCTACAGCAGTGATGATGAGGCCATTGCCCAGGAGGGCAGCCAGGTAGATGCCCAGGAAGAGCCAGAAGTGCAAGAGCTGCAGCTCCCGTGTGTCTGTGAATGCCAGGAGGAGGAATTGGGTGATGGAGCTGTTGTTGGACATCTGCTGCCTCACGGCATTGGGACCTGTGCAAGGAGGAAAAGACAGTGACAAGTTACAGTAGACTTTTCTGAGAACAACTGATTCAATTTCACAAAAACACTTCCCCCCCACACCCCCACCTGCCTCTCCCATTTCAGACAGACCTTGAGCAGTCCCTTTCATTAGCTTGGCCTGGTGCTGGCTGAGGGTGCCACTGGGAGCAGGGGGCTCTGCAGGAGTCAGTCCTGCCCTATAGAAATAGGTAAACAGGAACACAGCGTGATCTCAGATTGAAGCCACTTGTGATATGAAAAAGCTTTCCAGCATTGTCCCATCCAGTTTTCCCAACTGCAGAGCACCACTGTGGGAATTTTGTTGTGTTCATTTTGTTATAGTTTAGAGTGTTTCTCCCCTTCTGTGTTTGGGCTGCTGGGAAAGAAGCTCATGATCAAGTCCCTGTGACATTAAGGGTGGGAGAGGAGACCAGGGCTTGCTCTGGGGAAGGTGTCTGCACTGCAGGGAATGGCAGGGAGATGCTGAATCCCCCCTCCCATGCCATTTCTGGTAGACGCTCCCTCTCACTCCCTGCCCATGCCTCTGCTGCCTGGAGCTCTCCCTGCCAGCAGCTGTTTCCTCATCCCCAGGTCTCCTCCCTGTCAGTGCTCACAGAGCCCATCCCACCCACTGTGTGCTCAGCTCTGCCCTGCAGAGACCTCCTGGCAGTAGGGCACTCCCCGGACACAGCTCTGTGTGTGCAGAACCTAAGGAGCAGCTGAGAAAAGTTGTAATGAGAACTGGGGTCTCAGTGCCTTCTCCAGAGTGGAGAAAAAAATTCCCATCTCCTAATGCCCACCCAGCCAAACAGGAGGAGAAAACTCAAAGCACAAACTCGTTCCCTTTCATGTAACCACACCTTGACCTTCCTCTTGAGAAGTCCCCTCGGAAATGTCCTGGCATGATCTGGAGCTGTGAGCGACCCTGACCCATGCAGCACCCTGCCCTGCCCTGCTGAGGCTTGCTCCTTCCACCCACAGCTTCCCACAGTCCCAGGGGGAGCACCCCAGGCAGGCTGGGCACTGACCCTGGCAGACAGCAGAGTCCCTGCCCTGGCACACAGCCCCCTGGGGTACAAGGGACACTGCCCAGAATAGCCCTGGACACCCCTGCCTGCAGGCCTGGCTTCACACCCCTGCAGCCATCTCCAGGAGAGTCGAGATGCCCTGTCCCTCTGATGGTGCAGCAGGAAAGCCCTGCTCCAGAGCATGTCCTCCTCCTCCTCCACACCAGAAAAACCAGGAGAGCCGTCCTAACAGGTCCTGTCCTCTGTGGCATGTGCCAGGTCTCGGAGACACTTCCAGGAACCCATCTGCATTGCCCTGCAGCCAGAGACTTACCATGTCAAGGGCTGTGAAGATCTCTCCCACAGTGAGCTCTCACCTGTCCTCCCATGCCAGACTGCCTTTAACATCTCTGTTACTTATCTCCTCACCCCTCGGTGCCTGCAGGCACTGCCCTCAGCCCTGCTGCCCTTTGCAGAGGAGCTGCTCCTGGGCAGAGCTGTCTCTCTGCAGTGCTGCCCACTTGCCAGCAGCTCCCTCTGTCCCAGGAGCCCAGCCCAGCTCAGCAGCAGAGGCCCAGCCCAAGGCACCACTTTCTCTGCCCCTCTGGGCTCCCTCCAGGTGTCCCTGGGGCTCCAGGGGAACCCGCTGTGAAACAGGCTGAAGGAGTCACTGATGTTCCCTCCCTCAGCTGGGGAGACACAATTATTCCTAGCACTGTCATTTCTCCTATGAGGAAAACACTTGGGCAGGAGAATCACCTTTCCTTGTCCCATCATGAGACAGGACAAGCAGACAGTGACAAGGAGGGATCTGCGTTACCCCTGCTGAGGGAAGGGATGCTGATGAGTCAATAGACGCATCTCATTTGTGGGTTTGCAGTCCTGGGGCTAGAAGGGGACTTAGCTCCCTCCCACGCACAACACAAACCAACAGGAGGTGAGAGTCCTCTTGCATCAGGTGTGCTGGTGGGCAGAGAATAGGCACCTGCATGGGAGCTCCTTGCCTCAGATCCCATGCCTGTTAATGGGGATGGAGGGCAGGATTGGGCTGTTCAGACACAACACCTGGCGACATTGAAGGTGTAAGGGGTGGTCGAAGATCTGTGGAGGCAGCTGCAAGCTCTAATGGAGCCGTTCGTAGAGACAGGCCAACATCTGGGGGAATCCTCTTAGAGGCTGCTGGGAATTTTCTTTTGCCAACTGAAATGACAGCTGATGCCCAAATGAGGGCACCTGAACCTGTCCCCACTCATTATGTTCAGGGCAGCCTTGAGAGTTATTCATCTGAACCACTGGAGCCACGTGCCACAGGGAGAGCTCAGGCTCTCTCTTCTCCGTCAGCTGTATTTACTAGGTCTGCACTCACTCTGCTGGCAGTTGCCTCATGTTCATCCCCACATTGCCTTACAGAGATCAGGGTGTCTACTCAATTTAATGTTTAAATCCAGTCCCACAGAGCTCCATGAGACGCCAAGGCTTGCAGAGACAGCACAGGGCCAGTGACGAGTGGTGTTCCTCAGGGGTCAGTCTTGGGACTGGCGCTGTTTAACATCTTTGTCGGTGACTTGGACAGTGGGATTGGGTGCACCCTCAGCAAGTTTGCCAATGACACCAAGCTGTGTGGTGCGGTCGATACGCTGGTGGGAAGGGATGCCATCCAGAGGGACCTTGACAGGCTTGAAAGTTGGGCCCATGCGAACATCATGAAGTTCAACAAGGCCAAGTGCAAGGTCCTGCACATGGGTCGGGGCAATCCCAAGCGCAAATACAGGCTGTGCCGAGAACGGATTGAGAGCAGCCCTGAAGGAGAAGGACTTGCAGGTGTTGGTTAATCAGAAACTCAACATGACCGAGCAATGTGCACTTGCAGCCCAGAAAGCCACCTGTATCCTGGGCTGCATCAAAAGAAGCATGACCAGCAGGTCGAGGAAGGTGATTCTGCCCCTCTGCTTCACTCTCGTGAGGCCCCACCCGGAGTGTGGAGTTCAGGTCTGGGTCTCCCAATAGAAGACGGACATGGACCTGTTGGAGTGAGTCCAGAGGAGGGCCATGAAGGTGACCAGAGGGCTGGAGCAGCTCTCTGAAGACAGGCTGAGAGAGTTGGGATTGTTCAGCCTGGAGAAGGGAAGGCTGCATGGAGACTTTCCAGTACCTGAAGGGGGCCTGTAAGAAAGCTGGAGAGGGACTTTTTATAAGGGCATTGTAGTGCTAGGACAAGGGGTAACAGCTTTAAAGTGAAAGAGGGTAGGTTTAGATTAGATACAAGGAAGAAATTCTTCACCTTGAGGGTGCTGAGGCACTGGAAGAGGTTGCCCAGAGAAGTTGTGGATGCCCCCTCCCTGGAAGTGTTCAAGGATGGGGGCCTTGAGCAACCTGGTCTAGTGGAAGGTGTCCATGCCCATGGCAGGGGTGTTGGAACCAGATCATCTTTAAGGTCCCTTCCAACCCAAACCATTCTGTGAATCTATCATGATTTTATGACCAACAGGAAAGCAATTCCCATTCAGGGTGGGTATGTGACAGACACCCCAGAAGGCATTGCAAGCAGTGCGATTTGGTGCCTGTGTGCTGTTGACTGATACCATCAGTCAGAGGTATCAATCATCAGATGCCATCAGAGAGGCAAGGTTTGTCCCTTCTCTTCCCAAGAGCTGCAGGCATTGCCTGAACACAAAGCACATCACACTGGGGTCTTTACTCACACCCACAATGACACAGCCAAGGAACAGACGAACCATTTTCACCGTGTGCCTGGATACACCTTGTCTTCAAAGAAAGTCTCCTCCAAGCACAGCAATGGGTCCTACCAAAACTCAACTGAAACTGAAAAGGGCATGCAAGGGCACCAAGATGAGCTGTTTCTACTTCAGAAACAGAAGCTACAGAAGAATCAGAAATACTGTGGGACCACTGCTAAATGTTAGAGTAGGTGTAGGTAGACTGAGATACTCTATGCACTCTTTGCCTCAGTTGCCACCAGCAAGGTGTCCCAGGCCTTTCCGCTTTGAGGCAGAACTCTGGAGGAGAACACCCAGCAGTGGATGAGGATCAAGGCAGGGGCTACTTGAGCAAACTACACCCTTACCAGTCTATGGGACCAGAGGGGCTGCACCCAAGGGTGCTGAGAGAGTGTTTTTCACCAGGAGGTACTGGTCCATTCTAATTCCAGTAAGAAAGGCACTCGGACGCTGTGAGGGATCTTTTAAAATGCTGTTCATTAGCACTAACCCTGTAAGGAGAGAATCATGCAGATAATCTTAGGTGCCTTTAGATGGTGGGACCCCCAGGTGGTGTAGCATTGAACAGGCCTCTGACCCCCTCACAGCATGCCATGCAGACTCCACCCATAGAAGACAGTCTCCTGGTTTGGTCATTCAAGCTGCTCTTAGCTTTGTTTACAAGAAACCACCTCTTTTCCTCATCTCTACAGTCAAAGAGCAAGGATGTTCTCATGAGAACTCCTTGCTGCACTGTTAGGTACAGGCAAGGCCACAGAGGAGGCAGAAGGGCTGGTCCTGAGTGGGAGCTGCCTGCAGGCCGCTTGGGACAATGAGCTGCTGAGGTTGTCCTGCGGCCAAGGGATCTGTGCAGCACAGCACAGGCATGAAGGCCAGGCTGTACGTGCAGCGCAGCCCAGCTGGCTGTACCGTGGTCTTCTGGTCAGGATCACTGCTCAGGTTTCCCTGTGAGAAGTCTGCGCTCCACCCTGGTGCCACAGCTGAGCTGATGCAGCCAACCAGTGCACAGCCAGGAGGAGGTAGATCGCAGGCAGGAGGAGCTGGAGCCCCGGGGCTTGTCACACAACTGTGATGGTTTGGGATGAAATGAGACGTGGTGGGACAGCTTGCTCATGTGGGGTTCTGCAGTGGAGGAAAACAGGCTCTGCTGAGAGACTGGCAGAGAGGATGAGTCTGGGGGATGCCCCCTGCGTTGAGCAGATGCCCCCTGTGTTCTCCTCCTGTGCAGGAGGACAGCCAGCAGTGGATGGGGATCGACTCAAGGGTTCCTTGAGGAAACTCAAGCACCTTTACAGAAATGGAGATGGGTCATGTGACCAGATCCCTGAACACAAGTATTGGCATGCCCTGACCCCTGAGATTCCACTTTTTGGTCCAGAGGAGTATGATGGCCCTTGAGAAGTCCTGGAATATCTCCTGACCCATGTGGTGGTTTAGGCTGTGAGGGGAATCCAAACAGCACCTCTGACTGAGTAGTTTCACATTCAGTGCTGACGTACAGGGCAGATGGAGGGACTTCAGACCTTCCAGGCCCTCTGTGGAAGGGTTAGGTCTTCAGAGATGCAAAATGAAGATAACGGTGTTGTGTCAGTGTCCACCACAGAAAAATTTGCCTTGCTTTTTCCGTTTCAACAGTTCGGGATCTGCCCCTTGACATTTTTTTGTAAAACAATGAACTCCTCACACCCACACACACTTGAAATAAGGATGAAAGACAGACAGCAGAATTGAATTTGAGGCAACATTGTCTGAAAGGTATTACCATGAAATGGTAAGAAAGGGTTAGCAATGAGAGAAAAAGCAGTGTTCTAAACACTTCATGCCAGAATCTAAATACTCTTAAGTTATAGCTATCTTGTGAATTCAGAGTGAATGACAAAAATAAAATTAACAAAATTAATTTTATCATCATGAAGAAGAAGAGGAAATTTTAGAGCATGGTACTATTACTGCTCTTAATGAAAACAGAAATAAGTCCGTAATGTGGCCCCTAAGCCCCCATCCAGACACTCACTCACTCTCCTCTCCTGAGGGGTTGGGAGAAAATTGGAATGGCAAAGTGAGAAGAACTCATGGGTCAAGATGAGGAGACTTGAATAGGTAAATCAAAAGCTGTGCCCACAAGCAAAGCAAAATCAGGAATACGTTTGCTCCTTCCCATTGGCAGGTGTTTTGTCACTTCCAGAAAAGCAGGGCTCCATCGTGAGTAACAATTACCTGGGAAGAGAAATGCCAAAGCTCCAAACGTCTTCCTCCTTCCCCCAGCTTTTATTGCTGAGCATGATGTCATACAGTGTGGGACATCTCTTTGGTCAGTTGGGGTCAGCTGTACTGGCTGTTTCCTCTCCCAGCTTCTTGCCCACCCCCAGCCTGCTCGTTGGTGGGGCAGTGGGAGAAACAGCAAAAGCCTTGGCACGGTGCAGCTACTGTTCAGCAATAGCTAAAACATCAGTGTTTTATCAACACTGGTTTGGTCACAACCCCAAAACATAGCACCGTAGGGGCCACTATGGAGAAAATTAACTCCACTCCAGCCCCACCCAGGACACCGAGTCTCCCCTCCCATGGCATTCCTGACAGCAGTTCTGTCTCTTTCCTGGTCCGGTGCAGACCAACCATCTGCAATACAAACGTGGGCAACAGATAATCTCCCCCGAGGCCTTGCACGTGCATGATCCTGGAGAATGCATGAACCTCCTGGAGTGAGGTCCCATTACTGCAGGGGAGGTGGGAAAGCTTTGTGAGACCAATGGGACTGGAGGGAGAGAGTGGTGTGTGCGTAGAAGGAAGTGTGTGACAGGCCAGAAGAAGTCCTGAAAGAGCAAGGGGAAGTCATATCAATGTAGAATCATTCAGTGTTTGATTTGAGAGCAGCAGAATAAGGAGGGTGTGCAGTGCAGTGCTGGGATATGGATCCAAATTGAGGAGGCAAGCAAGTCTGGGACAGGGACAGCTTAGGTGATTGAGCGCCATTGTGTGGTGGTGCATCCCCCCCTCCTCTGGACCACCTTACGATCACAGGGACTCCTGTCAATGCTTGGCCTTTGAGCAACGAGCCTGGCGGTTAAGCGCCCCTTGGTCGTACCAGGCATTCTGGCATAGCTGAGCTGGGGAACAGGAATGCCTTGAGCTCACCTGGCCAAATCAGTCACCCCCTGACAGCATGGGAATGTATCGTTGTGGATCATATCTCAGGCGGATCGGTACGGGACGATCGTACCTGCCTTGCTGAGATTATTGAGAACTCAGCAGTTACCAACCGGAGCTGTGGACAGAATGGAAATTTTCTGATGCCTCATGTCAATCTTCTCACAACCCCAACAGCGGTGCCACGGGAGACCCTTTGTGCTCTCCTGGACCGCAGTGGACTATGCCAGAATCTCCCTGGGAGTGGGACGCCTCTCAGAGCTGCGAACCCTTAAGTTTGCATACAGAGGCCTGGCAACAGGACCTGGGCTGATCTCCAGTGCCCTTCACTCCTTGAGGTTCAACCCTTCACCCGTTGAGACAACCATTGAAGTGAGTATTTCACTGAACTCGAGGGCAATTTTTGATGGGTATGTTTACCTGCGCATATCAAACTCGCGAGGGATTTTAAGAGGTATTCTTTTATTAGGCCTATTGTGTGATTGTGTGTGTGTGTATTATACAAATACTGTAGTAAGCTTCATTTAATCACTTTGTAGATGCTAGAGTAACCAATGATTAGTGACTACTAAATTCTTGTGATTCTCTCCTCATTGTGAATAAACCTAAGTTGCTGCTAAATACATATAATCCTTAGACATAAACCATTGACCAAGTCTGAGACTAGGATTGGATCCAGCCGCACCTAGGCTCCTCTCTGATAAGGTGTTTAGAAAGCATGGCGGTCCACTCTGAACCTCGTGGCTCAACGCGAGGACCTCCTTTACCCACCCCCTCCTTGTATTCCATTCTCTCTCTCTCTCTCTCTCTCTCTCTCCATATATTCCATTCATTTACTAAGTAATAGAGTGAACCTTGCCATCGAACTCTGTTAAATCACCCTTTCTTAAATTTCTATTAAAATCACTATTTACAAATATCTGTGGCGGTGATTATTTAAGCGACCTAACCGCTCATTCGTGACAAGCGCTGAAGGGGTCATGCCCTACCTGGAGGCTGCTGTGCTGAGGCTCTTTTCTCCTCCACCTCTGCACACAGGCAGTGCCGTGCAGCTCCAGAGAAAGTCTCAGAAAAAGGAAAGTTTCAGACAAAAAAGTCACTGCGGGGTGCTTTATTTTTTAAATGCACAGAGAACATGGTTCTCATTTCAAGGCTGTGGGAAACACTAGAAAGGTAGATATAGTGAATTAGACAATATTAGTATGAAAAATGACATTTCTTTGTGCACAACATTATCACAAGTAAAACTGAATAAAAAAAAAAAAATACCACAACCACCAAACTTCCAGAAGAAAGGCTGAGCTGTAATGAGATACGTTATAAGCGGTATGCATCAGAAAATGGACAGTTTATTGCTTCAGAAAAACACCCAGTCATCATTTTCCACACTGCATCTTTGAGCTCCTGGTTCCTCATGCTGTAGATGAGGGGGTTCACTGCAGGAGGCACCACCGAGTAAAGAACTGCCACCACCAGATCCAAGGATGGGGAGGAGATGGAGGGGGGCTTCAGGTGGGCAAACATGGCGGTGCTGATAAACAGGGAGACCACAGCCAGGTGAGGGAGGCACGTGGAAAAGGCTTTGTGCCGTCCCTGCTCAGAGGGGATCCTCAGCACAGCCCTGAAGATCTGCACATAGGACAGCATGATGAAAACAAAACACCCACAGTTCACAAAGACACTAACCACAAGAAGTCCAACTTCCCTGATGTGGGAGTGTGAGCAGGAGAGCTTGAGGATCTGGGGGATTTCACAGAAGAACTGGTCCACAGCATTGCCTTGGCAGAGGGGGAGTGAAAATGTATTGGCAGTGTTCAGGACAGCATAGAGGAACCCAGTGCCCCAGGCAGCTGCTGCCATGTGGACACAAGCTCTGCTGCCCAGGAGGGTCCCGTAGTGCAGGGGTTTGCAAATGGTCACATACCAGTCATAGGCCATGATGGTGAGGAGACACAATTCTGCTGACATCAAAAAGACAAACAGAAAGACTTGGACAGCACATCCCATGTAGGAGATGTCCCTGGTGTCCCAGAGGGAATTGGCCATAGCTTTGGGGAGAGTGGTGGAGATGGATCCCAGGTCAAGAACAGAAATGTTGAGGAGGAAGAAATACATGGGGAGGCGGTGATCGCAGGCTATGACTGTGATGATGAGTCCGTTGCCCAGGAGGGCAGCCAGGTAGATGGCCAGGAAGAGCCAGAAGTGCAAGAGCTGCAGCTCCCATGTGCCTGCGAATGCCAGGAGAAGGAAGTGGGTGATGGAGCTGGTGTTGGACATTTGTTACCTCTGGGCATGGGGCACTGTCCAAGGAGCAAAAGGCAGCGACAAGTTAGGATAAACTTCTCTGAGCAAAATCAAAGCCATTTCCCCTGGACCCTCTCCCTGGCACACATGCTCACCCTTTTCCTTTTCAAGAAGACCTTCCTTCAGCTCTGTGGCTGGAGCTCAGGTTGGCACTGGCTGAGTGTGCCATGAGGAGCAGGGGCTCTGCCCGCTGGCTGCCAAGGAGTCAGCCCTGCTCTGCAGCAGAGTTCATGAGAACGGTGGGTGCAGGGTCCAGTGCTGGTGTTTGACTTTGTCAAATGAAACTGCTCCCAGCACAGAAGGGCCTGTCAGCATCTGTACTCCCAGTGCTAAGGAACGGGGATGGCAGAAGGCAGTTGGAGAGGTTAGTTTTACGGCTTCCCTCCATCTCTCCTGGGGATTGTGTTTGGATGTCAGAAAGCCTCAGCATTTGTGCTGCACTCAGGGAGAACAGAGGGAGCCCTGCGAGGCAAGAGGAGTGCCTGTGGCTTAGTGCAGAGTGAGGGGAGCCGGTCTGTTTCTTCATCTTGTTCCCAGCTGCCTTGTGCTTGCATCTTTCTGAGTTGGAGGGTGATCACACTCCCACTTTACCCTGAAAAGCCACCAGACCGGTGAGAGCAGAGGGATCCACTGCAGACCACTAAATGTCTCGCCATTTCTCAATTTCTCAGCACCCCATATTTAGCCTAGGGCACACATGGGTCTTTTCACAAACTCAACAGCATTTTCTCTGTTGTAGCATCTCTGCGCTTCTCCATGGGGCCTTCAGATAGCATAAAGGTGCTATAGGGCAGGTTTGCATCCTGGAAGGCAGCTCACAGCTTGGAAGGACACCCCAAGGAGGTAGCCAGCTGTGCTAATGATGACATCTGGTTGAGGGAGGGTCAGCTCATTCTCGAGCCTCACAGACTGCATTGCCCAGAGCGTCACAGGTTGGAGGAAAGCTGGGACACCTCATTGCCATAAACACACCCAAATGGGAGGACCCACAAGATCAGTTCCTGACTCTGCAGCTGAAACTCCCATTCCCAGAGAGCCTGACATCAACACCAAGACCAGCTGAGGGAGGCAAGGAGAGAGGCAGGGGGCACTCAGGAAAGCCTTTCGCTTACCCAGCACTGCGCACCACCTCCCAGACGGTGACAGTGCAGGGCAGGCACCCTCAGGGCACAGCACACCCTGCAGCTGCTCTGTGTGCGCAGGTGTTAAAGAACAGGTCGCACAAACCCTGATGAACCTGGAAAGGTGATGCTGGTGTTATCTGTGGGCTGGTGGGGGTGAAGGCACTTGCTGAAGTTCCCAGTAAACCTCAGTGTGATGGCTTAGGAGTCTCAGCCCTTTCTCTAACGCACACAACTGTGTTTCCATTCCCACTAAGCCGAGCCAGAGAAAAGTGGAAGCACAAATTGAGGAAAGCACAGACTGAAGCAGGAAAGCCCTGCCCTGAATGGACTCATGAAAAGTCCCCTCGGAAATGACTTGGGCACGAGCTCAATCTGTGAGCTGCAATGTCCCATGTAGCACCCTCCCAGCATCATAAGGATCCTACACTGCCCTGCCAGTGGTCCCTCCTTCCACCCACAGCTTCTTCTCATAGAGCTGTAGGCGTCTCTCTGGGAGGGCTGAGTGCCGACCCTGGCAGGTGGCAGAGTCCCTGCCCCAGCACACAGCCCCCTGCGGTGCAGGGACCCTGCTCTGAAGGACAGCCCTGGCCACCCTTGGATGCACACCCTTGTAGCAATCCTTTGGAGAAGGCAGCCATGATGTCCTGTCCTCTGACAGTGTGGCAGGAGAGAGCATGTCCTTCTCCACAGTAAAGAAACCCTGAGAACCACCCTGCCAATTCCTATCTGCAGCATGATGTGCCATGTCTAGGAGACCCCTCCAAGACACTCATGTGCATTGCCCCACTGCCAGAGACTTACTGTGTCAATGGCTGTGAATAATTCTCCTCCAGTGAGCTCTCAGCATCCTCCCACTCCACACTGCCTTTAACCTCTCTGAGCCTTGCAGATCTCCCCTCGCTGCCTGCAGGCAGTGCCCTCAGCCCTGCTGCCCTTTGCAGAGGAGCTGCTCCTGGGCAGAGCTGTCTCTCTGCAGCGCTGCCCACTTGCCAGCAGCTCCCTCCATCCCAGGAGCCCAGCCCAGCTCAGCAGCAGAGGCCCAGCCCAAGGCACCACTTTCTCTGCCCCTCTGGGCTCCCTCCAGGTGTCCCTGGGGCTCCAAAGGAACCTGCTGTGAAACAGGCTGAAGGCATCTCTGATGTTCCCTCTCTCAGCTGGGGGGAGAGAGACACTTACTTCCCGCAGTGTCATTTCTCCTATCAGAAATAGATTTTGGCATGAGAATCCCCTTTTTTTGTCCCATCATTAGACAGGACACCCAGGAAGGTGACAAGGAAAGATCTGATTTCTTCAAGCCAGGGGGATATCTTCAGTTGAGTGAAATAGGCATTTCATTCTGGGTCTTTAGACCTGGGGCTAGAAAGACATGCAGCTCTCTTTTTTCCATGCCTTTTCTCTGCACTGACAAAAAGCCTTTTCAAAGTGTCTTGGACACTTGGCACTGGGATTCCTTATGACAAATCAGAGCTGGCGTGGTTGCACAGCTCTGTTGCTTCAGCCCAAATGTGCAGCAGTGCCCTCAGCCAGGGGCACAGGCAGGAAGAGCTGGAGCTGTTCCTGAGCAGACAGAGCTGTGACATGGTGGCAGAGCTCAGGACAGCTGCTCTTCAAGGACAGCATCCTCCAAGCTCCGCAAGGGTCCAGATCAAAACTCAGTCTAAACTTGAAAGGCAATTGAAGGGCACCAGAAGGAGTGTTTACTGCTTCAGGAACAGTTAAAGAAGAAACAAAGATCCTGTGTGGCCACTGCTGAATTTAGGAAGAGCAGGTGCAGATAGATGTGAGATTCTGTGTGTCCTCTTTGCCTCAGACTTCCCCAGCAAGGTCTCCCAGGCCTCTGTGACTCAGGGCAGGACTCTGGAGGTGAACAGCCAGCGGTGGATGGGGATCAAGTAAGGGATCACTTGAGCAAACTCCATCCTTCCCAGTCTATGGGACAGGAGGGGCAGCATGGCAGGGAGCTGAGTGAGCAGGCCAATGTCATAGCGAGGCCACTCTCCAGCATCTTTCAGAGGTCAGGGAGTCTGTGGGAACTCCCTGACAATGGGGAAAATGCAAGCATTGCAGGCACCTTTCAAAATGCCCAAAGGATGTGCAGAGGAGTGAAAGGTTGTGCCCCAGAATGTGTCCACTCGGATCCCATTTCTGGGTTTCTGGATGAGAAGGGGATTAGATTTACCCAGGGGAGCTTGTCTCTCACCATCCACTTTGCTTTCTGTGCTGAAAGGACAGGATTGCTGGATGCAGGGAGAGCAGTGGTTGTCTTTTGACCTGGAAGTCAGTGAACTTTTCAACATCACCCACTTGCTCCAATATTCTTGTGCCCACGTTAGTATATTATGGTCTGCCTGTTTGGAAAAATTGGTGGGTAAATAACCAGATGGATGGTCGGGCTCAGAGGGACGTGGTCAATGCATGGTACTCTGCCTGGAGCCATCTAGCTAGCAGGGTCCTGCAGGGGTCTGTGCTGCCACCTGCCCTGTTTAATACGTTTTTAATGACCCAGAGGAGATGAAAGAGTGCTTTTGCATAACATTGAGGAGAGCAGACGCTACATTGGAGGGCAGGGTGGCCATCCCAAAGAACAAAGACAAGCTGGAGTAATGGGCCAACAGGAACCCCAGGATAGCCAATAAGTTGTGCCCTTGAGGTGGGCTAAGCCCATGACACAACATAGGCCAGGGACTGCCCAGGTGGGCAGCAGCTGTGTGGGAAAGGCTTTGTGGTCCTTGGGTTCCATTAGGCAAAAGAGGAGCAATCAGGAAAGAAGGCCAACAGCATCCTGGGCTGTAGGAGCCTGAGCACAGCCAGTCTGCTGAGCACTTTTCACACCATAGCCAGAATATTTTCCTAGGTTTTGACATCCCACAATGTCAGAGAGACCTGGACAAACTGGGGCCAGGTCAGTGGAGGGCCACCAAGGTGAGTAGGGTGGGAGAAATTGTACTGTGAGAAGAGGCTTAGAGAGCTGGGCTTGTTCAGACAGGAGTAGAGAAGATCTTGTGGGAAACATGCAGCAGCATCGCACGGTTCCCAGGAAGGTGGAGTCAGGCTCATGTTCATGACACAAGGACAAGAGGCAATGGGCTGAAAGAAGAGAGGGTCAGGCTAGATAGAGGGAGAAATTATTCCAGCATGAGGACAGTCAAGCGGTGGAAGCTGTTTCCCAGGGAGCGTGCACTGGCTCTATCCTAGAATGTGATCAAGATGTTTGGATAAAGGCCTGAGTACTCTGTCTGACCCTGCTTTGAGCAGGAGGTTGGTCCAGACACCTCCCGAGGTCCCTTCCAGACAGAATGATGCTGTCTTTCCTTCCCCTTCATGTTTTCCAATTCGGGAGAGCTCTCAGGTTCTCCCTGACCCCAGAAGTCATGCACATCAGGTTCAGGGCTGCTTGACAGGTGTCCCCAAACTGCCCTGACCACATACAAATTTTTTTTACTTCATGTGCATGGTTCAGCCTGACAGACAGGGAACACCCACTGCTTGGGGTGTCTGTGCTCAGTCATGCCCCATGAGCTGACCTGGCTCTCCTCCCCTCCTTCACTCCTCACACTTGGGTGGGTGTCAGGAAACCTCCCTGAGCCTGGCGGATGCACAGCCCTCCTGGGGTGAGGTCCCACCACTGCAGGGGAAGAGGAAGGGTTGGTGAGACACATGGGCATGCAGGGGGAGAGCAGTGCAGGTGCAGCAGTGAGTGTGTTAAAGGCAGGAAGAAGACTTGACATGTCGGGGGCTGTCATGCTGAAGTGAAATACGTTGAGTCTTCATTTGGAGGCAGCAGAAGTAGGAGGATGTGCAGTTGAGTGCTGGAATGGGGAGCTAAACAGAGGATTCTAGCATGTCTGAGGCTTGGAACTCTTGGGTGAGAAAGCAGCATTAGCAAGGCTTTGGAAGAAACGGGATGGGTTGTGGGGAACTCAGAGGCATTGGCAAATGCTCAGGAACACAGAGCTTGGTGCTGGAAGCAAGGAAGCAGGCACAGGCACAGGCACAGGCACAGGACAGTGTAGCTGTGGTGGGGATGGCCAAGGGCCTTGGTGGGGCTTTGACACCCCAACAGAACTGGGGCCCTTGTCCACTCAGCTATGGCTTCTGTCTCTTCCACTGAGACCCACGAGAGGACATGAGGTCGTTACAGCTCCAGCGCCTTGTTGCCTCCTCCTCACCCACCGTCCATAGATCCTGGCAGGTGTCCTACCACTGACCTGCGCCTGCCATCACACACTCCCACATAACAATGCCCCCAGGAAGAGCCCAGAGCATCACAAGAGGGAAAGGAGCCCCTTCTGCAGGGGATGGGGGTCAGGGCTTGGCCATCCTGCTTGGTGAAGCACATCAAGAGCTTTCACAGTGGGAAAACATTTCACATTGAAATGTCCTCCTGTGCCAAGTGCCTGTGACTTCATGTCTCCACCAGCCCCCAGGGACAGGAACCTTGTCTGCTCATTCCCTGCATGGTCTCTTCAGTGATGGCCTTCAGCAGGGCCTGCTAACACCCTCCCAAACCTTCAGCTGTGCTGCTTTTACTGCTCTGGAGGCTTGGTCAGTCTTTCAGGAGCTGCAGTTCAGGAACTCGGCACCAGAGGGCTCATTGCCACACAAAGCACCACAAGGAGCCAAGCCTGGGCATAACTTTCCTTTAGTTGTCAATTCTTATGTGGCTTCCTAGAGAGATTTCAGGAGTGTATTCAAAGTGAAAGGATGTCAAAGCAAAGACGCAAAGTGAATCAAATGCTTGATTTTGAAAAGCCAGTTCTGCATTAATCCCAGCGTATTTGGGTTATAGGAATGTCTTCAAGTAGAGTCTGCACCATTGAGACCCATGGGGATGGACTGGCACAACCACCCCCATCAGGGGGAATCCCCATCTGCTAGGCTGAGGCATGCATTCAAGATGCAAACCTCTGCAGAGCCTACTTGTTCCAGGCCTCCAGGCAGAGTGTGACTCATTCTGCATGACCCTCTAAGCCTCTGTCAGCTCATTTTGCTTTTGCTACCCATCCCTGCAACTCTCAAGCTCATGGGAGCTTTGGCTTTGGCATCCCCCTTACATACAAGGGTAAGGCTTCTAAATAGCAAATCTATGAAGCCAGATGGTTTTTGTGAACTCACATGCATTGGGACATCTCCAGAAAACCACAGTTTTGTCATTCAAGAAACAGAATCTGCCACCAACCTGCCTCCTGCCCCTGCCACAGCCCCCACTCTAGTCCAGAGAATCAGCCACCAGGGAAGCCATCCGAACTCCATACATTACCCCCAGAGCATGAGGTGTCTTTCAGCCACACCCAATGTTTATTTTGGCTCTTTCCAGCAAGCTCTTGATTCCGAACATTGGCTTTCCTCATTGCTCTCCAATACTGTTTAATTTTCTTCATTGACAGCACCAGCCAGCCCTCCAGATGCCTCCTTTAGGTGGTCTTACTCATCCTGTGTCGTGTGGATCTATGACCTCCATAGCAGCATGTAGGTGCCTCAGTCCCCTTATGATAATTTGAGGATTTGCACTCTTTAGTTAATTATCTTCATGAGTAAAATTCACTACTTCTCCACAGATGTCTGTAGGACAGCTGTTTATGTTGGATGATGCCTTTCTAGACTCCCTATTCCTTAAAAAGAGAGGCACACAGTATCAGAACACTTTCAAAAAATCCTGCTTAGTAGCAACATTAACCTGAACTAAACCTTTGATAGTAGGACAAAATTCAGCTGTGTGTGGACTGCAAAAGCAGTGATGAACCCTCTCCTTTCTTCCTTTCTCCCCATCACTTGCTCAGGTCTTGGGAGGAGAAGAAATTAATAAAGGTGACGTTCCTGGCTGCCAATGATTGAATTCTGCTCCCATGAGTGCCTGATGTCGAGACTCTCAGCTTCAGCTGAATCTCTTCTCTTTGGGAACACTGCAAGGCAGTGGCTCCGATGTCATGGTATGTGTGCAGATGCCCGACACTCTGACAAGATAACACCATGAGCAATTGCAGGACAGTAAAGGTAATGTAAGGGGTGACCTGTTTCATGGATTTGCTGCCCAAGGTAGAAAGTGGCACAGCAACCATCTCAGCAACACCACAGGAGGATCTAAAAGAAGACAAGCATGGCCAATGTGGAAAGGATTAACTAGCATGGTGGATTGACCCCAGCCAGTAACTAATCAGCCACCCAGTCACTCGGTCACTCCCCGAACAGCAGCCTGGGGAAGAGAATTGGAAAGGTAAAAGTGAGAAAAACTCATGGGTTGGAATTAAAACAGTTTCATAAGTGAAGCAAAGCTGCCTTCACAAGCAAAGCAAAAAAGGAATTCAGGCCATTGGCAGGGAAATGTTCAGCCATTTCCAGGAAACCTTCCAGGCCTTCCTCTCATGTAAAAGTGACTTGGGAAGGCAAATGTCATAACCACAAATGTCCCCCCTTCCTGCTCCTTTCCCTGGGCTTTTATTGCTGAGCGTGATATCCTGTGATATGGAATATCCCTTTGGTCATTTGAGTTCAGCTGTCCTGGCTGCGTCCCCTCACAGCTTCTTGCCCAGCCCACTCATTGGAAGGGCAGCATGAAAAACAGAGAAGGCCTTCCTGTTGTTTAAGCACTGTTCAGCAATAGCTAAAAGAGTTTTCATCACAAATCCGAAACATGGAACCCTCCGGGCTGCTATGAAGACAATGCACTCCATCCCAGCCAGCCAGGGCAGGCTGGCCTTTTTGGATGGTGTGAGAATGAGAACAGTGAAGAATTTGAGAGGGGGGAAAAGGGAAGCAGTAAATTAAAGATGAGGCCAGGGATGGCATCGGGACCGTTTGTGGTGCCTGTGCTGCTGCCTTGTAGCTGATGTGAATTATTTCCACAGTCAGAGGGAACCTGAGGGCTTTCCGTAGTGTCGAGGACATGAAGGGTGAGGAATGAGAGCGTCATTCAGGCTGGAAGGGACCTTGCTAGATACCTGTAGGAAACATCCTGCTCAAAGCAGGGTCACACCAGGTTGCTCATGGTTTTACCCAGATGGGTCTGAGAAACTTCCAGGGATGAAGGCAGCACACACGCTCTGGGAAATGGCTTCCCATGACTGACCGTCCTCACCTAGCAAACGCTTCTCCCTATATTGAGCCTGACCCCCTCGTGTTTCAGCTCATTGCCTCCTGTGCTCCTGCCTCGCACCACACTGTCTTCTTGGGAACCTCACTATAGGCAAAGCAAGTGTCTTCCATCCTCCCCACAAAGCCCTCCATTCTCCAGGGTGAACAAGCCCAGCTCCCTCAGACTCTCCTAACAGGACAAGTGCTCCAGCCTTGACCATCTCTGTGGCCCTCCGCTGAACTTCTGCGGATCCTCCAGCTTGCCAATGTCTCTCTGGTATTGTGGGCAACCAAAACCTGGGCAAGTATTCTGGATGTGGTGTCAGAAGTGCTGACCAGAGGAGAGAATCACTTGCCCTGGCTGTGCTCCTGCTCATGTAGCCCAGGCTGTTGTTGGCCATCTTTGCTGATGGCTCATCTTTTGCCTAATGGAACCCAAAGACCAGCAGACCCTTTTCTGCAGAGCTGCTACCTGCCTAGACACTCCCTGTCCTAGGACATTTCAGAGCCAGTCCACTTTAGGAGCAGGACTTTGTTTGAATCTTTACTGGATATTGTGACGATCCTATTGGCCCATCCCTCTAAACTGTCTGTGTCCTTTGGGATGGCAGCCCTGCCCTCCAGCCCTGCCCTCCAGCCCTGCCCTGCTCTCCTCACTGGGATGTCTTCTACAAATGGTATCAAAAATGACTCTCTCCTATCCTCCAGGTCACTCAAAAGATGTGAAACAGGGCAGGTTGCAAGCTAGACCCCTGCAGGACCCTACTAGCTAGATGCCTCCAGGCAGAGCACCACGCATGTACCACACTCCTCCAAGCCCAGGTACTCTCCAGTGGGTATTTTACTCAGCTACTTATCCACCCATGCAGCTCATACGATCCTAACTTGGACACAAGAACTTTCTGGAGGGATGATGCTGAAAGCCTTGATGACTTTGAGGTAAAAGACCATCTCTGCTCTCCCTGCATCCAGCAATCCTGTCCTTTCATCACAGAAAGCAAAGTGGATGGTGAGAGACAAGCTCCCCTAGGTAAACCCAGTCCCCTTCTCTTTCAGACACCCAGAAATGGGATTCGAGTGCACACGTGCTGAAGCACAACCTTTCATTCCCCTGCTCATCATTTGGGCATTCTGGAAAGGTGTATGCATTGTAGAGGTGCTGCCAGTGATCAGGGAGTTCCCAGAGTCTTCGTGACCTTTCAAAGTTAATGATGGAGAGTGGCCTGGCTGTGCCATTGGCCTGCTCACTCAGCTCCCTGCCATGCTGCCCCTCCTGTCCCATAGACTGGGAAGGTTGGAGTTTGCTCAAGTGATCCCTTACTTGATCCCCATCCACCGCTGGCTGTTCACCTCCAGAGTCCTGCCCTGAGTCACAGAGGCCTGGGAGACCTTGCTGGGGAAGTCTGAGGCAAAGAGGACACACAGAATCTCACATCTATCTGCACCTGCTCTTCCTAAATTCAGCAGTGGCCACACAGGATCTTTGTTTTTCCTTTAACTGTTCCTGAAGCAGTAAACACTCCTTATGCTGCCCTTCAATTGCCTTTCAAGTTTAGACTGAGTTTTGATCTGGACCCTTGCGGAGCTTGGAGGATGCTGTCCTTGAAGAGCAGCTGTCCTGAGCTCTGCCACCATGTCACAGCTCTGTCTGCTCAGGAACAGCTCCAGCTCTTCCTGCCTGTGCCCCTGGCTGAGGGCACTGCTGCACATTTGGGCTGAAGCAACAAAGCTGTGGAACCACACAAAATCTGACTTGCCATAAGGAATCCTGGTACCAGGAGTCCAAGACCCCCTGTGTACAAAGGCTTTTCATCAGAGCAGAGATGGCATGGACAAGAAAGAGCTGCATGTCTTTCTAAACCCAGGTCTAAGGACCCAGGGTTTTCTGCTCTTGGTTGGCTGGGTGGGCAGTGGGAGATGGGAATTTATTTCTCTGCTCTGGAGTAGGCAATGAGACCCCAGTTCTCTCTAGGACTTGTCTGATCTACTCCTTAGCCCCTGCACACACAAAGATGCCCCTGGGCAGTGCCCTGCTGCCAGGAGGTGCCTGCAGGGCAGAGCTGAGCACACAGCAGGTGGGATGGGCTGTGTGAGCGTGGAGAGGGAGGAGCCGTGGGGACAGAGAAAGAGGTTGTGGCCAAGAAGAGCTCCAGGCAGCAGAGCCATGGGCAGGAAGGAAGAGAGACCTGCTGCCAGAAATGCTGTGGGAGGAGGGATTCAGGCATCTCCCTGCCATCCCCTGCAGTGCAGATACTTTCCCTGGAGCAACCCTCTGGTCTCCTCACTCACACAGCAAAGCCCCTGTCCTGAATGTCATGGGGACACAGCCATAAGTTGCCTTCACATCAGCCTGACCAACAATAGGAGAAAAATTCAAGTGTCTGACTGTGTCTGAGGAGGTTGGAGATCTGCACTTGGAAACTGGATTCCTCTGCTCCCAGCACTGACCTCTTTGGGGCAAGTCCCATGTGCGATCGTCCTCAAGCTGAAAGAGCTGCCAGCACCGGGCAGCTGAGAGCAGGGCTGATGGACAGAGCGGCTGTCCTCACTCTGCACTAAGGGACAGTCCCTGTGCCCAATCTCAGCACCCACAAGGTTTCCCTTGCAGTGCAGCAGAAATGCCAGGTATTGCTGCATTCAAACCACTCAGCTGTGTTGGGGCAACTAGAACAGAAGGCACAAACCAAACTTCCCACAGCTCTGCTCTGCAGTCAGGTGACTTGGGAGCCACAATGCTGAAAAGCTCTTTGATATCACATCTGAGATCACCCCATGTTCCTGTTTCCTTATTGCTGTAGGGCAGGACTGAGTCCTGCAGAGCCCCCAGCAGAGCCTCCTGCACCCTGGGGCACCCTCAGCCAGCACCAACCAGAGCTCACCAAAGCTCTTCCTGAAAAGTGAAAGGCTGTTTGGGCACTTTCTATAAGAAAGTCAGTAGATTTTTCACAAACCAGTCTGCCCTAAATTCTGACTGCTTTTACCTCCTTGAACAGATCCCCATGGGCAGAGGGACACAATGTCCAACAGCAGCTCCATCATCCAGTTCCTTCTCCTGGCCTTCACGGACACACAGGAGCTGCAGCTCTTGCACTTCTGGCTCTTCCTGGCCATCTACCTGGCTGCCCTCCTGGGCAACGGACTCATCATCACCAGCGTAGCCCGCGACCATCACCTCCACACTCCCATGTACTTCTTCCTCCTCAACCTCTCCGTCCTTGGCCTGGGCTCCATCTCCACCACTCTCCCCAAATCCATGGCCAGTTCCCTCTGGGACACCAGGGCCATCTCCTACACGGGATGTGCTGCCCAAGTTTTCCTATTGTAAGTTTTGATTTCAGCAGAGTATTTTATTCTCATCATCATGGCCTATGACCACTATGTTGCCATCTGCAAACCCCTGCACTACGGGACCCTCCTGGGCAGCAGAGCTTGTGTCCACATGGCAGCAGCTGCCGGGGGCACTGGGTTCCTCTATGCTGTCCTGAACACTGCCAATACATTTTCCCTCCCCCTCTGCCACGGTAATGTTGTGGACCAGTTCTTCTGTGAAATCCCCCAGATCCTCAAGCTCTCCTGCTCACACTCCTACCTCTGGGAGATTGGGCTTCTTGTGGTTAGTGGTTTTCTTTTTTTGGGATGTTTTCTTTTCATTGTTCTGTCCTATGTACAGATCATCAGGGCCGTGCTGAGGATCCCCTCCGAGCAGGGACACCACAAAACCTTTTGCACATGCCTCCCTCACCTGGCCGTGGTCTCCCTGTTTATCAGCACCTCATTTTTTGCCTACCTGAAGCCCCCCTCCATCACCTCCCCATTTCAAGACCTGGTGGTGGCAGTGCTGTACTTCATTGTGCCCCCTGCAATGAACCCCCTCATCTACAGCATGAGGAACAAGGAAATCAAGGATGCAGTATGGCAACTGATCCAGTCGGTGCTGTTTCACTGACAATAACCTGCCTTCCCTCCTCTGCACATTTCCCAGAGTTTATCTTATGTCACAAGTCTGCTTTTTTCTCTTTTCATAATTCTACTTTGAGATATTTTTCTGGGTTTATATTCCTTCTGTGTGGAGATTTGATCCTGTTGAGTCTGACCCTTGCACAATACTGTGTCAGATGTGGCCTGTCAGATTGCAACTCTTCAATAAAAGGGGATCTCCTGGGTGCAGTGCCTGAAGGCTGGGGTCTTCCACCAGAGTTGCTTCCAAGAAAATGTCTAAGAAATTGGTCTTTTATATATTTTGTTCTCCTTTTGTTCTCAGTGGTATTGGGGTTAAACTCAAGGTAACACTGCATTCCATTGGATCAAAAGTTCTGGTTTTAAAGGACACTGGGACACTGCTGGCTGCCTTTGCTACCAGGTTGCACTGCTGGGTCATGTTTTGCCTTCTGTCCCCCACCACCACCAGGGCCTTTTCCGCAGAGCTGCTCCCCAACCAGGCTGTCCCCAGCCCCTGCAACTGCAGGCTGTTAGGCTCTCCCAGGCACAGGACCTGTTCTTTGTCCTTCTTCTGTCTCCTGAAGTTCCTGACAGGACAGTCCTTCTGCCTGTCAGGTTTGCCCTGAATGGCATCCCTAGGGCACAGGAATGGTCCTCCCAATTTAGTGCCATCGACAAACGTGGTGACAGTTGCCTCCTCTGGGTCATGGATACAGGTGTTAAACTGCACAGGGCTCAGGAGAGTCCCCTGTGCTGCCCCACAATGCCCCAGTATGGCCCACTGGCCTCCAGGTGGGGTATGACCCCTTCTCCACTGCTCTCTCAGCCTCATCCTCCAACTGCTGTTTTACCCATCTGTTTGTCGACCCATCCAGACTGTAATGGCCCAATGTGGGTACCAGGCTATCGAGGGAGACCATGCCAAAAGTCTTGCTGGAGTAGAGGTAAAGGACAGCCACTGTTCTCCCCTTGTGCATAAAAGCAGTTCCTTCATCAGGAAGGCCATCAGGTTGGTGAGGCAGGATTTACCCTTGGCTAATCCATGCTGACTGCATTTGGACACCTTCTGCTCTTTGAGGTGCCCAGCAATGTCCCCCAAGAGCACTCATGGGAAGGCTCACTCCTCCCCCAAGTGAGCGTGTACAGCCTGGGGTTCCCAGGGCTGCACTTTTGGCCTCTTCAAAGATGGCTGCAGCACTGGCTTGTCCTCACTCCCAAGAGACCTCTGCCAATCCCGTGACCTTTCAAAAGGGATATTCCAAAGAAATATCAATCTTCCAGTGTCACTTCATTACCACTATTCTGCCTGTTATACAGTGTATTGAATTTTTATTCAAATTAAATTTAAATTTAAATTATTAAAATAAATTAAAATTATTTATATTAATTTAATTTTTATCTTTCATATGTTTTCACCTTTCTTGATAGAAGAACCATTTCTAATGTCATCTTTTCAGATGCAGACTGCCCAGACAAAAGCCCTTTCCCTTATCCTTCAGTTTTCTCCTCCCCTTACTCTTTGTTCATTCAGATTCCTCTCACCCATCCAGTTGCTGCTCTGACATCAGGGACTTAAAAGTTTGCCTGTCTTGCAGCAGTCTAATTGTCTCCTTAGCCAACTCTTTAATTATGTTTATATCTCTCTTCTTTGGATCTCCCTATTTGAAATAGTTCTCCTAAGATCATCCCTTGTAGAAAGGCAACCTCATTAGAGGCAGCTTGTACTTAGCAGATGCTTGCAGAGTCGGTTTTCATTATGGAACTTGACCATGCTTGACTTTTCCTTTGCTTGTAAATAGGAAAAACCCTTCTGTGCCTGTGTGCAGCCAGGTCTCTAAGGAGAGCAGGGGGACATGGTGCAAAGGGGCTGTACCATCCAGCTGCAGAGATCAGTGGAGAAGTCTGCTGTAAGGAAAAGTCCCAGGTGGGCAAGGAGAGAAATGGTGGGGTTGGGGAGGTGAGGTGGGAGGTTGTCAGAGCTCAAGGGACAGCTTCTCCTACCAGTCCAGACCTCCGGAGGAGACACCCTGCAGCAATATCTATTGGAGAATGCTGTCGTCACCTCTTCTCTACACTGAAAAGTAATAAAATACACCCTTGAAAATAAAACCTTATGTTTATTAGAAGCTCTTTGAAATCTTTCCCCATAACTACGCTAGGAAACAGCTCCAATTATCTGTACAACTCTTGAAGACTTGATGAAACTTACAGGCAGAGACATGGCTCGTTAGGGCTTGCTTTCTTTCAATGAGCCCCATGGAGGATTTGTGCTGAGTCCTTCAGCTTCAGGCACTGAGAGGAGATTGCACAGACCTCTCCAAGAGTCAGCATCAAAAGCAAAACCCAAAGTACCTTCAAGTATTAAGAAGCCCCACTGAGGGCCATTACTGGCAAAGCCTCCCCAGGGACTCGTTAGAGCAGAGAATTGGAGGCGCTGATTGCAGGGAGGCAAAGGGAATGTGCAGGCAGCTCAGCTGCTGAGAAAACCCTGCCTTTGTTTTATGAAGCAGAGAGGCCAAGCTCTGCCCCCCAGCCCCTGGGAAGGCAGGTCCTGTCCCTCACGCATTGCTCAGGGCTCTTCCTGGGGCAGTGGGATGTGGGAGGGTGATGCTGAGTGCAGGACAAGGCTATGACAGCTCCCAGCCTTACTGGGGGTGTGCAAGGAGGCAATGAGGCCCCCACTGCCTTAGGACAACATGTCTCCTTATAGGCCTTGGTGGCAGAGACGATTGCTGTACCCAGGGGGACAAAGCCTTGGGTTCTCTTGGCCACTTCCAGCCTTGCCAGCGCTCTTTGCCATCTCCACCACAGCTTGTCCTACGCTGTCCCACAGCTGCTTCTTTTGCCCTGCAGGCGGCAGACACCCATCTCACTTCCTCACCTTGCTCTCATCCTGCCATTTCCATACATTCACTGACGGCTGTCCACCCTGTCGTGGTTTAACCCCAGGCAGCAACTATGCACCACACAGCCGCTCACTCACTCTCCCCGCCCCCAGTGGGGTAGGGGAGAAAATTGGTAGGGTGAAAGTCAGAAAAACTCATGGGTTGAGATAAGAACAGTTTAATAATTGAAGTAAAATGAAATAGAATAGTAGTAATAATAATAATAATATAATACAATAATAATATAAAAAGCAAGTGATACACGACACAATTGCTCACTACCCACCGACGATGCCCAGCCCGTTCCCGAGCAGCGATCACCTTCCCCTCCGGCCAGCTCTCCTCAGTTTATATACTGAGCATGATGTCATATGGTATGGAATAGCCCCTTGGCCAGTCTGGGTCAGCTGTCCTGGCTGTGCCCCCTCCCAGCTTCTTGTGCACCCGGCAGAGCATGGGAAGCGGAAAAGTCCTTGACTGGTGTGAGCACTACTTAGCAACAACTAAAACATCAGTGTGTTATCAACATTATTCTCATCCTAAATCCAAAACACAGCACTCTACCAGCTACTAAGAAGAAAATTAACTCTATCCCAGCTAAAACCAGGACAACCCTCACACTCTGTTCCTTGAAACACAAGGAGACGGAATGACCTCATACTCCTTCTGGAGGACTTCACCTACCACAGCTCTACCCTCTGAGTGACATTTCTTCCTCCTCATGTCCAATCTCCACCTTCCAAGCTGCACTGTGTGGCACTGTTTCTCTCTCCTGCTCTTTCCAACAACCTTGCAAGCAGGCACCCCAACCCATCAACCTTCTTGCAGCCCTTCACCTGACCAGACAGAAGTAACCTCACCGTGATCTTCCAAGGCTGCGAGCCTTTCTGCTTCTTGGATAGACACGACCAAGCTGTGTGCCTGCTGCTGTCCCATCCTGTACTCAGGCAGAAGAGACAGGACAGCCAAAATAGAAGCCCCCTTCCTGCACTGAGCCTAGGTCCTTCGGCAGAGGGGGTCTCCCAGCCAATGTGCAACCAGGTGCCTTCTGATGGCAGATGTGAGTTTAGAAGAACATATCCCAGCCACGAGTCAAGGGCTGACCTATCGGCTGTTTCAGGGAGAAGTGACCTCACAGTGCCTTTCCAGACACGTTCCTGCTGTTGGCCTCTCACCTCCAGAGGCAGAAGTGACCTCACAGCTCCCTTCACAGCCATTGGCTTCCTAATGGATTATGAGGTCCTGAGACACATTTGACCACATGCTACCAGCCATCACTCTCTTTGTGGCCCAGTATGTGAGCAGACAGAAGTAAGCTTGTTTCACCAAATTTATCTAATGGCTTTCCTATAAACAGTTTGAGTAGAGAAATGTTCCTCGGAGGAACTGCTGCATTTACACCGGTGCATTTTATGCCTCTACTTCAGCTTCTCTTTTTTTTCCTTCTTCCTCTGTCTCTTCTGTCTTCAAAAAGCTCTCCAAGGAAAACATTCATTGAATCCTAAAATAACTCAGCTTGGAAGAGACCCCTGAACATCACCTTGTGTGCCTATCCTGCTCAAGGCAGGGTGAACAAGATGAGGCTGCTCAAGGGCTCTGCCCAGTTGGGCATCATCCACAAAGGAGCTGAAAAGGCACTCAGGCACATTATCCAGGCAGCTAATGAAGGCATTCAAGAGTGTTGGCCCCAGTGCTTGCACTGAGGGATGCCACTAGGAAGTGGCCACCAGCAGGACTCTACCACTGCTGACATTTGGGCTGGATCCACCAGCCACCTTCCCACCCACTACATCACCCACTTCTTCAGTCCAGGTATCACCAATGTGGCCATAAAGAGGCTATGGGAAACAATGTCAAAACCCTTGCTAAGGCCCACGTACAAAACATCCCCCTCTTTCCCCTACCCATACAGGTTCGACAATCCCTTTCTTGTCCTACAAGTACCTGGAAATGGCTGCAGCAGTATTTGGCCCATCCCCTTCCCAGGGACCGAGGTGACGTTGACCAGCCTGTAATTCTCCCAGTCCTCCTTCTTGCACTTCTTGAAGAAAGGTTTGATGTCTGCCTTTTCCAGGGACCCCAGAACCTCTCTGATAGCTCTGACACACATGGCATTTGGGCTCACTCAAATTCATCTCTCCACACACACACTCTGTGCATGCTTAAGTCTCCTCTGTGCAATGCAAACATGGACTTCTGACCTACTCCTTAGGTGTCCTTCCATGGAGGGACAAAGAACCTCTCCGAGCTGGAGTGAGAGGCCAGTGCTGGGAATGGTGGTTGCAAGGGGCTGGTCTGTGGCCATTGCCCTGGGGCACCTTGCCCAGGGTGTCAAGCAAACATGGGCGCAGACCAGACCCTGCTCTGCTGGTCCTTCCAGTCTGTCCCTAGATGCCTGGCTGTGCGAGGGACACTGCTGTGTGCCCCAGCCCTGCACACTCACACATTTTGGATGTTCACTGGTGTTTTCCTCACCAGAGCACTTTCTTGAGCTTGTTCTTGACAACAGCTTTGGAAGAAGACTTAAGCCTCCAGGCACTGCCCTGAGGAGATCACCTTTCTTTTTGGAAATGCTGTTATGGAGGCCAGCTCTGTCACAGAAGTGCCCATTGCCTGTCCCTGCCTGCGGTCACAGGACTGCCACGCAGCACGACTGTGACCAAGCTGCCAGAGCACTCAGAGCTGACACCAATGTAAGGCATCAAGAAGAGAGTGTGGAAGTGGCAAGAGAATAGCCGTGGAAGACCAAGCGCTGGTGCTCCCTGGCAGTGCTGCCATGCTGGGACTCTTTTCCTCTCCACCCATGCATACAGGAACTGTCCCTGCAGCTCCAAAAAGTTCTTGGAGGAAGGATATCCGGAAAAAAAAAGTCAGTGAATGGCCCTTTATTTTCTTTAAACACACAGAGAGAACAGCTCGTCATTTACACAGCTACTCAGTCAGAAAACCAACCAGTGAATTAGAAAGGAGATGACAACATTATCACAATTAAACCATGACCAACGGCTATGCAGAAGACCATGGGTAGCTTATTGCTCCAGAAAAACATCCAGTTATAAGTTTCCACACTGCATCCTTGAGCTGCTGGTTCCTCATGCTGTAGATGAGGGGGTTCACTGCTGGAGGCACCACTGAGTACAGAACTGACACCACAAATTCCAGCAAAGGTGACATGGAGTGGGGCTTCAGGTAGGTAAACATGACAGTGCTGATAAACAGGGAAACCACAGCCAGGTGAGGGAGGCACGTGGAAAAGGCTTTGTGGCGTCCCTGCTCAGAGGGGATCCTCAGCACGGCCCTGAAGATCTGCACATAGGACAGCACAATGAACACAAAACAGCTGAATACTACTAAGATACTGACCCCAAGAAGCCCAACTTCCCTGAGGCAGGCGTCTGAGCAGGAGAGCTTGAGGATGTGGGGGATTTCACAGAAGAACTGGTCCAAGGCATTGCCCTTGCAGATGGGTATGGAAAATGTATTGGCAGTGTGAAGGAGAGCATTGAGAAAAGCACTGCCCCAGGCAGCTGCTGCCATGTGGACACATGCTCTGCTGCCCAGGAGGGTCCCATAGTGCAGGGGTTTGCAGATGGCCACGTAGCGGTCATAGGCCATGATGGTGAGAAGGCAGTACTCTGCTGATATCAAAAAGACAAACAGAAAGAGCTGGGCAGCACATCCTGCATAGGAGATGGCCCTGGTGCCCCACAGGGAATTAGTCAGGGCTTTGGGGACAGTGGTGGAGATGCAGCCCAGATCAAGGAGGGAGAGGTTGAAGAGGAAGAAGTACATGGGAGTGTGGAGGCGGTGGTAACAGGCGATAGCAGTGATGATGAGGCCATTGCCCAGGAGGGCAGCCAGGTAGATGCCCAGGAAGAGCCAGAAGTGCAAGAGCTGCAGCTCCCGCCTGTCTGTGAATGCCAGGAGAAGGAACTCGTTCATGGAACTGCCATTGGACATCTGCTGTCTCTGGGCATGGGCACTGTAATAGGAGGAAAAGACAGTGACAAGTCGAGGAGACTTCTCTGAGCAAAATCAAAGCCATTTCTCATACACCCTCACCCTGCTACATGCAGACACCCTTTTCCAGTTCTAGGAGACCTTCCTTCAGCTCTGCGGCTGGAGCCCTGGTTGGTGTTGGCTGAATGTGCCATGAGGAGCAGGGCCTCTGCCCGCTGGCTGCCGAGGGGTCAGCCCTGCTCTGCAGCAGTGGGTTCATGGGAAGAGTGGGGGCAGGGGCCAGTCCTGGTGTTCGACTTTGTCTCATGAAACCACTCCTAGGGCAGAAGGGGCTGTCAGCTTCTGCACTCCCAGTGCTAAGGAACTGAGGTGGCAGAAGGCAGGTTGAGAGGTTTGGGTTTTTTACATCTCCTCCTCCCCTTGCACCCTGGGGAGTGTTCTTGGATGTCAGAAAGCCTCAGCATTTCTGCTGCACTCAGGGAGAATAGAGAGAGTCCTGCAAGGCCAGAGGAGTGCCTGTGGCTTAGTGCAGAGTGAGGGGAGCTGGTCTGTCCCTCCGTCTGGCTCCCAGCTGCCCTGGGCTTGCACCATTTCAAGCTGGAGGGTGATCACAATCCCACATTACCCTGAAAAACCACCAAGCACTGCTGTGAGCAGAGGGATCCACCTCAGACCACTAAATGTCGCACCCTTTCCTGAGGTCCCAGCTCCCCACTTCACAAACCCATCAGCATCTTCTCTGTCGTAGCATCTCTGCGCTTCTCCATGGTGCCTTCAGATAACACAAAGTTTCTACACGGCAGGTTTTCATGCAGGAGGGAAGCTCACAGCTTGGAAGGAATCCTCAAAGCAATAGCCAAGTGTGCTAACGATTGCATTTGAGTGAGGGAGATTCAGCTCATACCCCAGCCCCACAGACTGCATTGCCCACAGCCCCACAGGTTACAGGAAAGCTGGGACATGTGTTCCCATGGACACGAATGCATGAAAGGACCCACAAGATCAGCCTGTGACTTTGCAGCTAAAAATTGCCATCCCTGGAGAGCCTGGCAGCAAGAAGATAACAATAGCAAGAACACAGACCAGTGGAGGAACAAGGGAAAACACAGTGAGGATGTGGCTGAGAGAGGCCAGGGCAGAGGCATTGGGGCACTCAGACAGCGTTCCCCTTCCCCAGCTGTGCACGCCACCTCCCAGACACCACCATTGCCGGGCAGCTGCTCTCAGCCCCTATGCTCTGCAGAGGGAACTGGGCCCGTGGCTGGAGAGCTGCACCACAGCTCTGCTGGAGCTCTGGCTGCAGAGGAGGTGGTTCATGGCTTGGAGCCCCCAGCCCTGAGGGCAGAGGCTTTGGTGGGTGGGAGAGGAGGCAAGGGGTCTTGCTCAGAGGCAGGGGTCTGCATTGGAGGGGGTCATACGGAGGTTTCTGAATTCTCCCTCCCACAGCATTTCTGGTTTTAGTTTCCTCTCATTCCCAGATCATATCCCTGCTGCCTGGAGATTTTCCTGCTGGGAGGTGTTTCCCTGTCCCATGTTTGTTCCCTGTCAGCAATCACAGACCCCTCCCAACCTCTGTGCACTCACCTTGGCCCCACAGAAACCTGCCTGTTTGCAGGGCACTGGCTGGGTGCATTTACCTGTTTGCATGTAGAAGAAACGACAGGTCACTAACACCAATGTGTCCAGCAGAGGTGATGCTGGTGCTGTCCATAGGCAGAGGAGTGGCTGAAAACACATCAGGAGACTCCTGGAAGACCTACTGGTCACTCAAAATTACAGTTCAGCAGTCTCAGTGACTTGTCAAAATTAAGATCTCCTTTATCATTTGTCTCCTCCCATTCCCCAAGAGCAGGAAATTAAAACACAGACTCAGGAAAGTTCCTTATCTTTAGAGTAATTCTTGTCTTGCTCTTCTCCTTGAAACCTCCTCTTGGAAATATTCTGGAAGTGAGCTGAAGCTCTGAGCAGCCCTGACCCACACAGCACTCTCTCAGCAGCAGAAGGACCCTGCCTTGCTGGGGGTCACTCTTTCCACCCACAGCTTCTCCCTGCAGAACCATGAGGAGCTCCCCGGGCAGGCTGAGTGCTGACCCTGGCAGGCAGAGTCCCTGCCCCAGCACACAGCCCCCTGGGGTGCAGGGACCCTGCTCGCAAGGACAGCCCTGGGCACCCCTGGCTGCACACCCACCTTCACACCCCTGCAGCCATCCCTGGGAGAAGGCAGCTGTCATGCCCTGTCCCTCTGATGGTGCAGCAGGGAGTCCCCACCCTGGAGCATGTCCTCCTCCTGTGCGCTAGAGAAACCCTGAGAGTTGTATTTACAGATACCATAAGCTGCGGGGTTTTGCCAGCCTTAGGAAAGCACTGAGCAAAAAGCAGCAGCATTGTCTTGTAGCCAGAGACTTACCATGTAAAGGGCTGTGATGATCTCTCCCCCAGTGAGCTCTCAGCATCCTCCCACTCCAGGTTTTTTTTTAAACTCTCTCTGCCTCACTTCTCTCCCCTCGGTGCCTGCAGGCAGTGCCCTCAGCCCTGCTGCGCTTTGCAGAGGAGCTGCTCCTGGGCAGAGCTGTCTCTCTGCAGGGCTGCCCACTTGCCAGCAGCTCCCTCCATCCCAGGAGCCCAGCCCAGCTCAGCAGCAGAGGCCCAGCCCAAGGCAGCACTTTCTCTGCCCCTCTGGGCTCCCTCCAGGTGTCCCTGCGGCTCCAGGGGAACCTGCTGTGAAACAGGCTGAAATCATCTCTGATGTTCCCTCCCTCAGCTGGGGGGAGACATTTATTCCCAGCACTGTCATTTCTCTTTCCAGAGTCAGGTTTAGGTCCTATAATCACTTTTCCTTGTCTCAGCATTAGACAGGACACCCAGACAGTCACAGGGAGGGATTTCCTTTACCTCTGCTGAGGGAGGGGGTTCAGCAGAGTCAGCTGAGGCATCTCATCCTGGGTCTGTAGTCCTGGGGCTGGAAAGGCTCTCAGGTCACTCCCATGCAGACCAGAGACCCACAGAAGCTGGGATTCCTCTTGCCTCAGTTCAGGTGGGCACAAAATGGGCACCTGCATGTGAGCTCCTTGTCTCAGCTCCCATGGTGCTAATGGAGATGGAGACCAGGAGTGAGCAGTTCAGACACAAACACCTGGTGACATTTGGGGTTCAGGAAGTGGTCCAAGATGCATCTGTTACTCTGTAGAAGGAAGCGGTGGACATGGATATGAAAGCCAGTGTCAGCCTTGGCTGTCACGACCATGAAATAGTGGGGTCTCACCTGCCCAGGGGAAGGAGAAGAGAAGAGTGCACAGAGGAGCAGACTTTGGCCTAGTCTTGCGACTTCTAGTGGGGGAGTCCATGTGAGCAGCACAGAAGGGCAGCAGAGCTCAGTACAGCTGGTCTTCAAGGACAGTGTCTTTCACGTACCAGCCTGTGCATACCAATAGTCAGGAAAACAAGCAGAGCTATCAGGAGAGAAGCTTGGGGAAACAGGAAACTCATGGGGAAGCTCCACAGCAAAAAAGGAAGCATCCAAGAGGTGGATGCTAGGATGAAAACAAAGGAGGAATTCAGAAATACGGTTGGTTTGAGAAAAACCAGAGCTCCCATAGCGCTGACACTTGCAAGGGAGTTCAAGGGCACAACGATGAGCTGGTACTACTTCAGGAACAGTGAAAGAAGAAATGAAGCTCATGTGTGGGCACTGCTGAATTTGCTAAGAGTAGGTGCAGATAGGTGTGAGGCACTCTTGGCCTTTATCTTCGCCAGCAAGGTCTCTCACTTTCATGTGCCTAAGAGGCAGAACCCCAGAAACCCAGCCGTGGACAGAGACCAAGTCAGGAGTTACGTGGGTAACCTCAACCCTTAGTAGTCCATTGGAGCAAATGGGATGAATCCAAGGCTGTTGAGAGACCAGGCCGATGTCATAGCAGGGCTACTCTGATACATTTTGGAAGGTCATCAGGACTGGAGAAAGCCAAAAGCAAATGTAGCATACAGCTTCTCAAAAGACCCAAGGGCTGAGCAGAGGAACTATAGGCTGCAGTGACGGAGGACAGGAGCTGCGTGGCTGGGCAGCAGCTCTGTGGAAATGACTCTGCTGCTCCCTGAGTTTCATCAGGCAAGACAGGAGCCAGCAGCAAAGGCAGCCAACAACATGCTGAGCGGTATGAGCAGGAGCAGAGCCAGAAGAAGTGATTCTCCCCCTCTGCCCAGCGCCTTTTACCCCACACCCTGCACAATGGCAGTGAGACAATGGCAAACAGGAACCAGTTCACTGGAGGACCACTGAGGTGGTAATCCCCCAATTCTCCTTCAAGTGTTTGTGTGATTTCCCTAAGAAGATCAGCATCTACAACAACAATGACAAAAGCATTACTCTGCCTAAATATCAATATCTGCAGGGGAGCAATGTGCATCTGTGGTAGCCCCTCTGGGCAACGCCAATGGGATCAGTATTTGCAATAGACAGCATGATCCCCAGTCCACAGGTTTGAAGGGGTTCAGATGAAGGGTGGTCTTGCAAAAGTCACCCTCTGTGTCCCCTACTGGCATGGACACTGTTGGTTTCCCTCTCCAGAGAGTGGCAGAGGCTGGATCCCCTTCTCAGGCCAGATTCCTTGCCAGGAAGCCACAGCCATGGGGGGAGCTTACTGGAAATTCACTCGGCATCCATTTTAATTGATTTCGTGCTTTTCTGTGACTACACTTTCTGCCCAGAAGGTCATAACAAGACAACAATTTCCTAAGTGATGGTCATAAAGGCCCAGTTATTGCCAAGAAAGCTCACCATGAGCTCTGGAGGGAGCTAGGAGGATTGTAATATTCACCAGGAAGATCCAGGAAGCTCAAGGCCTCTTCTGAAGAGTGAGTGGCCCTGAGCAGCAGTGATTGGCCATGTGTAGGTCTAGGACACGGGGTTGGGGGGATTTCAGGGAGAAACAGGCTGATGGCTGATGGTGTTAGCAAATCCTTACAACCATGTCTGAGCCCCAAAATGGAAAGCAGTGGATGTCTGCAGGTGAAAGAGGAGGAGGAGGAGGTTTGTCCTGGGAATAAAGCAGGAAGGAAGGTCCCTCCTGTGCCAAGCAGGAATGATACAGACATTTCCATCTTGTCTGCATGCCTCAGGCTGGCAGATGGGGAATGCCCACTGCTGGGGGTGGCTGTGCTCAGTCATCCACATGAGCTGACCTTGCTGACCAGCACCCTTGGGTACAACCTCTCCAGTCCCATGGACTGGTAAGGGTGTGGTTTGCCAAAGGAACCCCTGGCTTGTTCCCCATCTACCAGTGGCTGTTCCTTTCCAGAGTCCTGCCTCAAAGCTCAAAGGCCTGGGAGACTTCGCTGGTGGAAACTGAGGCAAGGAGGACATAGATCTATCCACACCTACTCTTACTAAATTCAGCAGTGGTCCCCCATTCTCTCTGTTTCTTCTTTAAGCGTTGCTGATGTAGCAACAGCTCATCTTGGTTCCCGTTGCATTCCCTTTCCAGGTTCAACTGAGTTTTTGTGAGGATCATTGCTGTGCTTGAAGGATGCTGTCCTTGAAGACAAGGTGTATCCGGGCACATTGTGAAAATGAGCGGTCTGTTCCTTGGCTGTACCATCATGGGTGTGATGTTCTTTGTGTTCACACAATGCCTGCAGCTGCTGGGTAGAGGAGGAGCAGACCTTGCCTCTCTGATGGCATCTGACGGCTGATACCTCTGACGGGTGGCATCAGTCACTGGCACACAGGCAGCAAATCACACTCCCTGCGATGCCATCTGGGCTGTCTGTCACACACCCGCCCTGAATGGGAATTGCTTTCCTGGAGGTCCTCTGCTGTTCCTGCAAGCCCTGGCATCTCCTGTAGCTCTGGGGGCCTGGATTTGAACAGGAAATTGCGTTGCTGCCCTAAATTCTCTTAGGCAATGTGGGGCTGAACCTGAGACAACTGGCAGTGTAGTTAGTGGAGACCTGGTAAATACAGCGGAAGGAGAAGAGGGAGATTGAGCTCTCCCTATGGCGCATCCCTCCAATTGTTCAGATGAATAACTCTGTAAGCTGCCCTGAACATAATAAGTTCAACTGCCCTTCTTTTAGGCATCAGCTCTCCTTTCAGAAGGCCAAAGGAAATTCTCAACAGCCTCCAAGAGGATGCCCCCAGATCCTGCCCTGTCTGTATGAGCTGCTCCATTTCAGTTTACAGTTCCCTGCCCATGTCTTGGACCACCCCTGACACCTCAAATGTCACCAGACATTTGCATCTCACTCCTCGCATCCCTCTCCAATGATGAGCATGGGTGCAGAGACAGGACACTCACATGTAGGTGCTTGTGTTCTGCACAGCTGAAATGAGGCAAGAGGAATCCCACCTCCTCTGGGTTTGTGGCAGGGATGGGAGGGAGCTGAGTCCCTTTCCACCACCAGCACTACAGATCCTGATTGAGATGCCTCGATTGACTCTGTGAATCCCTTCTTTCAGAAAGTGTAAATTTTTCTGTCACTGTCTAGGTGTCCTGTCTAATGATGGGACAAGGAAAGGTGATTCTCATGCCCAAATCTTTTCCTCATAGGAGAAATGACAGTGCTAGGAATACTTGTCTCCCCTCAGCTGAGAGAGGGAACATCAGTGATGCCTTCAGCCTGTTTCACAGCAGGTTCCCCTGGAGCCGCAGGGACACCTGGAGGGAGCCCAGAGGGGCAGAGAAAGTGCTGCCTTGGGCTGGGCCTCTGCTGCTGAGCTGGGCTGGGCTCCTGGGATGGAGGGAGCTCATGGCAAGTGGGCAGCACTGCAGAGAGACAGCTCTGGCCAGGAGCAGCTCCTCTGCAAAGCGCAGCAGGGCTGAGGACACTGCCTGCAGGCACCGAGGGGAGAGGAGCGAGGCAGAGAGAGGTTAAAGGCATTTGGGAGTGGGAAGACGCTGAGAGCTCACCAGGAGAGAAGTCTTCACAGACAGAAAGTCTGTGGCTGCAGGGCATTGCATCTGCAGATCCTGGAGGGATCTCCTAAAGCTGGCATGTCACACAGGCTGCAAGATTTGTAAGTACCACTCTCAGAGATTCTCTGGTGTAGAGGCAGAGGATGTGCTCCAGAGCAGGCACTCCCTGCTGCACCATCAGAGGGAAAGAGCAGGATGGCTGCCTTCTCCCAGGGATGGCTGCAGGGGTGTGAAGGTGGGTGTGCAGCCAGGGGTGCCCAGGGCTGTCCTTGCGAGCAGGGTCCCTGCACCCCAGGGGGCTGTGTGCTGGGGCAGGGACTCTGCCGCCTGCCAGGGTCAGCACGCAGCCTGTCTGAGGAATTCACCACGGTGCTTGCAGGGAGAAGCTGTGGGTGAAAAGAGTGACCCCCAGCAAGGCAGGGTCCTTCTGCTGTTGAGAGGATGCTGCATGGGTCAGGGCTGCTCACAGGCCCAGATCACCCCCAGAATATTTCCAAGGGGATGTCTCAAGGAGAAGATCAAGGCAGGGATTAGTAGAACGATAAGGAGATTTTCTGAGTGTGTCTTTTGAGTTTCCTATTCCAGGGGGTAGGGAAGGGGAGAGAAAAAGATCAATGGAAAAGGATCTCTGAAGTTTTAATAAGTCACTGAGACTCCTGAACTGCAATACTGAGTGATCAGTAGGTCTGTCAGAAGCCACGTAACATGCCTTCAGCCACTGCTCTGCCTATGGACAGCACCAGCATCACCTCTGCTGGACCCATCAGGGTTCTTCTGACCTGTCCTTTTCCACCTGCAAACAGGAACATGCACCCAGCCAGTGCCCTGCAAACAGACAGGTTTCTGGAGGGCCAGGGTGAGTGCACAGAGACTGGGATGGGGTCTGTGAGCACTGACAGGGAAAAGACATGGCACAGGGAAACACTTCCGAGGGTGAGAATCTTCAGGCAGCAAGGATATGATGAGGGAATGAGAGGAAACAAAAACCAGAAGTATGTAGGAGGCAGAACGCAGAAAACTCCATTTGATCCCTTCCAGTGCAGACCCCTTCCTCTGAGCAAGACCCCTTGCCTCCTCTCCCACCCACCAAAGCCTCTGCCCTCAGGGCTGGGGGCTCCAAGGCGTGAACCACCTCCTCTGCAGCCAGAGCTCCAGCAGAGCCGTGGTGCAGCTCTCCAGCCACGGGCCCAGTTGCCTCTGCAGAGCACAGGGGCTGAGAGCAGCTGCCCGGCAATGGTGGTGTCTGGGAGGTGGCGTGCACAGCTGGGGAAGGGGAACGCTGTCTGAGTGCCCCAATGCCTCTGCCCTGGCCTCTCTCAGGCAGATCCTCAATGTATATTTTTCCTTGTTTCTCCACTTGTCTTTATGATTGTTATGTCATTCTTGCTGCCAGGATCCCTGGGGCAGTGGAGTTTCATCTGCAGAGTCACACACTGATTTTGTGGGTCCTTTCATGCATTTGTGTCCATGGGAACAAGTGTCCCAGCTTTCCTCTAACCTTTGTGGCTGTGTGCAATGCAGTGTGTGGGACTGGAGAATAAGCTGGTTTTCCCTTGATCAGATGCCATCATTAGGAGACTTGGCTATCTCCCTGAGGTTTCCTTCCCAACTTCCCTCCAGGTTGCAATCCTGTCCTATAGCACCTTTGTGTTATCTGAAATCCCCATGGAGAAGTGCAGAGATGCTATGACAGAGAACGTTCTTTTGGGTTTGTAAAATGAGCCATGTGTGTCCTTGGGTGGAAGTGGGGTGCTGAGACCTTGAGAAAAGGTGAGATATTTAGTGGTCTGCACTGGATCCCTCTGCTCACAGCAGTGTCTGTTTTTTTTTTTCAGGGTAACACAAGAGTGAGATCACCCCCATCTCAAGAACAAGCCCAAAGCAGCTTGAAGGGAACAAGTCAGAGGGACAGACCAGCTCCCCTCAGTCTCCACTAAGCCACAGACAATCTTTTTGCCTCGCAGGACTCGCTCTGCTCTCCCTGAGTGAAGCAGAAATGCTGAGGGTTTCTGGCATCCAAGAAAACTCCTCAGGTGAGATGGGGGGAGTATTAAAAAACCCCAAACACTCTCAAACTGCCATCCACTATCCCCATTCCTTAGCACTGGGAGTGCAGATGCTGACAGGCCCTTCTGCGTTAGGAGCAGTTTCATCTGACAAAGTTGAACACCAGGACTGGCCCCTGCCCTGACCGTTCCCATGATCTCACTGCTGCAGAGCAGGGCTGACTCCTCAGCAGCCAGCGGGCAGAGGCCCTGCTCCCCACACTATGCTCAGCCAGGGCTGCAGCCACTGAGCTGAAGGAAGGTCTCCTGGAAAAGGAGTAGGTGGGGTGGAGGCTGTGGTATAGCAGGGTGAAGGTGTATGAGAAAGGCTTAGATTTTGCTCAGAGAAGTCTCCCCTAACGCTTCATTGACTCTTCCTGTAGGAACAGGACCCCGTGCACAGAGGCAGCAGATGTCCAACAGCAGCTCCATCACCCACTTCCTTCTCCTGGCATTCACAGACAGGTGGGAGCTGCAGCTCTTGCACTTCTGGCTCTTCCTGGCCATCTACCTGGCTGCCCTCCTGGGCAACGGCCTCATCATCACTGCCATAGCCTGTGACCACCGCCTCCACACCCCCATGTACTTCTTCCTCCTCAACCTCGCCCTGCTCGACCTGGCATCCATCTCCACCACTGTCCCCAAAGCCATGGCCAATTCCCTCTGGGACACCAGGGACATCTCCTACATGAGATGTGCTTACGAGCTCTTTCTCTTTGCCTTCTTGGTAGCAGCAGAGTGTTACCTTCTCACCATCATGGCCTATGACCGCTACGTTGCCATCTGCAAACCCCTGCACTATGGAATCCTCTTGAGCAGCAGAGCTTGTGTCCACATGGCAGCAGCTGCCTGGGGCAGTGCATTTCTCAGTTCTCTCCTGCACATGGCCAATACATTTTCACTACCCCTCTGCAAGGGCAATACTCTGGATCAATTTTTCTGTGAAATCCCCCAGATCCTCAAGCTCTCCTGCACACACTCCTACCTCAGGGAGATTGGGCTTCTTGTGGTTAGTATCTTAGTGAACTCAGGGTGTTTTGTTTTCATCGTGCTGTCCTATGTGTAGATCTTCAGGGCCGTGCTGAGGATCCCCTCTGAGCAAGGAAGGCACAAAGCCTTTTCCACGTGCCTCCCTCACCTGGCCGTGGTCTCCCTGTTTATCAGCAGTGGCATGTTTGCCTACCTGAAGCCCCCCTCCATCTCCTCCCCATCCTTGGATCTGGTGGTGGCTGTTTTGTATTCTATGGTACCTCCAGCAGCAAACCCCCTCATCTACAGCATGAGGAACCAGGAGCTCAAAGACGCAGTGAAGAAGCTCATTCAATCAGTAGTCTTCCAGCAGCAATAAGCTGCCCATGTCTCTTCACAAATGATTTCCAATGTATCTGAGGAATCTCCTGTGTTTTGGTCATTTTATCTGTGAGAATTCTTTTTGTCCAGGAATGTCTGCATGCAGTCCACTTCTCCAGAGGCATAAACCCAGTCTGGCTGACCTAAAGCACATGTGCCTGGCCCGATGGTAGAGCTGGCCTCCCATGTCACACCTCTGTAATAAAAGGGGATTTCCTCAATGCTGGTGTCTGGAGGTTGGGGTCTTCTTCCAAAGCGGAGGTCAGGAACAGGATAAACCATTGCCCCCGTGAGTCTGTTCTGCTGTGCTTGGTTTCTCCATGGGCTGAGGGCAGTAGGGCTCAGCGCGATGTGTTCGGGAATGGGACTGGAGGGAGCTTTCAGTTACTGGAGTGAGCCTCCCTATTTGTCCACTTCCAGCACTCTCCACTCTGCACATGTTTATGGGTGAGTTTGGCTGCACGGCCATTTTTGCCTCCTCCTGCTGGGCTCAGGGCCTGCACTGGGGGAATGGCCAGCCCTGCTCGACCTCTCTCCTTGTCCAGACTCTGGCAGACCCCGGAGCAGGGATGTCTGTGAAACCCCACATGGGATGCAGATAGGGCTGGTTAGGTTCAAGGATGTGGTGGAGGCTGTCTCAAATAGGAGGAACAGAAAGGGGACAGGGCACAAAGGGATGTCATGGAGATCATGCAAGAGAAACTGTTCCTCGCACCGAATACAGCCTTTGCTCCCCAGTGCCAACAAGGCACTGACAGGGGCCACGAAGCCGCTGCCAGGGGGTGACCACCTGGAGTTGGGTGCTGCAAGAGAAGTCAAGAGCAAAGAGAAGAGCGTCCATTGCTGTGTTAGAGACCGAGGCTGAACAAGGCAAATGCAGGGCTGCTGCTGAAAAACAACAACAGTGATCTAATAAACAGGAGCCAGCAATGGGGCTGAGGGACTCAAGGCCTTCTGTGCCTGAGTCTTTACTCCCAGGCCTCTGTGCTCAATGAAGGGGTTCAAGGAGGAGGAGAGCACATATTGGCAGGAACCTTATGAAATCCCGCAAGGACAAATGCCAGTTTCTGCCCCTGCAGAGGACTCACCCTGGCAATGGCACAGGCTGGGGGCTGCGTGGCTGTGAGAAGCCCTGTGGGAAACGTCTTGGTTGTCAGCGAGTTGGACAGGAGGCGGTCGTGTGCCCTCGCAGCAAGGGAGGCCACCAGCATCCTGGGCTGTGTGATCAGGAGCATGGCCAGGAGGTGGAGGGAAGGGATTCTCTGGAATATTCCATCCAAATTTCAGATCCCCAATTCAGGAACAATACTGGCAAGCTGGAGCGGTTTTAGCAAAGGTCCCTGAGGACAGCCAGGGACTGGAGCACTTTGCCGATGAGGAGAGGCTGAGGGAGCTGGGCTTGTCCATCCTTGAGAAGGGAAGGCTGAGGGGGAGCTCATCCTGGCCTGCCAGTCCCTACGAGGAGGTCATGGAGAATACAGAGCCAGGGTCTTCACCATGGTGCATGGTGGGAAGACAAAAGACAATGGGAGGAAGGTGAAAGAGAAGAGGTTCAGCCAGGACATAAGGAAACCTTTTTTCCCCATGAGCTCAGCCAAGTGCTGGAACAGGTTACCCAGAGAGGTTCTGCAGTCTCTGTCCTTGCGGGTTTTCAAACTTGGACTGAATCAAGCCTTGAACGGCTTGGGTCTGATCCTGCTTCTGAGAGGGTGGGCTGCAGCCTTCCTGAGGTCCCTTCAACCTCAGTTCTCTTACGAACCTATGAAGCTGGGCCCTGTTTCTAACTGGAGCAGAGCAGATGTTTATGGGACATGAATCCTCCCGCACTGTAAGTGACCATCTAACCCAACATCTAGAGCAGTGAAGAGAGGTCGACACCTCAGTGTGACTCGCTCTGTGCAAAGACTGAGGAGTCCTGGGCAGGGAAGGTTCTGGGGACATGGGGCTCTGTGCAAGACACAAAAGGATCTTGTTTTAATGCCTGTAGGCCTGTCAGATGTGAGTTCATGTCAATGAAAATGGAAGCAAGAAGAACTGAAGAGAAAGATCCAAAGCAAAAAGAAAGGTGTCAACACATTTCTCAGCTTTTTTTCAGTCTGTTGTGGTTTAACCCAGCAGCAATAATGGAACCAGAACTGGCTTCAGCATGCAACGATCCAACACCACTCACCATCTCTCCTGCCCTGAAGGACTGTTATGCCAGGTCGAGCCCAAAGTCATGGACCAAAGGAACTCAGCAGACATTTTAGAGGGATGGCCCATAGACCAAGGGACTGATCTCTGTGTGTTTATATCAAAAGAGAGAAAAAATCCAGCTGAATTGTTGGGGTACTTTCAAGAAAGGGCAATGTTTTCCCACCATGACAGAACAGGAATTTCCTGGAAGTGGCCTAATGGCAGGAGAAGAATTATTGATCTTCCCCTGGACTTGTCTTACCACTGCTCTGTCTAGTATCTCATCTCCCTCATCAGTCATGTGTTTCCACCTCTCCTGAGTAAGTGGCCATGCCTAAGGACATCTTCTCAGCAGATTCTCTGGATGTACGCCCTTCCCATTCTTATCAGGTTTCCTCCTATGCTTGGGTCATCCAGATGCCTCTCAACTTTCTGGTTTCTGCTTTCGGCTTCAGGGAGTTCATAGAATCACAGAATGTCTTGAGTTGGAAGGGACCCACAAGGATCATCGAGTCCAACTCCTCTCCCTGCGTAGGACAACACCAAAATTCACACCACGTGGCTGAGGGCGTTGTCCAAATGCTTCTTAAATGCTCTCAGGCATGGCATTGTGACGACCACCGGGGGAGCCCATTCCAGTGCTCCACCAGCCTCGGGCTGAAGAACCTTTTCCTAATGTCCAACCTAACCCTCCCCTGGCAGATCTTCCCGCCGTTCCCTCAGGTCCTGTCGTTGGTCCTCAGGGAGAACAGATCAGCGCCTGCCCCTCCTCCTTCCCTCGTGAGGAAGCTGCAGACCACGACGAGGTCTCCCCTCAGTCTCCCCTTCTCCAGGCTGAACTGACCAAGTGCCTTCAGCCACTCTTTGTATGGCTTCGTCCCTAAACCCTTCGCCATCTTCGTGGCTCTCCTCTGGACGCTCTCCAGTAGCTTCGTGTCCTTTTTGTACCGCGGTGGCCAGAACTGCACACCATGCTCAGATGAGGCCGCACCAGTGCAGTGTAGAGCTGGACAATCCCCTCCCCCGCCTGGCGAGCAATCCAGTGCTTGATGTGCCCCAGGACACGGTTGGCCCTCTTGGCTACCAGGGCTCACTGTTGGCTCATCTTCAACTTGCTGTTGACCAAGACCCCCAGATCTCTCGTTCCCCAGGCTGTAGGTACATCCAGGGTTGCCGTGTCTCAGGTGCAAAACCTGGCACTTGCCCTTGTTCAACTTCATACGGTTGGTGGTTGCCCAGCTCTCTGATTTGTCCACATCTCTCTGCAGGGCCTCTCTGCCCCCAAGAGCGTCAACGGCTCCTCCTAGTTTTGAGTCATCGGCAAACTTGGATAACGAACCTTCCAGTCCTGCATCCAAGTCCTTTATGAAGATATTGAAGAACACTGGCCCCAAGATGGATCCCTGGGGAACCCTGCTAGTGACTGGTCGCCAGCCCGATGTAACCCCATTTCCTACAACCCTTTGTGCCCGACCCATCAGCCAATTGCTCATCCATGGCATTATGGGTTTATCTAGCTGGATGCTGGACATTTTGTCCAGGAGGATTCTGTAAGAGACGGTATGGAAGTCTTTCCTGAAGTCCAAAAAGATGACATCGCCTGGCTTCCCTTGGTCAACTCGGTGGGTAACCTTGTCATAGAAGGAAATTAAGGTTTGTCAAGCAGGACTTTCCCCTCATGAAGCCGTGCTGGCTGGGGCCAATGGCTGTGTTGTCTTCCAGGTGTTTCTCAATAACTACCAGAAGAATCTTCTCCATGATTTTGCCAGGCACAGAGGTGAGACTGACAGGCCTGTGGTTCCCGGGGTCATCCCTGTTGCTTTTCTTGAAGACTGGGACAACATTTGCCAGCTTCCAGTCAACTGGGACCTCCCCAGCTTCCCAAGAGCATTGACAAATCATTGAGAGAGGTCTCACTATGACGTCAGCCAGCTCTTGAAGTACCCTCAGATGAATCCCATCGGGCCCCATTGACTTACCGGGATCCAGCTGGAGCAGCAAATCCCGCACAAGTTCGGGGTTGGCTGGGATTTTGTCCTTCTCGCAGTCGTGGTTCTCCAGCCCAGAGCCCATCATCGGTGTTGAAGAGCGACGCGAAGAAAGCATTCAACGTCTCTGCTTCGTCTGTGTCGAAGACCGTGTTTCACCACAGAGCTCACTTGGAAAGAGCTATTCATGCCAAACCAAATAGATTAAAAAGAGCGGGAGCAGAACGTCTACGACATTTCACTTTTACACCCACAAAATTAGCCAAGGGACAAGGAAAAATTAAACCCCTGCAGCTGCGAGGACTGTTTTAGGCAGGTGCTCTGCCACAATGATGCCTTTACGCCAGGCAAAGAGTGCACTGGGACTTGGAAGCTGCATCAGCCGCATGTCGCAATGAGCAACTCTTAATCGCATGCTGAATTGAACACAAAAAATCAGGGAAAACCCGACCAAACCCACAGAAACCAAACACAGTTGGTTCTCTCCTCTGGTGGGAGCCAACACGCATCGGTCACTGCAGCCCTGGCCGAGAGACCGTCCATAACAGAGCTCAGTTCTGCCCAAGGCATTTTCAACGCCCTCTACCCTCACCAGAAGAACCAGAAGCAGTTCCCCAACCACCGCAACATCTCCGAAATGAAAGCTGTCGGGGGAACGTACCATCGGGCAACGCCTGCAGCTCACAGGCTTCATCCTTCTGCTGCAAGAGCCGAGGACAGCCCATGGAAAACGCCGGCGGCAGAGGGTGCAGCCTGCAGCCCTCCAGCTACCCCCATCCCCACAGCCCAGGCTGCGCTGCTCCAGAGAGCGCAGGCTCAAAACCTCCTCCAGGGCCGGAGGCAGCACCCATGTTCCTGAGCCCAAGGGCTACCACCACATCAAATCTGTCGCTGTCTCGAACCTCTTGCGCCTCGCGTTGGGTCCCACCTTGGTCTGGGGCTGATGCAGGCTGGGATTAGGGGTCTGGCCAATGCTGTCGCAGTGGCGAGAGGGACGTGTCGGGGGCAGAAGCACACCTCAGCATGCTCAGGGTGCTTTCCGGCTGAAGGACACCCTGGCCTTGGGCTTGTGCTTCCAGCTTTAATCTATTTTCTTGGAGAGAGCTTCACTTCTGCCTGGCTTTGCAGGGCCACCAGCAGAGCACCCACAGGGTCCATCCCCATGTTGGCTTCTTCCTGGGAGCTCTCGGGATCAGCATGGTCTGAGCTGCCAGGGACGAGACCGAGAGCTCGGTGTCTTTCTCCAAAAGCTGGAGCGCTGCAAGAGGAGGAAAGAGGACAGAGCTGAAACCCACCGATCTGCAGAGACCCCCAGGGATCCCCTCCACCATGCCAGCCCCACCGGTTCCTTTCCCTGGCCAGGAGGAGCAGGTGGGACAAGGGGATCAGCTGGAAGCTGCTGCTCAGGACTGAGCAAGGTGGCCACCAAGCCCTCCTGCGTGGGCAGGGCTGGGAGAGGGAGGCACGGGGCAGCCGGGTGCTCTGGTAGCCACACGGTTGCCCCTCGCTGCCAGTGCAGCGGCTGGGACTGGGGCCAGGCTGCCAAAAGAGGGACCCCAGGGGCTGTGGCTCACCGATGAACCTCATGGCCGCCTCTCACAAGGGGACCTGAGCATCCTTCAAATATGGCAGGCCCTGACTCAGGTAGTCTTCAACTCTGCTCCTGTCCTGCACCAGCTGGAGAGAGCGCAAGGGCAGGGGGCTGGCCCAGACCCTCCCCAGTTGCCCTCCACAGCAGTGGTGGGACCGGGGCGGGGAAGGAGGGCAGCTCTGCCCTGTCCTCAGTGACTCGGACAGTTGGAGCATGGGGGGAGACAGACACCAAGAGGCCAACGGCTGGCAGCCCTTGCCCCTCCCTGACGCCCAGCCCACCCCTGTGGTGGCAGCACGCCCTTCCCTGCATCACTGGTCGCGTTGGAAATCTGTACCTTGGCCACGCTCTCCATCTGGTCCCTCATGCAGAAGAAGAGCGGGAGCAGGCTTCTCTGCACGTTCTCCTTCACCTGCCGCTTGTCCTTCCCCACCACCATCTCTAGCACGTCTTGGAAGAGGCAGATGGAGAGCTCTCGCAGCTGGCTGGACTCCTGGCAGGGAGGAGGACAGGAGGACTTCTCTGAGCAAGGGCGTCAGCGGGGCTGATGTGAGGGGAGATGCTCCCACAGCGGCCTCCCATCATCAAAGAGCGTCAGGAGCTTCTCCACCAGCTGCAGAGCGGTGAGGCTGGCTTCCTCCCTCCTCGTATGACCCAGCACATTTCTGAAGACCAGCGGGGCCTTCATCTTGTTGTCCGTGTTGGCGTTCTCCTGGGTCACCATGATGTCCGGCAGCAGGACCAGCATTTTTCTTGCCTGTAGGAAGCAGAGAATTGCCTTTTTGTGAAGAGGCGAATGATCACCCTGGCAAAAATGCTCACCCAGGTGGCACAGGAATCCCTGCAGCAGCCTCCTGGCAGGCGGTGACCCTGGGCACGCTGATGGAGACACGGGGAGAGCACATGTGCCCTGCTAAGCCACCCCCTTTCCCGACTGGCCCGAATGGGCAGAAGGCTTGGTAACCCTCTGGGCTTGGAAATCTCCCCAGGTGGCCACCACCAGGCAGCGCTCTGCAGACCCCCACGGCTCGTGCAACAAACAAGCCAACATGGCTTCCCTTGACCAGGCCCAGAGCGCTCTGTCAGCAGGGCTATCTCGGCCACCACACTGTGTGCCCGGGCCAGCCCTGCAGGACCCAGTCTGTCCTGCAGTTGCCCATGGGTCTGGCAGCCAGAAGGTCTCCAGGCCCCTCTCCCCACACGGCCCAAGCCCCTGGGGGCTGCTGGGGTCAGTACCTGTCACTTCAAGCTTCAAGACACTTGTGACCACTTCCCCAGGGCACTGCTCCATCATCAGGAGAAGCAGCAAGTCCATGCTCTGCCGGGCGGACACTGTGCAGACGCACGCCATGTTTTCATGGATGCACCTCACGATGCTTGGCACCTGGAGGGCACACAGGTGAGGATGGTGCTGCCACTGGGCTGCAGCCATGTCCTCAGCTGCCTCTCAACCTGCTGCCCTTCCCATCCTCCTCTGCTGGCTTCAAATGGCTTCAAGGTGCCTGAGGAACCTGGGTTATGGAGGGATGTAATGGAAGAACATCGCCTGCAAAGGCTCAAGGGCAGGGCAGCCACAGGCCGCTTACCTCCATCAGCCAGGAGGCAGGTTCTCTCACGGCCACATCCAGGATGCTGCTCGCCTCCCTCTTGTCATAGACGCTGGAGTCTCTCATGGCCGCAATGGCCACCAGGACGACGTCTCTCTTCTCAGAAGGCTGCAGGTATTTTCCAAACCCGCCACCCAGGCCGGGAGGGGCAGGGTATCCTCTTAGGGGGTCACCAGGCCCACTTGCCCCAGGGCACTTGGGTCCTCTTGGGGTGCCCCAAGCCCCACAGTTGCCCTCCTGCTCCCTGCAGACCTCCCTCTTGCTCTCCAGCTCTCCCAGAGCCCCGTCTTCACACGTCCCCAGGACCTTCCCTTCCCTTCAGGCCGCTCCAGAGCCCTGCCTCTCCCCCTGGCAATATTACGTCTGACATTTAGTCAAACTTCACACAAGTCCGAGGTTTTGTTGCTTCAGCTCTTCTCTTCCTCCTACCAAACACAAGAGCTCATGCAGTGAAGAGGAAGATGAAGCATCTTCCCCTGCATTTGCCCTTTGAGGGAACCTTTCAGAAATGGAGATTGATGGTTTTTTCTTGGTCTGGTTTTGGTCCGTGATCGAGAACCCCTCCTGCTTTAAGCTCGGAGCCAGATAACAAAAGGGAAGGCGAGTATCCTGACCGAGTGTTTCTCTCCCAACTGCCTTTTGATGTTGCTAATGACATTTACCAATTCTTTGGCAATCTCATGCTAAGCTTTCATCATTCCCGTGAGGACACGACACTGGCTGCCATGCAGAGTTCACCACAGATGGGACGAGATGATCTCTTCACATTTCTGCAATTTCTGGCATCTTACAATTCACGCCTTCCCCTCCATTCTGAAAATCTCTTTCAGCACAAAGATGTTTCCACTTGCCTCTCTCCTCCGATCGGTGCTGGGTATTACAACTGTCGACAGAACGTTAACGTAGAATCACAGAATCGTGGAATCGCTAAGCGTTGGGCGTGACGGAGCCCTGCTTTCCTGGGGATGGCTGAACCCCCGTCTGCCCATGGGAAGGAGTCAATGAATCCCTTGCTTTGCTTGCGTGTGCGGCTTTCACTTTACCTATTAAACTGTCTTTATCTCAACCCATGAATTTTCTCACTTTGACCCTTCCGATTCTCTCTCCATCCCGTTGTGGAGCAGCTGCGCGGGGCTTAGTCACTGGCTGGGGTTCAACCACGATGCAGATGCTGTCAGAATAGGAAACCTGAGCAAAATATGCTCTCTTTTCTAAACTGTCTTGGCATTTGCAATCCATCCCCTCATCTACAGCCCAAGAGGCAGAGAGCTTGAAGGGCAGCTCAGAAATGTCTTCTTTAAACATACGGATCTCACTGGCATCCAAATAAAAGTTGGCTGATTTGAACAGCATCTCAGCTGCTCCTTATCTGCACCCTGAGAGATTTCTAGAGGTTCCTAAGGTGGGCAGCAGAGAGGACAAACGCTATTTGATGATGTCTCCACTCATGGATCACCAAACCACAGAATGGTTGAGGTTGGAAGGGCTCAGTCACCCACACGGTCAAAGAAGTGTGTTCTGATGTTCAGAGGGAACCTCCTGTGTTTGGGTTTGTGCCTGTTGCCTCTGGTCCTGCACTGGGGAGCACTGGAAAGAGCCTGTCTCCATCCACTTTGCACCCTGGGGTTGAGACACATTGAGGAGGTCCCCCCTGAGCCTCCTCTTCTCCAGGCTGAGCAGTCCCAGCTCTCTCAGCGTCCTCATGGGACAGATGCTCCAGTCCCTTCATCATCTTTGGGGCCCTTTGACGGACTCTCCCTACCAGGTATGGGGAGCCTACAACCAGACCCAGTGCTCAAGGCTTCAGATAAGCCCGGCACACGCGGCAGCGGACCCCCACCCTTCACCTCCTGGCTGAAGCCTGCCCAGCCACCGAAGTCTGATGCTGTTAAGTCCCGGTCTGATTGTCAGGCTCGGGGAAGGTTTGTAATGATCCCAAGGGTGAAATTAAGACACAAACGAGGTCATATGCCACCAATCAGATGTTTTATTGGGTAAATATAAAAGAGTAAAGCGATAGGAAAGGCAGGAAATATTAGGAGGAAATTAAGCAAGCATTCAGAGAGGTAAGCAAAGGATAGTCACCACCATGGATCCAGCGGCGTCCCGTTGGTCCTGTCTTCAGTTTTTCGGTGGTGGATGGCCACACTCAGGTTTCCTTGTGCCGTCTTTTATCTGGTGTTGGAGAGGGAGTTTGCCCTCTCGTTTCCGTTTGGTTACCCAGGGCAACATCACGTACCCAACACATGCACATCTACTGGTGGGGCAAGCGGCCTGACCGGATACCAGTTGGTGTCCTCTTCTTGGTGGTGCCCGATAAGCCAAAGAATGGCCTGCTGCTTCAGCAAGTTTGCAAAAGTTTCCTTGCCAGATGGTGGTACTTGATAAGCCAAAGAGTGGTCTGCCCTCGAGTCTTGTCAGACAAAAGAGTGGTCTACTGTCTGGTCTTTTCAGATAAACACACACAAGCAAGCTTTGAGACAATTGTTCTTAACACTTCAGTCTCTTACAGATGCATCTCCTTCGGGGAGCGTGGTAACACCTCGCGTAATGTCTGGACTATAAAACCTCCCAAACCCAGCAACAATCACGACAAAAAACCCACACCCACACCGCTCCCTCGGAAAAACCCCAATCCATGGCATGAGAAAAAGTTGGAACCTCTTATTTCGGTTTACCTGCTAACAGCTCTCACTATTCTTGCTTGCCCTTTGCTAAGACTTTTTTAAAAGCTTTCCTCATTGCATTTATAGTGTAAAAAAAGATCGTCAAGCTACAGAGGAATGGTGAAAAGGATTTAAAATCCCTGCTCTCACTAGAGAATTGATCAAAACCCATCTTCGTAACAGACGCTATACAATTTCCTGAGAAGCTTGTAGTTTATCAAGGGTCAACATTCAATATATTCCTTACCTGCTTAGATTCATCTAACAGAGTGCAAGCCGTTCTTTTTCACCGCTTGTCAACCTTACGCGTGGATTTTTTCAATCTTTACTTCCAGCAAATGGGATGTAAAATATGGTGGCTCATCTACCGTGAAGGAGGAGGAGAAAGAAGAAGCTACCACGTTGGCAAAAGACAGAGTGGGACCAGTTGAAAAACCCAGCGCCCATGAAGTCTGAGAACACGACTTGAAGGAAAGACCAAGTTAACCATCAGGGGAGAGAGCATTTGGCGACGGAGCTTGGGAGGAAGCTCGGGCAGCACCAAAACTGGCAGAAGTGGTGACCAAAGAGCAGCAAAGGTGTGAGGCCCAGGACGCACGGGAGCTGGAGACTGATAGCGACCAGGCTGCCTGTGTCCTCTGCCTCCAAAACGAGCTGCTGCTGCAGAGGCCACTCTTCCTGAAGTCCATCTGGGGTGGTTCGAGCATCCCCCATGGCCCCGCAGTCCCCAGAGAGCTGCCATGGCCCAGGCTGGACCATGGGGACCCGGTGCCGGCCCGGCCCCCTGCTGCCCCCAACCCCAGCTCCCGACGTAGGGCAGTGGCTGGGGCAGGAGAACGTTTTAACGACTGCAGTTTTCTGTCTCTTGGTGACCCAAAGAAATGGGATCCTCTGTGTCAAAACAGACTAAAATGGGAGTCTGAGGTCCCTGGCATCACATGGAAGAAATCCTCCTCCTCCCCTCCTCCTACTCCTCCTCCTTCTCTTCCTCCTCTTCCTCCTCCTCTTCCTCCTTCCTCCCCCTCCTCCTCCTCCTTCTCTCCTTCTCCTTCTCCTTCTCCCCCTCCTCCTCCTCCTCCTCCTCCTCCTCCTCCTCCTCCTCCCTCCTCCCTCCTCCCTCCTCATCCTTCTCCTCCTCCTCTTCTCCTCCTCCTCCTCTTCTTTCTCCCTCTTCCTCCTCCTCCTCCTCCTCTTCCTCCTCCTCCTCCTTCGCCTCCTCCCTCCTTCTCCTCCTCCTCCGTCTCCTCCTCCTCTGTCTCCTCCTCCTCCTCCTCTTCCTTCTCCTCCTCCCTTCTCCTCCTCCTTCTCCTCCTCCTCCTCCTCTTCCTCCTCCTCCTCCTCCTCCTCTTCCTCCTCCTCCTCCTCCTCCTCCTCCTCCTCCTCCTCCTCCCTCTTCCCTCCTCCCTCCTCATCCTTCTCCTCCTCCTCTTCCTCCTCCTCCTCCTCTTCTTTCTCCCTCTTCCCTCCTCTCCTCCTCCTCTTCCTCCTCCTCTTCTCCCTCCTCCTCCTCCTCCTCTTCCTCCTCCTCCTCCTTCTCCTCCTCCCTCCTTCTCCTCCTCCTCCGTCTCCTCCCTCCTCTGTCTCCTCCTCCTCTTCCTCTTCCTTCTCCTCCTCCTTCTCCTCCTCCTTCTCCTCCTTCCCTCCTCTCCTCCTCCTCCTCCTCCTCCTCCTCCTCCTCCTCCTCCTCCTCCTCCTCCTCCTCCTCCTCTTCCTTCTACCTCCCTCCTCCTCCTCCTCCCTCCTCCACCTCCTCCTCCTCCTTCCTCCTCCCTCCTCCTTCCTCTTCCTCCCTCTTCTTCCCTCCTCCTCCCTCCTTCCTCCTCCTCCCCGCCTCCCTCCTCCTCCTTCTCCTCCTCTTCCTCTTTCTCCTTCCTCCTCCTCTTCTTCCCTCCCTCCTTCTCCCGCCCCACCAAAGCTCACCCACTGCCAAGCGCAGATTTCACAGCCACCGAGGAAAGACCCCCAGTGCCAGACCCCGTCGTTTGCAGACGGGGTTTTACTGGAGAGAACGAAGCCTTGGTGTTAACAGCCTGGCCCTCGTCCTGCTGGAGGAGGCTCTTGCTGGACATCTCCCTCGGGACAGGCTCTCCCGGCACTCGCCGATGTGGACTAGATCTGCTCCTCACCACCACAGCAATGGGCTCTTCCCTCTGCCTTCTCGAGGAGGCGGGTCGCTGCTCCTCGCAAAGCCCACTGCGTCCTTGGGGAAAGGCTCCTACCGCGGCAAGGGACAAAGTCCCACATCTCGACCAAGACCCTCCTGCCTCTCTCCTCTCCCCAGTTGTCTCCCAACCCAGTGCTGGTTGTGCTCAGGGCTGCAGAGAGGCACCTGGCACCAAGGACTGACCCCCGCCATTCCCATGGCATGAGAAAGGAGGGGATGCTGTCCGTGTCCAGCCCCGTGGCGCTGGGATTTTCTTCCCTCACCCCCAGCTGGGCCACCAGCCCCCAGCTGGCCCGATCTGGCCTCAAGCTGGCCCACACTAACCTTTTCAGAGGTGAGGGCTCCAAAAGGCAAAGACTCAACTCGTCCTCTGGGCTCTCCTCATCCTCCACGGAGGACTCTTTTCATCCCTCTCCCCCACCACTCTGCAGTGCCACGAACGCAGGAGCCCTGCACAGAGAGGGGTGAGCGCAGGAGATGCCGCTGGGCAGCGGGGAAGGCGCCTCGAGCTGGTACGGCCCCACGCAGGACAGTCAGCCCCCATGCTCCTAAGGCTTAGGGACCTTCCCACCTTGGCTCCCCGCAGGAGAGGAATGCCCTTTTCCTAAGCATTTTTCACCGCCTGGGCCTGCCGTTGCTCTCACTCTTCTTTCAAGCCCTTCGGGGCTGCCATTTTGCCCTCAGCCTTCTGCTGCAGCTTCTTGCGCTTGCGTCCTTCCTCCTCCGTGCACGCGCGGGGCTGCGCCTGCAGGGCCACGGCAATGCAGCAGCTGGCAGCGTTAGTCTCCCCGGCGGAGGCTGGGGGGGTTTGAGCTCTCCCCCTCCCTCCTGCCCCTTCTTTTTCAGCCTCTCCATCAGCCCTGCTTTGCTCGCAGCCCTCACAGACCCGCTTCTGCAATGAGCCCTGAGCCAAGCGACCGCGGGGCTGAAAGCAACCCAGCTGCTTGCTACCCCAGATAAGCCTGGCGGTGCCATCGGCATTGCAAACACCACCACATCAAGTCTGTGGGTGTTTCTGGAGGTGACAGAAGTGAAGGCTGCCTTCTGAATGGAAAAAACAATCTGCTGCTTCTCCAGAAAGCCTCAGGAGAAGTGCTTCAGCTGTCAGCTAAGCACACGCTTGAAACAAGTCGCATGTGTATATGCTTTTCTATGGGTGGATACGACACAGCGCCCCCAGGAGCCCATGCCACGTACCGGTCCTGCCCTCCTCTTCCCTGGCCTAGCAGGGGGTGCGGGTTGGGGTCCAGCTTCCCGCAGTTGGTGGCTGCTGCGTGCCCCTTTCCCTGACCGATGCCGCTGCAGCACTGCCAGCTCGCTGCAGACACACGGCAGGAGGAGGCGGTGTGAGCACAGGGAGACCGCTCTGCAATGGGGGCTCCCAAGTGGGCGACCTGCCCCAGGATGCACGTCGCCACCTCCCGCAGGGCCTGGTGTGTCCGTGGGGAAAGGCTCCTGCACTGGCCTTTTTTTCTCTTCTGCCAGCTTCTTTTTCTCTTTCTCCCAGTATTTCTGGACGTGTTTCTGGAAGCTTCTCCTTCCTCTTTGAGCGTTTATTCTACAGGGAGACCAAAAGACAACAGCCCCTGCAGAGGGCTGACCTGGTTTCATGCCTACCTTCCCTTCTGCCCCTTCTCCTCTGCCTTTCTCTCCACGCTGCTTTGCTCCCAGGTTCCTGCAGGCTCCACCAAAGACCCAGGCTCTAATGACCAGGCAGCTAAGCGACCGCCAGGCCCCTGGCTATCCCCGACAAGCCTTGCAGTCAGTTGCCGACAGAAACATCCACAAGGTCTTCGGGTGTGTTTCATGAGGCCAACGGAAGTGAAAAGTCTATTCTCAAAGGACAGAGTAACCCGCCTCTCTTCAAGTAAGCACCAAAGCAACTCGGCAGTGGTCCCGTGAACACACGGTGACGAATCTTGTGAGAATTGGCATGCACGGAGCGATGCTTCTCTACGGTCCTGTCCGACACGCTCGCTGCGGCAGCCCGTGTCAGGTACCTTCTGTCTCCTCTCAATGGTTCTGGCAATGAAGTCTACTGTTCTGGGTTTCTCCAGAGGAATTAGGTTCTCTTTTCCCTCCTTTGCCTTCAAGGAGCTCCCCTGGCTGGCTGGTAGCTGCTTGCAAAGATGCAACAGGGTGCGTGGGCAGGAGCAGCTGGTTCTGCATCTCGTGCTTCCAAGTGGCGCGCTTGCTTCTGCAGCAGAATGCGCTCTGCTTGCCTCCTTGGGATCAAGTCCATGGAGACAGCGAAGACCCCAAGCCGTCAGACTCGGATGTGCCCAACAGCCCCCCGAAGACTCAGGACGCCCAGGTCTAGGCTTTCTCTTGCTGCAGCAACGAGAGCAACGGGAGCCTACGCCCGGAGATACCACTGCGCCCTCCAGGTTAGCGCACCGAAGTCTGCCTGCTCAGCGGTCAGAAATAGAGAGTGCTCACAGGCTCTACGAGTAGGTTGGGCACTGGGGACATGGTGTCAAAAGGAGGAGGATGCGACCCCATGCGAAAAGCAATCCTGCCACTGAGCTCTCTTTGGCTTTTCTCTTTTCCAGGCCATAAGACGGGCGTTGGCATAGAAGAGGCTTCGGGTTAATCAGAGGAATCCTCTGCAGTACCTAACAGCAGAACGCTGTCCTCAGCCAAGAGAAAGGTCGGGGTCGTTTCAATCTGAAGGAAAGCCAAAAAGACCTTCCGCTCCCGCAAGGAGCATTTGCAGTTAGTTACTCAGCACATCTGCACAGCAGGAGCAAAGAAAGAAATGATGCTGCCAGCAGAGCCTCCCAAGAAGCTACAAGAAACGTGCTGTCCACCAAGAAACCATTGGTTAGTGGGACGTGGATAACAGCACTTAGAGTTCGTCTAGCCTCTGTGTTCCCGAGAAACATCTCACTCCCACGGCGACAAGAGCACGGGGTCACCCTGATCCTGGTAGGAGGCTCACTCCTCTCAGCTCTCCGACGCTGCTCCGACTTCACAGTCATTGCTGGTGACCACTCTGGAGAAAGCCTTGCTTGACGAAGGAGATGCTTCTCAGCAAGATCCTCTAGAAAGAGGAAAGGAGAAGATTCTTCAGCACAGCATCATGGCGGTGTTCTGGGAACTGGGTGCCTGTTGTGTCGCGGTTCCACCAAGAGCGACGGGCAGGCCTGCTCAAGCCTGGGGTAACCCTGATGAAGGTGGTCCTTTTCATCCAGCTTGTATCCGATTCCAATCCCACATTACAGCGGTCTCCAAAATTGGAAAAAAATCAACGGCACTCGGGTACTACTAGAGCTAGAGATAAGGAGGACATTCTCAGCATGTCTGCCACGCTTTTCTCAGTTTGAATCAGAGCCTTTAACATTCATTTTGCATATTAAATTAGGCTTGTAGGAAGCCATTTGAGCAATCACTGAGAGAGAGATTCTGGAAACCTGCCCAACACGCCAACGTCAGGCCGACAGACTCGGCTTCGCCTTTTCCGCCAACGGCAGCGCAAACTCCGCGCTCCTGTGGACAAGCACCTCTCCTTCCCCCAAACAAGACCTCCGCAAGCTTCACGGTCCCGTCGCAACTTTTCATCCTGGCTTCCAAAAGTCAGGCTGGACTCAGCAACAGCTTTAACAGCGCTACTCAAAGCCTGCTGCTGTCCTGCAAGAGGACACCTCGGAAGCTTCTGGCGTCCCAAAGTGTTACCGGCCTTTCTGCTGTCCCGGGGCTGCAGGAGTCGAATGCCCTTATGGATCGCTGATCCTAGCTGGGTGTCATCACCCTTGCAGAGGCACTGCTGACATCCAGCACGCGCCCACAAACTGCCCGGGACTGCCTTTATTTTTTGAACCCTGCTATCCAGCTCCTCCAGAAGAAGAATGCCGTTGTCTCTTGTCTTTGCAGAGCGTTGTTTTTATTATAAGGCTTATTTTTCTAAAAAGAATCATAACTTTTTCTGTGCGGTCTTCAACTGCACATGAACAAGTGTATAAAGAAAAGCTAGGTCCCCGGGGCCATCGCCACTGCCTGATTCTCTTATTCTTCCATTATTTACTAATTTACACTTCTAGAAACTCTAAATTTGATACTAAGGCAACCCTTACACAGTTCATATTTTTTTGGGGGGAAAAGATACACACATCTTCCCATCGTGATGCTAATGGGTGTAACCTTGGCCAACTGGAAGAGTGCCGACTTGCCACAGGGCTTTACTGGCCCAGGACTCGACAGCCGGGAAGCATTCGATGAGATCTAGGTTTTAAATGAAGAGAGGAGAAAATAGTTCAGTGGCACAGAGCGTGATGAATGGGTGATTTAGAACGCTTAAGGAATCACCGACCAAGGTATTATCATCGAATCCAAGAATGGGTTGGGTTGGAAGGGACCTTAAAGATGATCTGGTTCCAACCCTTTGCCACGGGCACGGACACCTTCCACCAGCCCAGGTTGCTTGAAGCCCCATCCAACCTGGCCTTGGACACTTCCACGGATGGGGCATCCACAGCTTCTCCAGGCAACCTGTGCCTCACCGCCCTCATCGTACAGAATTTCTTCCTTAGATCTAATCTAAATCTCCCCTTTTCTGCTTTAAAGCCATTACCCCTTGTCCTGTCACTACGCGCCCTTGTAAAAAGTCCCTCTCCAAAAGCGGAGAGCAAAAGTGGGTTTAATACGACGCTGTAAAAGCAGACTTAGAGATCGATGGCAAGGTTCCCTCTATTAATGACTGCCGGGAAGAATCATAGAAAAGAAAACTGAGTTATGCTCGAGTTAGAGAGATCGGAGATGCAAAGAGTGAGGAAGACCCTCCCGTTGAGTGACAAGGTTCAGAGTAGACCCCCATGCTTTCTAAACTCCTGAAGGAGCTTAAGTGTGGCTAGGCCCAGTCTTAGTCTCAGACTTGGACAACGGTTTATGTCTAAGGGATTGTACATGCAAAGTTTATGTAACAGTTCATTAGCATCAGTTCAGCGTGCAAAGTCACCAAGACAAAATCAAAGTTACCGTACTACAAGGTTAGGTGTGGTATTGGTTGCTCGCCAAAGATCTGTCATTGGCAAAGGGTCTCTCTGCCTCGACGAGCAACCTTGTGAGGTGTCCCAGCTCCAGGGGAGATCACCGCCGTGCCGCCACGCTGCCGAGCAGGGAGAGCTCGAAGGTGGCTCACTGAGGCTGCCGTATTTATAGGATAAAGTGGTTGGGTCGTGGTCAAATTACAGGCGACGGAAAAAGTCTGCAGGAGGCTCCTTGTACCCTCAACTTTCTTTGTTCCTTGATAAATGAGTCTTGGAAAAGCCATGCGTCAACCGCACGGTCAGTGTTCCAAGCCCGTGTGCATCGACACTCACGGTGTCGCTCTGCTCCTTGGTGGGGTTTCAGAGAACGGATTGAAACATGAGGAGTTCACAGCCCAGCTACGGCTCAGGCCTTAACGTCTTCTGGAGCCCGCACCAAACCACCAGCAGCCTGGTCAAGGGGTTGAGCGCATCCATCGCACCTCATCCCGCAAGCGGAGCACTCAGCGGGGGACTGTTGGGGGTGTCCGATCCCAGCTTCTGCCTCCCCTCCTGCTTGGAACACCACCACGTTGCCCCACCCCAAGAGGCCACCATGCCCAGCGACTCCGTGACATCAGCCCCGGGGCCGAGGCCATCGCAGGCAATGTGACTACTGCGGGCGCTACGTCAGCTGCTGCACCGGTGGCGACAAGCCCTCCATTGCCACATGCCGATGGCAGCCATGAATTCACTCCCCCTCCTCGTCCTGCTGGCCACGTGCTGGCCTGCGCACGGCACACGGGACAGCTGCAGGTAAGTGGCCCGAGGCTCTGGGAGGGAGCTGGGGCAGCCATTATGGGGTTCACTGGAGGGTGCCCGCTTGTCCCACGTGGCCACGCCACAGCTTCCCAAACCCCATGTGGGAGCCTCAGTTCCCTGCCAGCACCCAGGCTGCTGGCACAACTCATCTACAGGGTTCAAGCAGAAACAGAGACGGACGGACGCACACCCCATGGGGCTCCCTGGCCCTGCTGTCCATGCAGCGCCATGTGGGGAGGGAAGACGCCCGACCTTCAGCCTCAACAGCAGCAAGACATCGAGCAGGACAGTAAGGAGTTTCTGGTTGCAGAGGGACCTGCGGGCTGCGGTCCATGGCTGCTCACCACAGCATGTGGCGTGGCGTGGGGGGCAGAGATGCCCAGCCAGGATCCCTAGGGAACAGGCACTCTGATGCCTCTCTCCATCTGCCTTCCAGGCACATCACCACGTGGTGATGGGAGCCACCCAGCTGGGCCCTGAGGCTCATGTGCGCCATATTAAGCGGCTCCTGGTTCACCAACACTATAGAAATATCTCGGAGAGGAACGACAGCGCCTTGCTGGAATCAGACCAGCCTCTCCAACGCAGCTCCTACGTACAGCTCGCCTGCGTGCCCGACGCCTCGCTGAGAGTGTTAAGCTCATGGTAACATCCCAACATTATTCCATTGGATCAAGTGTTCAGGTTTTAAAGGCTCTCTTGTTGGTGTCCAATAGCAGGGGAGATGGTCCGTGACTACTATTATTTCTTCGGTTGCTTCATGTCTGACAGGTCTGATGGCATGTACCAGACTCTCTGGAAACGAATTTGGAGGGGACAGGAGAGGATAGCAAATCACCACGTGCCCTGCGTTTGGAATGAATGGAGACTCAGAGGTGAAGTCCCACAAAAGTAAAGCACTAAATCGACATATCCACGAAGAAGGACTCTGCAGTGCCTTGGGAGTCAGAGGGGACTCGGCAGGCACAGGGAGGGAGAGTGGAGAGCTGCAGGAGCTGCCTGAGGACCCCCAGGGCCAGGACTCTGGTGCTGTCCTGGGGAGTGGGGCTGGTGGCAGCAGAGGAGGGGGCAAATTCAGTTGGGCTTGGGAATCAGCTACAGGATGAATTCAGGAGAGCCAGAGAGTGCCTAGCCTCTGTTTCCTCATGCCCTCATGCCTGGCCTGGGCTGGAGAGAGAGCAGGGGAGTTTGGGAGTACTGGGGAGGAGCTGGGCTGGGCTGGAAAGAGCCCGGGAGAGAAAAAGGCCAGTGCAGAGCTAAGGTGTGGGAGTGTGCAGGGTCGGGGTAGCCAGCACTCCCAGTGCAGAGCCAGGTGTCATGGTGAAGGAAGCAAGGCATCAAATGTGCAGAAGAGAGGGGCCTGGTCTGTGCCATGTGCCCTGAACAGGCTGGGAAAGCTGCCGCAGGAAAACTGTCCCCGACCAGTCCCACCCACCGGCCATTTCCATCTCTGGCCATACACCCCAGCCCTGAGGAGGGACCTTTGCTGCATGGTCACCCCCATCCTCCTCTGGGGCTCAGTCATACCCAAATCCATTGCCATTATTAATAAAAAGGGAACCAATTTCCTACTGACACTCATTAAATACCAAATCCCACAGCTCTTGCCACAGGTGGTCTTTCACCCAAGCCCATTCCCAGACAGCTCCAGCTAGATCAGCTGCTGATGGCCTGGTTATGACAAATATTGAACATTTCCATTGAGTGAGATCCCAAGTCAGGGGATTTGTTTACATTCTGTTTACAGCCCAAAGCACCCCATGCTCTGCAGATATCTCATTGCCTTATCTCTGGCCAGAAACTTCCTCATTTCAACATCTGCCGATTGCCTATTATTCTCCTGCCAAGCAATACAGTTATAATAGCAGTTTCACCTTCCTGAAAACCTCCCCACATGGACTGGCAGGTCACTATGAAGTTCCCAAGACCTTCCCTTCTGCAGGTTGAACAAGGCTCTTTCCTCCACTTTCTCCTCCCAGGAAAGTGCTCCAGCCCCTCAGCAGCTCGATGACTCTCCACTCAACTCCCTGCCAGTTACCAACACCTCCCTTGCTGTGGTGGTGATCTCTGGCCCAGAGCCCAGCAGCCCACAGGCACTCCCTCCCTCCTCCCCTTCCCCAGTGAGGGCCCAAAAATGGACACCGTTGTGTACAGGTGGTCTAAGGAGCGATGAGCAGGGGGAGACAATCACTGCCCTCACGCTTTTGGTGAGACTCCAGGACTCTGCTGGCTGCCTTGGCTACCAGGTCGCGCTGCTGGGTCATGTTTTGCCTTCTGTCCCCCACCACCACCAGGGCCTTTTCCGCAGAGCTGCTCCCCAGCCAGGCTGTCCCCAGGCCCTGCAACTGCAGGCTCTTAGGCTGTCCCAGGTGTAAGACCTGGCCTTTGTCCGTCTTCTGTCTCATGAAGTTCCTGACAGGACAGTCCTTGTGCCTGTCAGGTTTGCCCTGAATGGCATCCCTAGGGCACAGGAATGGTCCTCCCAATTTAGTGCCATCGACAAACGTGGTGACAGTTGCCTCCTCCGGGTCAGGGATACAGGTGTTAAACTGCACAGGGCTCAGGAGAGTCCCCTGTGCTGCCCCACAATGCCCCAGTATGGCCCACTGGCCTCCAGGTGGGGTATGACCCCTTCTCCACTGCTCTCTCAGCCTCATCCTCCAACTGGTGTTTCACCCATCTGTTTGTCGACCCATCCAGACTGTAATGGCCCAATGTGGGTACAAGGCTATCAAGGGAGACCATGCCATCCACTGTTCTCCCCTCGTGCATAAAAGCAGTTCCTTCATCTGGAAGGCCATCAGGTTGGTGAGGCAGGATTTACCCTTGGATAATCCATGCTGACTGCATTTGGACACCTTCTGCTCTTTGAGGTGCCCAGCAATGTCACCCAAGAGCACTCATGGGAAGGCTCACTCCTCCCCCAAGTGAGCGTGTACAGCCTGGGGTTCCCAGGGCTGCACTTTTGGCCTCTTCAAAGATGGCTGCAGCATTGGCTTGTCCTCACTCCCAAGAGACCTCTGCCAATCCCGTGACCTTTCAAAAGGGATATTCCAAAGAAATATCAATCTTCCCCTGTAACTTCATTACCACCACTATTCTGCCTGTTATACTGTGTATGGAATTTAAATTTAAATTACAATTAAATTTAAATTCTTAAAAGAAATTAATAGTATTTATATAAATATAAGTTTTATCTTTCACATGTTTTCAGCTCTCTTGACAGAAGAACCATTTCTAACGTCATCTTTTCAGATGCAGACTGCCTAGACAAAAGCCCTTTCCCTTATCCTTCAGTTTTCTCCTCCCCTTACTCTTTGTTCATTCAGATTCCTCTCACCCATCCAGTTGCTGCTCTGACATCAGGGACTTAAAAGTTTGCCTGTCTTGCAGCAGTCTAATTGTCTCCTTAGCCAACTCTTTAATTATGTTTACATATCTCTTCTTTGTATCTCCCTACCTGAAATAGCTCTCCTAAGATTATCCCCTGTAGAAAGGCAACCTCATTAGAGGCAGCTTGTACTTAGCAGATGCTTGCAGAGTCGGTTTTCTTTATGGAACTTGACCATGCTTGACTTTTCCTTTGCTTGCAAATAGGAGAAACCCTTCTGTGCCTGTGTGCAGCCAGGTCTCTAAGGAGAGCAGGTGGGAGATGGTGCAAAGGAGCTGTACCATCCAGCTGCAGAGATCAGTGGAGAAGTCTGCTGTAAGGAAAAGTCCCAGGTGGGCAAGGAGAGAAATGGTGGGGTTGGGGAGGTGAGGTGGGAGGTTGTCAGAGCTCAAGGGACAGCTTCTCCTACCAGTCCAGACCTCCGGAGGAGACACCCTGAGCAATATCTATTGGAGAATGCTGTCGTCACCTCTTCTCTACACTGAAAAGTAATAAAATACACCCTTGAAAATAAAACCTTATGTTTATTAGAAGCTCTTTGAAATCTTTCCCCATAACTACGCTAGGAAACAGCTCCAATTATCTGTACAACTCTTGAAGACTTGATGAAACTTACGGGCAGAGACATGGCTCGTTAGGGCTTGCTTTCTTTCAGTGAGCCCCATGAAGGATTTGTGCTGAGTCCTTCAGCTTGAGGTACTGAGGGGAGATTGCACAGACCTCTCCAAGAGTCAGCATCAAAAGCAAAACCCAAAGTACCTTCAAGTATTAAGAAGCCCCACTGAGGGCCATTACTGGCAAAGCCTCCCCAGGGACTCGTTAGAGCAGAGAATTGGAGGCGCTGATTGCAGGCAGGCAAAGGGAATGTGCAGGCAGCTCAGATGCTGAGAAAACCCTGCCTTTGTTTTATGAAGCAGAAAGGCCAAGCGCTGACCCCCAGCCCCGGGGAAGGCAGGTCCTGTCCCTCACGCATTGCTCAGGGCTCTTCCTGGGGCAGTGGGATGTGGGGGGGTGATGCTGAGTGCAGGACAAGGCTATGACAGCTCCCAGCCTTACTGGGGGTGTGCAAGGAGGCAATGAGGCCCCCCACTGCCTTAGGACAACATGTCTCCTCATAGGCCTTGGCAACAGAGACGATTGCTGTACCCAGGGGGACAAAACCTTGGGTTCTCTTGGCCGCTTCCAGCCTTGCTAATGCTCTTTGCCGTCTCCACCACAGCTTGTCCTACGCTGTCTCACAGCTGCCTCTTTTGCCCTGCAGGCTGCAGACACCCATTTTGCTTCCTCACCTTGCTCTCACCCTGCCATTTCCATACATTCATCGACGGCTCTCCATCCTCACACTCTGTTCCTTGAAACACAAGGAGATGGACAGACCACATATTCCTTCTGGAGGACTTCATGTATTATGAGAGGAGCTGCTCCTGGGCAGAGCTGTCTCTCTGCAGGGCTGCCCACTTGCCAGCAGCTCCCTCCATCCCAGGAGCCCAGCCCAGCTCAGCAGCAGAGGCCCAGCCCAAGGCACCACTTTCTCTGCCCCTCTGGGCTCCCTCCAGGTGTCCCTGGGGCTCCAGGGGAACCTGCTGTGAAACTGGCTGATGTTCCTGATGTCCTCTGATGTTCCCTCCCTCAACTTCTCCCCTGCAGTGTCATTACTTCTATTAGAAAAATAGTTGGGCATGAGAATTACTTTTTTTTTTTTTTTTTTGTCTCATCCTTAGACAGGACACATGGAAGGTGACAGGGAAGGATCTAATTTCTTCAGGCTGGGAGGATGTGTTCTGTTGAGTGAATTTAGGTATTTCATCCTGGGTCCTTGGACGTGGGGCTAGTAAGACATGCAGCTCTCTTTTGCCCATGCCATATCTCTGCTTTTGCACACACGGGGTCTTGGACACTTGGTACCAGGGTTTCTTACGGCAAATATGAGCTTGCCTGGTTCCACAGCTGTGTTGCTTCAGTCCAAATGCGTGACAGTGTCGTCAGCCAGGGGCACAGACAGGATGAGTGGGAGCCGATAATGTTAGAGACAGAGCTGTGATACTGATGGAATAAACTGCCAAGGTGTGGTGGCAGAGTTCAGGACAGCTGCTCTTCAAGGACAGCATCCTCCAAGCTCAGCAAGGGTCCAGATCAAAACTCAGTCTAAACTTGAAAGGCAATTGAAGGGCACCATAAGGAGTGTTTACTGCTTCAGGAACAGTTAAAGAAGAAACAAAGATCCTGTGTGGCCACTGCTGAATTTCATAAGAGCAGGTGTAGATAGATGTGAGATTCTCGGTGTCCTCTTTGCCTCAGACTTCACCAGCAAGGTCTTCAGGCGTCTGTGACTCAGGGCAGGACTCTGGAGGTGAACAGCCAGCGGTGGATGGGGATCAAGTCAGGGGTCACTTGACCAAACCATCTTTTACCAGTGCATGGGACTGGAGCAGTGGCATCCCAGGGAGCTGAGTGAGCAGGCCAATGTCACAGTGAGGCCACTCTCCATCATTTTTGAAAGGAGACTCTGGGGACTCCCTGATGACAGGCAGCACCCACACATTACATGCACCTTTCCAAAATGCCCAAATTATAAGCAGGGAAATGAAAGGCTGTGCCCCATAGCATGTCCACTCGGATCCCTTTTCTGGGTGTCTGAAACAGAAGGCGACTGGATTTACCCAGGGGAGCTTGTTCCTGGCCATCCTTTTTGCTTTCTGTGATGAAAGGACAGGATTGCTGGATGCAGGGAGAGCAGAGATGGTCTTTTACCTCGAAGTCATCAAGGCTTTCAGCATCATCCCTCCAGAAATTTCTGGTGTCCAAGTCAGGACAGTATGGGTGGCACAGTTGGATAAGTCATTCAGTAGAAAACCTGCTGGAGAGCAGTTGGGCTTGGAGGAGTGTAGTACATGCGTGGTGCATGTGGAGGCATCTAGCTAGTAGGGTCCTGCAGGGGTCTAGCTTGCAACCTGCCCTGTTTCACATCTTCTGAGTGACCTGGAGGATAGGAGAGAGTACTTTTTCATAACATTTGTAGAAGACATCCCAGTGAGGAGAGCAGGGCAGGGCTGGAGGGCAGGGCTGCCATCCCAAAGGACACAGACAGTCTAGGGGGATGGGCCAATAGGATACTCATGATATCCAATAAAGATTCAAAGTCCTGCTCCTAAAGTGGATGTAGGCTCTGAAATGTCCTAGGACAGGGAGTGTCTAGGCGGGTAGCAGCTCCGCAGGAAAGGGTCTGCTCGTCCTTGGGTTCCATTAGGCAAAAGATGAGCCATCAGCAAAGATGGCCAAAAACAGCCTGGGCTTTGTGAGCAGGAGCAAAGCCAGGGCAAGTGATTCTCTCCCTCTGCTCAGCACTTCTGACACTGCATCCAGAATACTTTCCCAGGTTTTCTTTCCCCACAGTGCCAGAGAGACATTGGCAAGGTGGAGGATCCACAAATTTCAGTGGAGGGTCACAGAGATGGCCAAGGTTGGAGCACTTGTCCTGTTAGGAGAGGCCGAGGGAGCTGGGCTTGTTCACCCTGGAGAATGGAGGGCTTTGTGGGGAGGATGGAAGAGACTTGCATTGCCTATAGTGAGGTTCCCAAGAAGACAGTGTGGTGCGAGGCAGGAGCACAGGAGGCAATGAGCTGAAACACGAGGGGGTCAGGCTCAATATAGGGAGAAACTTTTGCAAGGTGAGGACAGCCAGACATGGGAAGCCATTTCCCAGAGAGTGTGTGCTGCCTTCATCCCTGGAAGTTTCTCAGACCCATCTGGGTAAAACCATGAGCAACCTGGTGTGACCCTGCTTTGAGCAGGATGTTTACTACAGATACCTAGCCAGGTCCCTACCAGCCTGAATGACACTCTCATTCCTCACCCTTCACGTCCTCAACACTACGGAAAGCCCTCAGGTTCCCTCTGACTGCGGAAATAATTCACATCAGGTACAAGGCAGCAGCACAGGCACCCCAAGCAGTCCTGATGCCATTCCTGGCCTCATCTTTAAGTTACTGCTTCCCTTTTCCCCCTCTCAAATTCTTCACTGTTCTCATTCTCACACCTTCCAAAAAGGCCAGCCTACCCTGGCTGGCTGGGATGGAGTGCATTGTCTTCATAGCAGCCCGGAGGGTTCCATGTTTCGGATTTGTGACCAAAACTCTTTTAGCTATTGCTGAACAGTGCTTAAACAACAGGAAGGCCTTCTCTGTTTTTCATGCTGCCCTTCCAATGAGTGGGCTGGGCAAGAAGCTGTGAGGGGACGCAGCCAGGACAGCTGAACTCAAATGACCAAAGGGATATTCCATATCACAGGATATCACGCTCAGCAATAAAAGCCCAGGGAAAGGAGCAGGAAGGGGGGACATTTGTGGTTATGACATTTGCCTTCCCAAGTCACTTTTACATGAGAGGAAGGCCTGGAAGGTTTCCTGGAAATGGCTGAACATTTCCCTGCCAATGGCCTGAATTCCTTTTTTGCTTTGCTTGTGAAGGCAGCTTTGCTTCACTTATGAAACTGTTTTAATTCCAACCCATGAGTTTTTCTCACTTTTACCTTTCCAATTCTCTTCCCCAGGCTGCTGTTCGGGGAGTGACCGAGTGACTGGGTGGCTGATTAGTTACTGGCTGGGGTCAATCCACCATGCTAGTTAATCCTTTCCACATTGGCCATGCTTGTCTTCTTTTAGATCCTCCTGTGGTGTTGCTGAGATGGTTGCTGTGCCACTTTCTACCTTGGGCAGCAAATCCATGAAACAGGTCACCCCTTACATTACCTTTACTGTCCTGCAATTGCTCATGGTGTTATCTTGTCAGAGTGTCGGGCATCTGCACACATACCATGACATCGGAGCCACTGCCTTGCAGTGTTCCCAAAGAGAAGAGATTCAGCTGAAGCTGAGAGTCTCGACATCAGGCACTCATGGGAGCAGAATTCAATCATTGGCAGCCAGGAACGTCACCTTTATTAATTTCTTCTCCTCCCAAGACCTGAGCAAGTGATGGGGAGAAAGGAAGAAAGGAGAGGGTTTGTCACTGCTTTTGCAGTCCACACACAGCTGCATTTTGTCCTACTATCAAAGGTTTAATCCAGGTTAGTTTTGCTACCAAGCAGGATTTTTTGAAAGTGTTCAGATACCGTGTGCCTCTCTTTTTAAGGAATAGGGAGTCTAGAAAGGCATCATCCAACATAAACAGCTGTCCTACGGACAACTGTGAAGAAGAGGTGAATTTTACTCATGAAGACTATTAACCAAGTGGTGCAAACCCTCAAATTAACATAAGGAGACTGAGGCACCTACATGCTGTTATGGATGTCATAGATCCACATGACACATGACACAGGATGAGTAAGACCACCTAATGAGTCACCTGGATGGATGGCTGGTGCTATCAATGAAGAAAATTAAACTATTGGAGAGCAGTGATGTAAGCCAATGTTCGGAATCAAGAGCTTGCTGGAAAGAGCCAAAAGAAACATTGGGTATGGCTGAAAGACACCTCATGCTCTGGGGGTAATGTATGGAGTTAGGACGGCTTCCCTGGTGGCTGATTCTCTGGACTTGAGTGGGGGCTGTGGCAGGGGCAGGAGGCAGGTTGGTGGCAGATTCTGTTTCTTGAATGACAAAGCTGTGGTTTTCTGGAGATGTCCCAATGCATGTGAGTTCACAAAAACCATCTACCTTCATAGATTTGCTATTTGGAAGCCTTTACCCTTGTATATAAGTGAAAGCTCCCATAGGCTTGAGAGTTGCAGGGATGGGTAGCAAAAGCAAAAAGACGTACACTTCTCTACACTTAAAGTTCAGGTGTTCCCAGGACTCTCAGGAGGCATCACATACCGATTCCTGGATTCAGAGAGCTGGTCAAATGTCTCTTCTCTTTTTCCGCAATGTTGGCTTCAATGCCTGGCTCATTTGTATACTCTGTATGTGGATGCCGTCATTTCTTGAGCAACTGAATCTGAAAGGATTAACACAGTAGGCTGATATTTTTGGAGGGTATAAGGATAGGAAAAGAGAAGAAGCTGGCTTTGGGCAAAGGAAAGGGGAAGCAAAGGATGTGGTGAGGGCTGTTTGGGGACACCTGTGAAGCAGCCCTCAACCTGATGTGAATGACTTCTGGGGTCAGGGAGAACCTGAGAGCTCTCCCAAATTGGAAAACATGAAGGCGAAGGAAGGACAGCATCATTCAGGCTGGAGGGGACCTCGGGAGGTGTCTGGACCAACCTCCTGCTCAAAGCAGGGTCAGACAGAGTACTCAGGCCTTTATCCAAACACATATTGGTCACAGTCCAGGATAGAGCCAGTGCACGCTCCCTGGGAAAGAGCTTCCAGCACTTGACCGTCCTTATGCTGGGAAATTTTCTCCCTCTATTTAGCCTGACCCTCTCTTGTTTCAGCCCATTGCCTCTTGTCCTTGTGTCATGGACATGAGCCTGACTCCGTCTTCCTGGGAACTGTGAAATGCTGCTACATGTTTCCCACAAGATCTTCTCTACTCCTGTCTGAACAAGCCCAGCTCTCTAAGCCTCTGCTCACAGTACAAGTTCCCCCACCCCACTGACCTTGGTGGCCCTCCACTGAACTGGCTCCAGTTTGCCCAGGTCTCTCTGGAATTGTGGGATGGAAATAGGAGAATATTCTGGCTACGGTGTGAAAAGTGCTGAGCAGACTGTCTGTGCTCAGGCTCATACAGCCCAGGATGCTGTTGGCCTTCTTTCCTGATTGCTCCTCTTTTGCCTAATGGAACCCAAGGACCACCAAAGCCTTTCCACAGAGCTGCTGCCCACCTGGGCAGTCCCTGGTCCGTGTCACTGCATGGGCTTAGTTGACCTCAAGGGCACAACTTACTGCCTATCCTGAGGTTCCTATTGGCCCATCACTCCAGCTTGTCTTTGTCCTTTGAGATGGCCACCCTGCCCTCCAGTGGTCTGCTCTCCTCAATGTGGTTTCTTCTACAAATGTTATGAAAAAGCACTCTCTCATCTCCTCCGGGTCATTAAATACATGTTAAACAGGGCAGGTGGCAGCACAGACCCCTGCAGGACTCTACTAGCTAGATGACTCCAGGCAGAGTACCACACAGTGACCACGTCCCTCTGAGCCTGACCATCCATCTGGTTATTTATGCATCTACTTATCCAGCCAGGCAGACAAGAATATCCTAATTTGGGCATGAGAATATTGTCGAGGGGTAATGTTGAAAAGTTCACTGACTTCTAGGTCAAAAGACAACCACTGCCCTCCCTGGGTCCAGCAATCCTGTCCTTTCAGTGCAGAAAGCAAAGGGGATGGCGAGAGACAAGCTCCCCTGGGTAAATCCAGTCCCCTTCTCTTTCAGACACCCAGAAATGGGATCCGAGTGAACACATTCTGGGGCACAGCCATTTGCTCCTCTGCGCACCCTTTGGGCATTTTGAAAGGTGCCTGCAACGTTTACATTTTCCCCATTGTCAGGGCGTTCCCACAGATTCCATGACCTTTGAAAGATGCTGGAGAGTGGCCTCGCTGTGACATTGTTCTGCTCACTCAGCTCCCTGCGATGCTGCCCCTCCTGTCCCCATCTTGAAGAAATTAGATCTTTCCTTGTCACCTTCTTGGGTGCCCCGTCTAATGATGGGACAGAAAGAAGGGGATGTTCATGCCAAGTCTTTTCCTGATAGGAGAAAAGACACTGCTGAAAGTGCCTCTGATGGAAGTAAGCATCTCTCCCCAGCTGAGAGAGGGAACATCAGTGATGCCTTCAGCTGTGTCAGAGCAGGTTCCCCTGGAGCCCCAGGGACACCTGGAGGGAGCCCAGAGGGGCAGAGAAAGTGGTGTCTGGGGCTGATCCTCTGCTGCTGAGCTGGGCTGGGCTCCTGGGATGGAGGGAGCTGCTGGCATGTGAGCAGCCCTGCAGAGAGACAGCTCTGCCCAGGAGCAGCTCCTCTGCAAAGGGCAGCAGGGCTGAGGCCACTGCCTGCAGGCACCGAGGGGAGATGGGAGAAGTAAGAGGGATGTTACAGGCTGCATGAGGTGGAATGATGCTGAGAGCTCACTATGGGAGAAATCTTCACAGCCCTTAACACAGTAAGTCTCTGGCAGTAGGGAAATGCACATGAGTGTCTTGGAGGTGTCTCCTAGACATGGCACATCATGCTGCAGACAGCAATTGGCAGGATTGCTCTCAGGAACATGCTCCAAAAGAGGGATACCCTGCCACACTCTCAGAGGACAGGACATGATGGGTGCCTTCTCTCAGCTGCAGGGATGTGATGCTGGGTGTGCATCCAGGGGTGCCCAGGGCTGTCCTTCAGAGCAGGGTCCCTGCCCAGCAGGGCGCTGTGTCCTGGGGCAGGGACTCTGCTGCCTGCCAGCATCAGCATTCAGCCAGACCACGGAGCTCCCCATGGTTCTGCAGGGAAAAGCTGTGGGTGGAAAGAGTGATCCCCAGCAAGGCAGGGTCCTTCTGCTGTTGAGATGCTGCTGTGTGGGTCAGGGCTGCTCAGACTTCTACATCACCCAAAAGACATTTGCAGAGGGTGTCCTGGTTTCAGCTGGGATAGAGTTAATTTTCTTCTTAGTAGCTGGTAGAGTGCTCTGTTTTGGATTTAGGATGAGAATAATGTTGATAAGACACTGATGTTTTGGTTCTTGCTGAGTAGAGTTTACACCAGTCAAGGACTTTTTAGCTTCTTGTGCTCTGCCAGGTGCATAAGAAGCTGGGAGGGAGCATAGCTAGGACAGCTGACCCAGACTGGCCAAAGGGCTATTCCATACCATATGACATCATGCTCAGTATATAAACTGAGGAGAGCTGGCCGGAGAAAAAGGGGCGATTGCTGTTCAGGAACGGGCTGGACATCGTCGGTGGGTGGTGAGAAATTGTGTCGTATATCACTTGCTTTACATTATTATTATTGTATTATATTATTATTATTACTACCATTCTATTTCATTTTACTTCAATTATTAAACTGTTATTATCTCAACCCATGAGTTTTTCTGACTTTCACCCTACCAATTTTCTCCCCTACCCCACGGGGGGGGGGGGGGGGGGGGGTGAGCGAGCGGCTGTGTGGTGCATAGTTGCTGGCTGGGGTTAAACCACGACAGTCCTTTTTGGCGCCCAACGTGGGGCATGAAGGGTTTGAGATAATAACAGATCAATCAGAGTGTATTAAGGAATTTGTATCTGTTAACAGTTGGTCATAATATTGATTCATCTGCACCATGCTCTTGTTTCTGCAGTACGTGTTAAAGTTTGGTGCTGGGTGTTGCAGTTTGCTGTGCTCTGCCGTGATTAGTGGTGTTTTGCCTGGGAGATTTGTTATTAAAACACTGACCTTGAGCGCTATCTGGTATTTGGGTTCTGTACTGAAGCCATTACTGTACTGCGGGTACCACCTCATGGAGACAATTAGCAATTATACCTCTTCCTCTGAGAAGTTTTTTATGGAGGAAATACAGAATGGCACCTTCGCTGCCTTCTTCGATGATGTTTCCTCCTTCATTACAACAACTTTTTTCTATCTTGAACATCCTTGGGTAGTTAAGATATATCTATTGATAGTTCTTGGGAATATTGTTTCGGCTTTGTCTAAGGTTAATGAGCATTTTAAGAATATCATCCAGAGATCTGCCCCAAGGCTGGAAAGTTATGAGTGGCAGGGGGTGTGGGAGAGCATGGGCAAATGCCTAGGACGGTGGGCCCCTCCAATGTTTTGGAATTTCACCCCTGAACAAGTGCAGAATCCTGAAAAATTAGTAGAACATTTAGAGAAAGTATGTTGTCATCTTGACAGTTCTAGGGAGACACAAATTACTACAATGTGCTGGGGCCTAGCCCATGCCTACCGAGCCCTATTCAACACTATTCAGAACCCTCAAGGGGAAGAGAAGGTCTCTGGATCTGACAACAAAACGACGGGCGCTGTGGTTATGCCAGCCCCAGCGACGAGCACTGCCGATACGCCAGCCCCTGTGACGGGCGCTGCGGTTATGCCAGCCCCAGCGACAGGTGCTGTGGCTATGCCAGCCCCAGCAACAGGCACTGCAGTTATACCGGTCCCTGTAACAGGCACTGCGGCTATACCAGACCCCATGACAGGCTTCGTGGCTATGCCAGTCCCGGTAACAGACGCTGTGGCTACACCAGAGAACCAATCTGTACCAGTATCAGTCGCCCCTATACAGAAGAAAAAATACACGAGAAAATCAACTCGTTTAGTAAGGGCTGATGATGAACCAGGGCCATCACAAGAACAGGAGGAGGAAGAGGCAGAACCCACAAATGAGATGGTAACAACCCGATCTCTGTCCCTGAGTGAGCTGCGAGATATGCGAAAGGATTTTAGTCGTCATCCAGGCGAGCACATCATCACTTGGCTGCTCCGATGCTGGGATAATGGGGCCAGTAGCCTGGAATTAGAGGGTAGGGAAGCCAAGCAGCTGGGATCCATTTCTAGGGAAGGGGGCATTGACAAAGCGATTGGAAAAGGGGCAAAAGTCCTCAGCCTCTGGAGGCGACTTCTGGCAGCTGTGAAGGAAAGGTATCCCTTCAAGGAAGATTTTCTATGTCAGCCAGGCAAGTGGACCACCATAGAGAGAGGTATCCAATACCTGAGAGAATTAGCCGTGCTAGAGGTGATGCATAATGACTTAAACAATGAGCAGTTATCCAAAGATCCAGATGAAGCCCAGTGCACACGATCCATGTGGCGGAAGTTTGTACGGGGCGCACCATCATCGTATGCAAACTCTCTGGCAGTAATGACCTGGAAAGATGAAGAGGCACCAACAGTGGAAGAAGTGGCTGGCCAACTCCGACAATACGAAGAAAGTCTCTCTTCCTCCCTACGGTCCTGCATCTCGGCTGTGGAGAAACTGCCTGATGTGATAGCTGAGAAATTATCCCGGGAGCTCCAGCGATTCAAAGAGGACATGTCCTACTCCTCACCTGTACGGACCAGTATCTCAGCCATCAGGAGTAAGCATCCCTCTCTTCAAGAGAGAAGATATAGTGAATACACACCACGGGCCACCCTGTGGTTTATTCTGCGTGACCATGGAGAGGACATGAGGAAGTGGGATGGAAAATCTACCTCGACCTTAGAGGCACGAGTACGTGAGTTGCAAGGAAAAACAATTACAAAAGGTGGTTCTTCCAGGAAAATTGCTGCTCCAGTTTCCAGTGAGCAGTTCCCCAGACAGGGTAGAAGGGCTGATTTTGCTTCCGATCTTAATACAGGGGTTTTTGATTCGCATTTACAAGAAGTGAGTAACGAACGCTATGACCAGGACTAGAGGGGCCCTGCCTCCAGCCAGGTGGAGGAAAGGGATAACCGGGTGTACTGGACTGTGTGGATTCGATGGCCTGGCACATCAGACCCACAGGAGTATAAGGCTTTAGTAGACACCGGTGCACAATGTACCCTAATGCCATCAAGCTATGAAGGGGCAGAAACCATCTGTATTTCTGGAGTGACAGGGGGATCCCAACAGCTGACTGTATTGGAGGCCGAAGTGAGCCTAACAGGGAATGAGTGGCAGAAGCACCCCATTGTGACTGGCCCAGAGGCACCGTGCATCCTTGGCATAGACTACCTCAGGAGAGGGTATTTCAAAGACCCAAAAGGGTACCGGTGGGCTTTTGGTATAGCTGCCTTGGAGACAGAGGAAATTAAACAGCTGTCTACCCTGCCTGGTCTCTCGAAAGACCCTTCTGTTGTGGGGTTGCTGAGAGTCAAAGAACAACAAGTGCCAATCGCTACCACAACAGTGCACCGGCGGCAATATCGCACCAGTAGAGACTCCCTGATTCCCATCCATAAGCTGATTTGCCAACTGGAGAGCCAAGGAGTGATCAGCAAGACTCGCTCACCCTTTAACAGTCCCATATGGCCAGTGCGAAAGTCTAATGGAGAGTGGAGACTAACAGTAGACTATCGGGGCCTGAATGAAGTCACGCCGCCACTGAGTGCTGCCGTGCCGGACATGCTAGAACTTCAATATGAACTGGAATCAAAGGCAGCCAAGTGGTATGCCACCATTGACATCGCTAATGCGTTTTTCTCAATCCCTTTGGCGGCCGAGTGCAGGCCACAGTTTGCTTTCACTTGGAGGGGGGTCCAGTACACCTGGAATCGACTGCCCCAGGGGTGGAAACACAGCCCCACCATTTGCCATGGACTGATCCAGACTGCACTGGAACAGGGTGGGGCTCCGGAACATCTGCAATACATTGATGACATCATCGTGTGGGGTAACACAGCAGAAGAGGTTTTTGAGAAAGGGAAGCAAATAGTCCAAATCCTTCTGGAGGCTGGCTTTGCCATAAAACAAAGTAAGGTCAAGGGACCTGCACAGGAGATCCAGTTTTTAGGAATAAAATGGCAAGATGGGCGTCGTCAGATCCCAATGGATGTGATCAACAAAATAACAGCCATGTCCCCACCAACCAGCAAAAAGGAAACACAGGCTTTCTTGGGCGTTGTGGGTTTTTGGAGAATGCATATTCCAAATTACAGTCTCATCGTAAGTCCTCTCTATCAAGTGACCCGGAAGAAGAACGATTTCAAATGGGGCCCTGAGCAACGACAAGCCTTTGAACAAATTAAACAGGAGATAGTCCATGCAGTAGCCCTTGGGCCAGTCCGGGCAGGACAAGATATTAAAAATGTGCTCTACACTGCAGCCGGGGAGAATGGTCCTACCTGGAGCCTCTGGCAGAAAGCACCAGGGGAGATTCGAGGTCGACCCCTAGGGTTTTGGAGTCGGGGATACAGAGGATCCGAGGATGGCTATACTGCAACTGAAAAAGAGATATTAGCAGCCTATGAAGGGGTTCGAGCCGCTTCAGAAGTGGTTGGTACTGAAGCACAGCTCCTCTTGGCACCCCGACTGCCAGTGTTGGGCTGGATGTTCAAAGGGAGAGTCCCCTGTACACATCATGCAACTGATGCTACATGGAGTAAGTGGGTCGCACTGATTACACAACGGGCTCAAATAGGAAACCCCAGTCGCCCGGGAATCTTGGAAGTGATCATGGACTGGCCAGAAAGCAAAGATTTCCGAATATCACCAGAGGAGGAGGTGACGTGTGCTGAGGAGGCCCCACCATATAATAAACTATCAGAAAATGAGAAGCAATATGCCCTGTTCACTGATGGGTCCTGTCGTCTTGTGGGGAAACATCGGAGGTGGAAAGCTGCTGTATGGAGTCCTGTACGACAAGTTGCAGAAACTGCTGAAGGAGAAGGTGAATCAAGTCAGTTTGCAGAGGTGAAAGCCATCCAACTGGCTTTAGATATTGCCGAACGAGAAAAGTGCCCAATGCTCTATCTCTATACTGACTCATGGATGGTGGCAAATGCCCTGTGGGGATGGTTACAGCAATGGAAGCAGAGCAACTGGCAGCGCAGAGGCAAACCCATCTGGGCTGCTGCATTGTGGCAAGATATTGCTGCCCGGATAGAGAACCTGGTTGTAAAAGTACGTCATGTAGATGCTCACGTACCCAAGAGTCGGGCCACTGAAGAACATCAAAACAATCAGCAGGTGGATCAGGCTGCTAAGATTGAAGTGGCTCAAGTGGACCTGGACTGGCAACATAAGGGTGAATTATTTCTAGCTCGGTGGGCCCATGACACCTCAGGCCACCAAGGAAGAGATGCAACATATAGATGGGCTCGTGATCGAGGGGTGGACCTGACCATGGACACTATTGCACAGGTTATCCATGAATGCGAAACATGCGCTGCAATCAAGCAAGCCAAGCGGTTCAAGCCTCTCTGGTATGGAGGACGATGGCTGAAATATAAATATGGGGAGGCCTGGCAGATTGATTATATCACACTCCCACAAACCCGCCAAGGCAAGCGCCATGTGCTTACAATGGTGGAAGCAACCACTGGATGGCTGGAAACATATCCCGTGCCCCATGCCACCGCCTGGAATGCTATCGTGGGCCTTGAAAAGCAAGTCCTGTGGTGACATGGCACCCCAGAAAGAATGGAGTCAGATAACGGAACTCATTTCCGAAACAGCCTCATAGACACCTGGGCCAAAGAGCATGGCATTGAGTGGGTATATCACATCCCCTATCACGCACCAGCCTCCGGGAAAATCGAACGATACAATGGACTGTTAAAGACTACACTAAAAGCAATGGGTGGTGGGACATTCAAACACTGGGATACACATTTAGCAAAGGCCACTTGGTTAGTCAACACTAGGGGATCTGCCAATCGAGCTGGCCCTGCCCAGTCAAGACTTTTACGTACTGTAGAGGGGGATAAAGTCCCTGTAATCCACCTAAAAAATATGACAGGGAAGACGGTCTGGGTTACTCCTGCTTCAGGCAGAGGTAAGCCCATTCGTGGAATTGCTTTTGCTCAAGGACCTGGATGTACTTGGTGGGTGATGCAGGACGATGGGGAAGTCCGATGTGTACCTCAAGGGCATTTGATTTTGGGTGAAAATAGCCAATGAACTGAATTGTATAATGTTAGTTGCTATATAATACTGGATGTCATCACTACTATGGTTGCTATATGCTATATCAACAGTATACAGTAAGAATCACTCAAATTAATTAAGAATGAACTTTGAGGAAACCGAGCAAAGTACAGCGGTGATGGAACCAGAACTGGCTTCAGCATGCAACAATCTAACACCACACACCATCTCTCCTGCCCTGAAAGACTGTTATGACAGATGAAGCCCAAAGTCACGGACTAAATGAACTCAATGGACATTATGTGGACATTTGTGGATGTTTATGGACATTTTACAGACATTTTACAGGAATGGTCCATAGAATAAGTGGGGTGGTGGTTAATGAGGATGTATTGGATAATGTGGGACCTGAGCATGACGTAAATGGTATGGAATAAGGGGTGGATACTGTCCTGGTTTCAGCTGGGATAGAGTTAATTTTCTTCTTAGTAGCTGGTAGAGTGCTGTGTTTTGGATTTAGGATGAGAATAATGTTGATAAGACACTGATGTTTTGGTTCTTGCTGAGTAGAGTTTACACCAGTCAAGGACTTTTTAGCTTCTTGTGCTCTGCCAGGTGCATAAGAAGCTGGGAGGGAGCATAGCTAGGACAGCTGACCCAGACTGGCCAAAGGGCTATTCCATACCATATGACATCATGCTCAGTATATAAACTGAGGAGAGCTGGCCGGAGAAAAAGGGGCGATTGCTGTTCAGGAACGGGCTGGACATCGTCGGTGGGTGGTGAGAAATTGTGTCGTATATCACTTGCTTTACATTATTATTATTGTATTATATTATTATTATTACTACCATTCTATTTCATTTTACTTCAATTATTAAACTGTTATTATCTCAACCCACGAGTTTTTCTGACTTTCACCCTACCAATTTTCTCCCCTACCCCACGGGGGGGGGGGGGGGGGGGGGTGAGCGAGCGGCTGTGTGGTGCATAGTTGCTGGCTGGGGTTAAACCACGACAGAGGGTCATTTTAAAGATGGATGTCAAGGAAGGGGATTGCCTGAAAGGGAAGAAATCCCTGCTTTGAGTTTTTCCACTCTTGCTTGGCTGGTGGGCAGTGCGAGATGGGAATTTATTTCTCTGCTCTGGAGAAGGCAATGAGACCCCAGTTCTCACTGGGACTTGTCTCAGCTGCTCCTTAGCCCCTGCACACACAGAGATGCCCCTGGGCAGTGCCCTGCTGCCAGGAGGTGCCTGCAGATCAGAGCTGAGCACACAGCGGGTGGGATGGGGTCTGTGAGCATGGAGAGGGAGGAGACGTGGGGACAGAGAAAGAGGTCGTGGCAAAGAAGAGCTCCAGGCAGCAGAGACATGGGCAGGAAGAGAGACAGATGTGGGGGGGTGAGGATTCAAGTGCAGCTCAGACACCAATGCTGCATGTGCTGTCATGCACATATGGCCATGGAGGAAAAGCATCCAGCTCACACCCTGTTCACCTGTGGGGCTCTGGGTACTGCAGTGTGTGCGGCTGGCAGGGATCTCACCCTCCCTTCAGGACATAACAAATTCAGGACAGGTGACTCTGTCCTTGGGAGGTCCTGCTGGGCTGCAGGCTGCCCTCCCATAGGGCACAGCTCTCCCAGGGCATCTCTGTGTTTTGCAGGAGCGCAATGGAAAAGACCTTGGTGCTAAGGCCATTGAAATGCTGCTGGGTGGCTGCCTGTGGGCAGCTGTCATGAGCCCTCTGTGCCCCTGGTTGGGAGGGCAGAGCTGAGATGCTCCTCAGGTACCATGAGATGGGGTGAGGGGTTTGGAGATGTGCACTGGGAAATTGCATTCCTCTGCTCCCAGCAGTGGCCTCTTTCTTTTGGGGCAACACCCGAGTGCGATAGTCCTCCAGGTGGAAGAGCTGCCAGCACAGGGCAGCTGAGAGCAGGGCTGATGGACAGAGCGGCTGTCCTCACTCTGCACTAAGGGACAGTCCCTGTGCCCAATCTCAGCATCCACAAGGTTTCCCTTGCAGTGCAGCAGAAATGCCAGGCATTGCTGCATTCAAACCACTCCTCAGCTGTGCTGGGGCAACTAGAGCAGAAGGCACAACCCAAACTTCCCACAGCTCTGCTCTGCAGTCAGGTGAATTGGGAGTGACAATGCTGAAAAGCTCTTTGATATCAGGATTGGATTTAATCTGAGATCACCCCGTGTTCCTATTTACCTATTGCCGTAGGGCAGGACTGAGTCCTGCAGAGCCCCCAGCAGAGCCTCCTGCTCCCTGGGGCACCCTCAGCCAGCACCAACCAGAGCTTGTGACAGGGAGCTGCCAAAGGTCTTCCTGAATGGAGTGAGACAGTGTGCAGAGGGGTTTCCATGAGAACTGGCTTTGATTATCCTCAGAGAAGTCTCCCCTAACTTGTCGCTGTCCTTTCCTCCTTGGCAGTGCCCCATGCCCCGAGGCAGCAGATGTCCAACAGCAGCTCCATCACCCAGTTCCTCCTCCTGGCATTCAGAGACACGCGGGAGCTGCAGCTCTTGCACTTCTGGCCCTTCCTGGCCATCTACCTGGCTGCCCTCCTGGGCAACGGACTCATCATCACTGCCATCGCCTGCGACCATCGCCTCCACACCCCCATGTACTTCTTCCTCCTCAACCTCTCTCTCCTCGACCTGGGCTGCATCTCCACCACTGTCCCCAAATCCATGGCCAATTCCTTCTGGAACAACAGGGCCATTCCGTACTATGGTTGCACTGCACAAGTCTTTCTGTTTCTCTTTTTTATTGCAGCTGAGTTGTATCTTCTCACTGTCATGGCCTATGACCGCTACATTGCCATCTGCAAACCCCTGCACTACGGGACCCTCCTGGGCAGCAGAGCTTGTGTCCACATGGCAGCAGCTGCCTGGGGCAGTGGATTCTTCTATTCTCTCCTTCACACTGTGAATACATTTTCACTACCCCTCTGCAGAGGCAATGCTGTAGATCACTTCTTTTGTGAAATCCCCCAGATCCTCAAGCTCTCCTGCTCACACTCCTACCTCAGGGAAGATGGGCTTATTGGGGTTAGTGTCTTTGTGGACTTTGGGTGTTTTGTTTTCATTGTGCTGTCCTACGTGCAGATCTTCAGGTCTGTGCTGAGAATCCCCTCACAGCAGGGACGCCACAAAGCCTTTTCCACGTGCCTCCCTCACCTGGCCGTGGTCTCCCTGTTTCTCAGCACTCTAGTGTTTGCCTACCTGAAGCCCCCCTCCATCTCCTCTCCATCCCTGGATCTGGTGGTGGCAGTGCTGTACTCAGTGGTGCCTCCAGCAGTGAACCCGCTCATCTACAGCATGAGGAACAAGGAGCTCAGGGATGCCTTATGGAAACTGATCCAATGGATGCCGTTTCACTGACAATAACCTGCCTCCCCTCCTCCGCATGTTTCCCCAAGTTTATCTTAAGCCACAAGTTTCCTTTTTTTATCCTGTGATAATTCTACTTAGGGATAGTTTTCTGGTTGTATACTCCTGTGGAAGTTTGATCCTGTTGTGTCTGACCCTTGCACAACACTGTGTAAGATGTGGCCCATCAAATTGTAGCTCTTCAATAAAAGGGCACCTCCTGGGTGAAGTGCCTGAAGGCTGGGCTCTTCTTCCAAAGTTCATTCCAAGAAAATGTCCAAGGAATTGGTCTTTTAAAGTTTCTGTTCTGCTTTTGTTCTCAGTGGTTTTGGGAATAAGGTCATGGTAATGTTGGGTTCCACTGGACCCAGTGTTCTGGTTTTAAAGGCTCTCTTCTTGGTGTCCAATGGCAGGGGAGATGGTCCATGAGCTCCCCGTTGTTTCCTCAGTTTGCTTCATGTATGAGAGGACTGATGGCATGTACCAGACTCTCTGGAAATGAATTTGGAGGGGACAGGAGAGGATGGGGCCTCACCACATAACTGATGTGGGATTGGAATGAATGGAAATGCGGAAGATGGAACACCCTCAAAGGTGAAGTCTGTTCAAAAGTAAAGCACTAAACTGACATATTCACTAAGGAAGACTCTGCAGTGCCATGGGAATCAGAGGGGACTCGACAGGCACAGGGAAGGGAGAGTGGAGAGCTGCAGGAGCTGCCTGAGGACCCCCAGGGCCAGGACTCTGGTGCTGTCCTGGGGAGTGGGGCTGGTGGGTGCAGAGGAGGGGGCAAATTCAATCAGGGTTGGGGATCACTTACAAGATGAATTGAGGAGAGCCAGAGAGTGCCTAGCCTCTGGTTCCTCATGCCCTTGTGGCCAGCACCAGCCCTGGGGCTGATGGGGAGCCTGAACCCCACTGTCTGCCCCCCAGCAGCTGCTGTGGCCTTCAGAGGGGCTGGGGCTGTGGGGTGAGTGCCCAGAGCTCTGCAGCAGCCTGCGCTGGGCAGTGCCATGGAGCCAGCCCAGGCTGGGCTGCTCTGCTGGGCTGGGCTGGGCTGGGGAGAGGGCAGGGGAGGTGGGGAGAGGCGGGGAGGGTCTGGGCTGGGCTGGAAAGAGCCCGGGAGAGAAAAAGGCCAGTGTAGAGCTAAGTTGTGTGAGTGTGCAGGGCAGGGGCAGCCAGCACTCCCAGTGCAGAGCCAGGTGTCATGGTGAAGAAAGCAAGGCACCAAAGGTGTAGAAGAGAGGGGCCTGGTCTGTGCCATGTTTCCAGGATGCCCTGGGGAAGCTGCCCCAGGAAAATTGTCACAGACCAGTCCCACCCACTGGCCATTTCCATCTCCGGTCATACACCCCAGCCCTGAGGAGGGACCTTTGCTGCATGGTCACCACCATCCTCCTATGGGGCTCAATCATACCCAGCTCCAGTGCCATTATTAATAAAAAGGGAACCATTTTCCTACTGACACTCATTACACACCAAACCCCACAGCTCTTGCCACAGCTGGTCTCTCAGCCAAGCCTCTTCTCAGGCAGGTCCAGCTCAATCAGGTGCTTGTCTCGACTGATTTTTAAAATCTCCATTAACTGAGTTTTTACCAGCTGGCCTGGGTCTTTGCTCCGGTGTTTGGCTCTGAGAGAGTTTGTATAAACCCAGCTTTCTCAGCCTCTCCTTGTCCATTATGTGATCCAGGCCCCAGCCATCCTTCTGTCCTCTGCAGGACTTGCTTCAGTCTGTCAGGATCTTCCTTGTGCTGCTGAGCCCCAGGTTGGACACAGCAGTCCTGCTGTGGTGGTCCTGTAGTGGGTTAGCCTTGGCCAGCAACCAGATACCCACCCAGCTGCTCACTCACACCCCCAGCTCAAAAGGACAAAGGGAGAACATAAGGTGGACTAGCTCATGCGTCAAGATAAAGACAGGGAGATCACTTACTCATTACTGTCATGGGCAAAGAAGAGTTGACTTGGGGAAGATCAATTGAATTTATTGCCAATTAAAAGAGATTCATATAAAGGATAGGAAAAATATTCAAGACCACTTCCCCACCCCACTCCTTCTTCCCAGGCTCAAATTATTCCATTGCTACCAGTTCTTCTACCCACCCCAACCCCAAGAGGAGCAGGGGGGATGGTGAATGGGGGTTACGGTCAGCACAGAACATCTCTGCCACTCCTTCCTCCTCACACTTCTCCCCTGCTCCAGCGTGGGTCCTCTCCACAGGATCCCACTGTGTTTGCCGTCAGGGCTATGTGTTGTTCCTTTCTTTCCATCTTACTTTTCTCCTTCACACTCACAGAATGACAGAGATGTTGAGATTGGAAGGCACCTCTGGAGTTCATCAAGTGCAACTCCCCAGCTGAGACACGGTCAGCTAGAACAGGTTGCTCAGGACCTTGTCTAGGTGGGTCTGGAATACCTCCATGGATGGAGGCTCCTCAGCCTCTCTGGGCAACCTGTTCCAGTGTTTGACCACCCTCACCGTGAAAAAGTGTTTTCTTGCGTTCGGATGGAATGTCATGTGTTTTTATCTGTGTCCATCACCCTTTGTCTTGTCAGTGGGAACTACTGAGAAGAGTTTGGCTCCCTTGTCTTCATTCCTTCCCTTCAGCTATTTATGCACATTCGTAATATCCCCCAAGCAATGTTTTCTCCTAGAAAATTAGTGAAAAAAAATATGGGTTTTTTTCTAAGTTTTCTCTGGAGCGCTCAGTAGAGGATAGACATGGAGCTGTTGGAGTGAATCTAGGGAGCGCCACAAATATGATCAGAGGGATGGAACACCTCTGCTGTGAGGAAAGGCTGAGAGAGTTGGGGTTGTTCAGCCTGGGGAAGAGAAGGCTCTGGGAAGGCCTTCTTGCTGCCTTTCGGTAATTAAAGGGGGCTTAGAAGCAAGATGGGAACAGACTTTTTAGTAGGGCCTGTAGTGATAGGACAAGGGGTAATGGTTTCAAACTAAGGGAGGGGAGATTGAGACTAGATATAAGGAAGAACTTTTTTACAATGAGGGTGGTGAAACACTGGCACAGGTTGCCCAGAGACGTGGTAGATGTCCCATCCCTGGAACCATTCAAGGTCAGGTTGGACGGGGCTCTGAGCAACCTGATCTAGTTGAAGATGGCCCTGCTCACTGAAGGGGGGGTTGGATTAGATGACCTTTAACAATTCCTTCCAACCCAAACCATTCTACGATTCTTTCTATGATTCTGTGATAAGTAAATACAGTGCTGGGATATCTTAGGTGACTGAGGAGCATTAGCTTTGAAAGCAGCTGGATGTGTTGCTTGGGGATTCACAGCTTTGGCAAATCCCCAGAAAACCACAGCTTTGTGTTAGAAGCAAAAGGCAGGCAGCACAAAAAGACATTTGTAAAGCCTGGGAGACCCTGGGTTCAGAGTAAGGTGGGGAGTCTGGGGGGTGGCCAAAGTCTGCAGGAGAACTGCTGCAGGCATGGGGCAGCATGGGAGAGCCCGTGCTGGGGATGACTGAGGGCCTTAGTGGGGCTGGGACTTGCCCAACACAACCAAGGCCTCTCTCCTCTCAGCTATGAATATAATCACTGCCACCAAGAGCCACGAGGGGACACCATTTCTTACAGCCCCATGGCCTTGGTGCCTCCTCATCCCCCCCTAGAGTCCAGGCAGTCCTAGGGTTGTCCTGCACTCGTCATCACACACCCCCACATCACACTGCTCCATCAAGAGCCCTGAGCAATGCAGGAGGAAAAGGATCCCCCTTCCCAGGTGCCAGGGATCAGAGCTTGCCCATCCTTCTGGATGAAACCCATCAAGGGCTGACGTGGCAGCAGAGCCACCTGCACATTGCCTTGGTCACCTGGAACCAGTGCTGACCTCTTGCCAGTTTAAGGCAGCCCCCAGGGAGGGGTACCTCCACCCCTGCTTCCCTTCATGGCTTCATCTGTGATGGCCCTCAGGGGGCCCACTGACACCCTCAGAGTCCTGGAGGTTTTAATCACATTTTAAAGACTTCTTCAGCGGCTTGTTCAATCTCCTTGCAGTAGCTGCAGCTCAGGAACTTGACAGCAGAGGGCTCATGGAAATGCAGATACCCTAACATGCCATGGCCCTCTGCAGTTTTCTTTAATGCCTCCCTTCTTGTGTGATTCATTAGAGAGAGTTCAGGAGTATAGTCTAAACGAGAAGATGTCAAAAAGAAATAACATTTTTAGAAGATTTATGCATTTTCATTATTTTCCTGCTTACAGAATAAACAATATAGACAATCTCCAAGTCATATTGATCCCGAGGGTCTCATGATGAAGTATGAACATTCAGGAAAAGCAAGACCCTTTCTGTCAGACACTCTAGAGACACTCTTCATCCCACCCACCCCCCTCCAACCTGCCATTTCTCTCACCAGTCACCTGAAACTCACATCACTCATGTTCAAATGGAACTGTTCCCACTCAGGCTGGAGCTGAATGTCTCAGCCTCCATTTCCTTCTGCTTTCCTTGGAGAAGTGGCTGCACAGACACACAGCGTTTCTCTTAGTTAACAAGAACAAAAACAACAAAAATGAAAAAGAAAAGAATAGTTCAGTAAAGAATAAAAAAACATTCGTCAGCTGTCTATGAAGTCCAGGTTACCTCCACTAAATCCCACTTGTACTTTTGAGGGGAAAATCTTCAGTGAGATTAGTAGGAAAGGGCAGAGAGAAAGGCAATGAAGGAGTTGGCTACAGAGACAGTCAGGAGACAGAAGCAGCAAGCTTTCAACTGCCTGAAGCTCCAAGCAGCACCTGGGTACTTGGGAGGGGTCTGAGGGAATGGAGAGTAATGGGAGGAGGAAAACCAGAGGGACACTCAAAAAGGCATCTGTGCAGACAGTCTGCTGGAGAAGATGACTTGAGAAATGGTCAGTTGAATCAGGACATGTGGGAATACCTAGAAGATTAGTGAGATTCAGTACACTCCATACTGCACAGAGCAGTGGTCAAGCAAGTGCCGGGAAGATCAAGGTTTCTTCTCCTGAGAGCAGTATACATCCTGGAGAGTTTCATGATGGCAGCACAGGAAAACATTCTCTCTCTCTGAAAAGTATTCAAACATTTCAGCTGATGAAAATGTTCCCGTACTACATAATTGTTGACAAAATGTTCTCATCTTTGCAGGCCGAGCTCAGTTCCTGACCAGAAGCCTCCAGTGCCACTTCAGGAGGTCCTGGTGTGCCTGATACACTCACCTGGGACTGGGAGTGACCAGAAGGGACCATGGAAGACCTGGACCCTCCAATGGAAACTGCAGATGGAGGGTGACACCAGGCATCTGTACTCCTGCAACTCAACCCACCCTGGTTTCCAAAATTGTTCTTAAAAAAAAAAAAAAAAAAGGACACTCCTATTTCTAAATGCCTCCAACTGAAGTGAGTCTCTGCACCCTCCTCCTCTCTGCTTCCATTACCTATGGAGCTTCCTCATGAGTTCCCTCTTCACCCAGGCCTGTCTTGTCAGCTATGTACTCACTGCTGCTCTTTGTGGGTCATTCTCTCGTTAAAGACCAGCTGTACTGAGTTGTGCTGCCCTTCACTGCTGCCCACAGGATCCCCACTAAAAGCCCCCTGAACAGGCCAAAGTCTTCCCCTCTCAGGTCTGACACCTGCACTCTGCTCCTCTCCCTCCTCAGGCTGCTCAAGAGCTGCAGCCCCCTATTTCATGGCCACTACAGTCAAGGATGACCCTCGTTTTCACATCCCTGACCACTCTTCATGGTTTGCAAGGACCTGATGCAGGTGAGCATCATCTCTGTTGGTCCAGCTGGGGGCTTTGCAAAGAAATTGCTCCAACACCCTCCAGAAACCTATTGGTCTGTTTTCACAGTGCTGTGTTCCCCCTCCAATGAATGTCAGGCTCATTGAAGTCCCCATAAAGAGCCCCATGTCACTGATCTGGAGACCTCCTTGAGTTGCTTAAGTAAGAGCTTGTCCACCTCCTCCCCTTGATCACCAGTTCTTTATCTCCCACCACAATGTCGCCCTAACTGGCCTCTCCTCCGATCTTCACCCAACCTGTTGACTTTCCCAGCAAGGAGCTCCATACATCCAAGCAACTCCTTCACATAGAAAGTATTCCTCTTCTGATGCTCCCAGCCTGTGCCTTGTGAAGAGCCTTTACCCATCCATTGCAGCACACCAGCTGTGGGAGGTGTCCCACTGTGCCTCAGAAGTCACAGCTTGTGACAGACCGCGGGGCTCCAGCTCCTCCTGGCTGTTCCCAGTCAGAGGAGAGTGTTGCACATCTGGGCTGCAGCCCCCGAGTTGTGGCTCCAGGCCAAGCTCAGCCTTGTCATGGTGAACAGGGACACCAAGCACCCAAGAGCCCATGCGCGCAAAAGCTTTGCTGCATGGCAGAGACATGCTGGAGTGGATGGCAGACGGCATTGTAAGAGACATGAGGTGCCCCAAAAGAGAGCAATGCTTGCTGTCCCCAAGGTCCGAGAGAAACAGGCCTGGGCTGGGCAGCCCTGGCAGGAGAGGCCATGGCTGTCTGTGGTGTCTCTGCAGCCCTGGAGGGCCTTTGGTAGAGAGAGGCACTGATCTCCTGGAAGGACAAGGTGCTGCTGAAAGCGTCCTTGGGTGTGGACATCCTGTGATCTACGCCCACTCTAAATTCACTGGGCTCTTTGAAGACTTCATCGTCCAGAGAGTGAGTAAAGGATGGGGCAGAGGAGAACTAGAAGAAGCTGAGAACATAGGCCCACAAGTGGAGAGCCCAGTGCAATGTGCTGCTTATTCGTGCAGTGCCTTGCATCTGCTGGATAGAGATGGGACAGGGCTGGCCTCGCTGCAGGGGTGGCAATCAGTCACTTGCACACAAGCACCGAAGGAATCTGAGATGCCGCCTGGGGTGTCTGTCACGCACCCGCTTGGAGGGGCCGTGGCTTTCCTGCAGGTCCTGTGCTGTCCCTGCCAGCCACAGGCAGTTTTGGTGGAGAGCCTTGGCGTCTCACAGAGCCCTACAGGCCTGTGTTTGGCCATTCAACGAGCAGCTGCCCTGAATTAGGTTTGGCTCTGTGGGGCTGTGTGAGACAGCTCTTGTTATAGGCAACAGACAGCTAGTCAATACAGGTAAAGGAGGGGATAAAGAGAAAGACTTCCCTCTCCCTCTGGCACAGACCTCCATTTGGTCAGCTGGACACCTCTCTAGGCGGCCCTGAACAGCGTGAGTAGGGACAGGGCATGATGTCCTAAATGTGGGCGTCTGCCGTCATTTCAGCTGGCATCCTCACCAGGCTGCAGGATGATGCCATCCGTGACCATGGGACCACAGAAAAGGAGTGCAGGTGCCGATTTTTAGCAGACACCATGACTGAAGCAAGAGGAATCTCACCTCCTGTGGGTTTGTGGCAGGCATGGGAGGGAGCTGAGGTCCCTTCCAGCCCCAGCACTACAACTCCAGGAGGAGATGCCTCCATTGGCTCAGTTGATTGCCTTCTCTTAGCATGGGTAAAGGAGATGTCTCCCTGGCAGTGCCCAGGTGTCCTGTCTGATGATGGGCCAAGGAAGGGGGATTCTCAGACCTAACTGTGACTCTGAGAGGAGAAAGGGCACTGCTGCAAAGAAACGTCTCTGCGGAGGTGAGACAGGCAACATAGGTGATTCCTTCAGTTTCTTTCCAAGGAGGTTCCTGGAGAGCCCCAGGGACACCTGGAGGGACCGCAGAGTGGGGTGGGGGGCAGAGCAAGTGACGTCTTGGGCAGGTCCCCTCCTCCTGGGCTGAGATGGGCTCCTGGGATGGAGGGAGCTCATGGTAAGCAGGCAGCAGTGCAGAGAGACAGCTTGGCCAAGGAGCAACTCCTCTGCCAAGCGCTGCAGGGCTCTGGGCAAAGGAGTAGGGCAGAGAGAGATTAAAGGCAGCCTGGAGTGGGAGGAGAGAGGAGAGCTGCAAGGGAAGAAATCTTTCCAGCCCTTGTCACGGTAAGTCTCTTGGTGCAGGACAATGCAGCTGCCGTTCCTGGAAGGGTCTCCTAAAGCTATCATAGCCTACAGCCTATGGGATCTGTCAGGAGGCCTCCCAGCCCAGGGGCTGATGTTAGACAAGGGTGAAGGGGTGAAGGCAGGGTGTGCATCCAGAGCTGCCCAGGGCATTTCAGAGGGGACTTTTGCAGAGGAAGAGGCAGGGGATCCCTTGAAGGTAAAGAGCTTTCCTGAGGCTATGCTTTCCGTTTCCTGCTGTTTCTGGAAAAAGGGAAAAGGTTCTGCTACCTTTGGAGAGGGAGAGTGAGAGTCCTGAGCTGCTACACTGAGAGATCAGTAGGTCTGGTGGGAGCCAAGTCAACTGCTTCCATCCCCTCCTCTACCTCCAGAGAGCACCAGCATCACCTTTGCTGTCTTCATCAGGGTTTGTCTGACCTGTTCCTCACTGCCTGCAAACGGGGAGTACCTCTAGAGAGTGCCTGGAACAGGGAGGTTTCTTCAGGTCAGAGCTGAGCAGACAGGAGTTGGTGATGGGGTCTGTGATCCCTGACAGGGAAAACTTGGAGGGAGAAAACAGTTCCCACCAGGGATAGCTCCAGGCTGCAAACACATGGGCAGAGTGTTGTAGGAAACTCCAACCCGAAATGTCATGAGAGGGAGACTTTGGGAAGCTCCCTGTCAGCCCCTCCAATGCAGACACCTTCCTCTGAGCAAGACCCCTGCTCTCGTCTCCCACCCAGCACAGCCTCTGCCCTCAAGGCTGTGTGGTCCAGGGCAGGAGGTGCCTCCTCTGCAGCCAGAGCTCTGGCACAGCAGAGGGGCATCTCCCCTGACACGGGGCCACTTCCCTCTGCAGGGCTGAGAGCGACTGCCCTGGGCTTTTGCTAACCAGGAGGTGCTGTGCTCTGCTGGGTGAGGAGAAGGCTTTCCTGAGTGCCCGGCTGCCTCTCCTCTCCTTGCTTCCCTTAGGAGGAGTCACAGGGTTTTTCTTTGTTTCTCCACCTGCTTGTGCTGCTCTTCTTCCTGCTCTTGGGCTCCCTGGCAGTAACAGTGGTGGTGTGGGGCAAGGGGTGGGGGTGGGGAGTGCCTGCTCTGGCCCTGACCTGGAGGGCGCTGCCCTGGAGGTGTTTCCATGGGACCAAGGTGCCCAAGCCCTCTCTTCATTTTCCTGGCTTGAGACACTGCAGTGAGTGGTTGGGCAATGAGACACTGCTTCCCTTCGCAGACATCACCTTCAGACACCTGATCATGCTGGACAGGGAGTCCTGTGGGGCTGTGAGCATCACTCCAGAAGGGCACAGCTCTCCTGTAGGACCTAGGTGATGTCTGAGAGCACTCGATCTGCTCAAACAAAGCAGCATCCTTGTCCTGTGCTCTCCATCCTACTCTGCAGAGCTGTGCTGGAAAGGAGAGGTGTTTTGAAATCTGCACCTGGAACAGGACCCCTCTGCTCCCAGGACAGACCAGTGGCTTTTTCAGAGCAACCTCTGGGTGCAGTCCTCCTCCAGCTGGGAGCGGTGCAAGCACAGAGCAGCTGGGCACCAGGCTGATGGACAGAGCAGCCCTCCTGGATGGGAGCACTGACCCAGGATTACACTGAGAGCAAAGGGGCAATGGGGGAATTTTACCCTTTCCAGAGTATTTCCCAAGTGGGATGGGGGTGTCTGAATACTAAACCACAGCATAACGAGACACATTTGCTGCACCTCAACTCCCACCTTCCTCTGGGGAAGAAAGTGTCCTTCGAAGCTTTCACCCTCTGCTCTAGTGCAGCACAGGAAACTCCTCCCCAGGAAGCCTCCCTCCAAACACACTGCACTGTTGCTGCCTCCATGGGTCATTGCTGTAGGGCAGGGCTGACCCTCAAGGAGCCCCTGGGGAGAGGGCACGGCTCTGCACAGCACACTCAGCCAGCACAAACCAGAGCTGAAGCCTCGGAGCTGCATAACGGTCCCCCAGGAAAGAAAAGCTCCCTTAGCTATTTCACAATGAAGGAATCAAATTTTGCTCAGAGAAGCTTCTCTGAATTTTGCTGGTTTATCTCCTTTGGCAGTTTCCATGCCCAGAAGCAGCAGATGTCCAATGGCAGCTCCATGACTGAGTTCCTCCTCCTGGCATTCACAGACACGCGGGAGCTGCAGCTCTTGCACTTCTGGCTCTTCCTGGCCATCTACCTGGCTGCCCTCCTGGGCAACAGCCTCATCATCACTGCTGTAACCTGTGACCACCGCCTCCACACCCTCATGTACTTCTTCCTTCTCAACATTTCTGTTCTTGACCTGGGCTCCGTCTCCACCACTCTCCCCAAATCCATGGCCAATTCCCTCTGGGACACCAGGGACATCTCCTACGCAGGATGTGCTGCCCAGGTCTTCTTTGTATTCTTCTTGTTTGGTGCAGAGTATTCTCTTCTCACCATCATGGCCTACGACCGCTACGTTGCTGTCTGCTGTCTGCAAACCCCTGCACTACGGGACCCTCCTGGGCAGCAGAGCTTGTGTCCACATGGCAGCAGCTGCCTGGGGCACTGGGTTTCTCCATGTTGTGCTGCACACTGCCAATACATTTTCCCTCCCCCTCTGCCAAGGCAATGCTGTGGACCAGTTCTTCTGTGAAATCCCCCACATCCTCAAGCTTTCTTGCTCCGATGCCTATCTCAGGGAAGTTGGGCTTGTCATATTTAGCACCTTCTTCATTTTCGCTTGTTTTGTTTTCATTGTGGTGTCCTATATGCAGATCTTCAGGGCTGTGCTCAGGATCCCCTCTGAGCAGGGACGCCACAAAGCCTTTTCCATGTGCCTCCCTCACCTGGCCGTGGTCTCCCTGTTTGTCAGCACTGCCATGCTTGCCCACCTGAAACCTCCTTCCATCTCCTCCCCATCCTTGGATCTGGTGGTGACAGTTCTTTACTCAGTGGTGCCTCTGGCAGTGAACCCCCTCATCTACAGTATGAGGAACACAGACATCAAAGAGGCCCTGCGGAAAGTCTTTGAACACAGACTACTGCAGCATCAGTAAGGTGTCCATCATCCTCAGGAAAAGCTCGCATGCTCTTTTGATCATATATTTCTTGGGTTTGTTTATTTTACGTCATATATTACTTCCACTTAAATAATATTATTATTAACCCCCTGCCAGTGTTTTCTGACGCAAAACAACCTTACATAGATATGGAGCCAGGCTCCCTGTCTAGGTAGACTCAATAAAGAATCCAGCAGAAAGTTCTTTGACTCTGCCCCCATCCCGTACAACTCCTCTGGCACTGGAGTTGCAGCCCCAGCATACAGGAGGGGTCAAGGAGCTACGAGCCCAGCTGCCACATGGAGGAGCAGGCACTTGTGAACGTCGGGGCTGCCCCTCACTGCCTCAGTGGGCAGATCCTTTTGCGACCTTCATGTTGGGGCTGCTGCTTCCCTGGAGCCATGGCTGTTGACAACAGCAGGACCTGGTCTCTTCAGAGCAGCACTGCCAGCTCAGGGGCCTGTGGAGAGCACGGGGTGGGAACCAAGACAAGTTGGCCAGGGGAAAGGGATGGCCAGGGAAAAGAGCAAGGGAGCATTTCTGTGCCTGCAGGGGGAATCCATGAGAAAGAGAAACCTCTTTCTGCAGGCATCCACTTGGGGCAGGCTGCTCTGTGCCCTGGCCAGGACTCTTGTGCTGGCCTGGGGAGGGGGACTGGCAATGATGGGGCGTGGTCAGTCTGTGGCATCTCCTGGACCAGACACCATGCTTCCTGCAGTTTCCCTAACCTCCCTTTCCTCATGCCATGGTGAGCCTCCAGCCCTGGGGCTGATGGGGAGGCTGACCCTTCTCTGCTCCCTTCAGAGGTGCTGGGGCTGTTTTTCTTCTGAAAAACTATCTTTAGTGACCTATTTCCCATCTCTTCTTCAACCTCTCTGCCCTTGTCCTAAAGACAAACCTAGTTTGTCTTTACAGAGAACTCCAGGTGAAGATTGATTGAGTAATTCAATGTGGGAGATATTTCTGGGCATCATCCAGTTCCCCTCCCTGCCCCCTACTCAATGGAGGGCTCCCCCCAGTTATGTGCCATCCACAAACATGTCGAGGGTGAACTCTGTCCCATTGTCCAGGCCACCACTAAAGATGTCAGACAGCATTGGGCCCAGCACTTCTCCGGGAGGGACGCCTCTAGAAACTGGCCATCGGTTGGACTTTCTAACAAAGATCCTTATGTTCCCCCCAGCTGCCATGACATTTCAAAGCCAAAGGGCAGCAGCCTTGCAATGGCAGCAGCCATTTCCCCCAGCCCCCTTGGGTGCATCCCCTCTGCTCCCAGGCACTTGCCTGTGTCCAGCTGGCACTAGTGCTCCCCAGCTGCAGCTTGCTCTCACATGGCTGAAGCTTTGCTACCCCAGAGGCTGCTGGGGGACTCAAGGCCCAGGGAGACTTGGGGGCAGACGTTACCAGGCAAGGGGTGGGGAAACGAGGCAATGAGATCCTCAGACTCTTCCATGCCTGTGCAAGGCCTTTTTGGACAGCACTGGAGGTCAAAGTAATTCAGTCTTGCTGGGATTTATCTGTCCCTCACTGTCAGGAGGGTATCTCGGGCCAAATTAGACTCAGATCCACACATTTGGGACTTCATCTTGGAGGGGTTTCACTTGGGAAGAAGAGCCCAGGACTGAGGAGTTCAGCCTCATGGTGAAAAACATTTTCCTTATCTCCAGGCTGAATGCTCAGTGGTATTTTCCTCCCAATATGCACCATCATTAAGAGCCTGGCTCTGTATTCCCCATGACCTCCTCGTAGGGACTGGCAGGCTGGGATGAGCTCCCCCGCAGCCTTCCCTTCTCAAGGATGGACAAGCCCAGCTCCCTCAGTGTCTCCTCACCAGCAAAGTGCTCCAGTCCCTGGCTGTCCTGCAGGCCCTTTGTTAAACCCACTACAGCTTGCCAATATCGTCCCAGAATTGAGGGTCTGAAACCTGGACAGAATATTCCAGAGAATCCCTACCCTCCATCTCCTGGCCATGCTCCTGATCACACAGCCCAGGATGCTGGTGGCCTCCCTTGCTGCCAGGGCACACGACCGCCTCCTGTCCAACTCGCTGACCACCAAGACGTTTCCCACAGGGCTTCTCCCAGCCAGGCAGCCCCCAGCCTGTGCCATTGCCAGGGTGAGTCCCCTGCAGGGGCAGAAACTGGCATTTGTCCTTCTGGGATTTCATGAGGTTCCTGCCAATATGGGCTCTCCTCCTTGAACCCCTTCATTGAGCACAGAAGCACATTGAAGCTCTTCTCTTTGCTCCTGACTTCTCTTGCAGCCCCCAACTCCAGGTGGTCACCCGTGGCAGCCGCTTCGTGGTCCCTGTCAGCGCCCTGTCCTGTGCCGGCCCAGCCCCGCTGCCTCCCATGCAGTCCCACAGCCCCACTCTGCAGGCACAGCATGGCAAAGGGTGTATTCGGTGTGAGGAACAGTTTCTCTTGCACGGTCTCCATGACATCCCTTTGTACCCTGTCCCCCTTCTGTTCCTGCTACTTGACACAGCCTCCCCCACGTCCTGGAACCTACCCAGCCCTATGTGCACCCCATGTGGGGTTTCACAGACATCCCTGACCCAGGGTCTGCCAGGGTCTGGACAAGGAGAGAGGTCGAGCAGGGCTGGCCATTCCCCCAGTGCAGGCCCTGAGCCCAGCAGGAGGAGGCAAAAATGGCCGTGCAGCCAAACTCACCCATAAACATGTGCAGAGTGGAGAGTGCTGGAAGTGGCCGAATAGGGAGGGCACCAGTGGAAGCTCCCTCCAGTCCCATTCCCGAACACATCGCGCTGAGCCCTACTGCCCTCAGCCCATGGAGAACACCAGCATAGCAGCATAGGCACACGGGGGCAATCCCTTTAGCCTGTTCCTGACCTCCGCTTTGGAAGAAGAGCCCAACCTCCAGACACCGGCACTGGGGAAATCCCCTTTTTATTACAAAGATGTGAGACGGAAGGCCAGCTGTACCATCGTGCCAGCAGATGTGCAAAGACCTTTGTGTCAGACAGACTGGGTTCATGCCTCTGGAGAAGCACACTGCATGCAGACATTCCTGGAGAAGCAGAATTATCAAAAATAAAACGCCCAAAGCACAGGAGATTCCCCAGATACATTGGAAATCACATGGAAAGAGACATGGGCAGCTTATTGCTGCTGAAAGACTACAGATTGAATGAGCTTCTTCAGTGCATCTTTGAGCCTCTGGTTCCTCATGCTGTAGATGAGGGGGTTCACTGCTGGAGGAACCACTGAGTAGAGAGCTGCCACCACCAGATCCAAGGATGGGGAGGAGATGGAGGGGGGCTTCAGGTAGGCAACCGTGCCAGTGCTGACAAACAGGGAGACCACGGCCAGGTGAGGGAGGCACGTGGAAAAGGCTTTGTGGCGTCCCTGCTCAGAGGGGATCCTCAGCACAGCCCTGAAGATCTGCACATAGGACAGCACAATGAAAACAAAACACCCAAAGTCCACACAGAAACTAACCACAAGAAGCCCAACTTCCCTGAGGTAGGAGTGTGAGCAGGAGAGCTTGAGGATCTGAGGGATTTCACAGAAGAACTGGTCCACAGCATTGTCTTGGCAGAGGGGGAGTGAAAATGTATTGGCTGTGTGCAGGAGAGCATTGAGAAAAGCACTGCCCCAGGCAGCTGCTGCCATGTGGACACAAGCTCTGCTGCCCAGGAGGGTCCCATAGTGCAGGGGTTTGCAGATGGCAACATAGCGGTCATAGGCCATGATGGTGAGAAGGTAATACTCTGCTCCTACAAGGAAGGCAAAGATAAAGATCTGAACAGCACATCCTGTGTAGGAGATGTCCCTGGTGTCCCAGAGGGAACTGGCCATGGCTTTGGGGACAGTAATGGAGATGGAGCCCAGGTCAAGGAGGGATAGGTAGAGGAGGAAAAGTACATGGGGGTGGTGGTTGCGGGCTACGGTGGTGATGATGAGGCCATTGCCCAGGAAGGCAGCCAGGTAGATGCCCAGGAAGAGCCAGAAGTGCAAGAGCTGCAGCTCCCACCTGTCTGTGAATGCCAGGAGAAGGAACTCAGTGATGGAGCTGCTGTTGGACATCTGCTGCCTCTGTGCACGGGGTCCTGTTCCTACAGGAAGCGTCAATGAAGCGTTAGGGGAGACTTCTCTGAGCAAAATCTAAGCCTTTCTCCTAAACCTTCACCCTGCTACACTACACCCCCCAGGCTGCCTACTCCTTTTCCAGGAGACCTTCCTTCAGCTCAGTGGCTGCAGCCCTGGCTGAGTGTGCTGTGAGGAGCAGGGCCTCTGCCCGCTGGCTGCTGAGGAGTCAGCCCTGCTCTGCAGCAGTGAGATCATGGGAACGGTCAGGGCAGGGGCCAGTCCTGGTGTTCAATTTGTCAGATGAAACTGCTCTTAGTGCAGAAGGGCCTGTCAGCATCTGCACTCCCAGTGCTAAGGAACTGGGATAGCAGATGGCAGATTGAAATGTTTGCGGTTTTTAAAGCTCCCCCCATCTCACCTGGGGAGTGTTCTTGGATGCCAGAAACCCTCAGCATTTCTGTTGAATTAGGGAGAGCAGAGCGAGTCCTGCGAGGCAAAAGGATTGCCTGTGGCTTAGTGGAGACTGAGGGGAGCTGGTCTGTCCCTCCGACTTGTTCCCTACAAGCTGCTATGAGTTTGTTTTCCATGAGATGGAGGGTGATCACTCTCTTGTTTTACCCTGAAAAACAAAACAGACACTGCTGTGAGCAGAGGGATCCAGTGCAGACAACTAAACGCCTCCCCCTTTCTCAAGGTCTCAACACCCTACTTCTAGCCAAGGATACACATGGCCCATTTCACAAACCCAAAAGAATGTTCTCTGTCATAGCATCTCTACACTTCTCCACGGGGATTTCAGATAACACAAAGGTGCTATAGGACAGGATTGCAACCTGGAAGTTTGGAAGGAAATTTCAGGGAGATAGCCAAGTGTCCTAATGACACCATCTGTTTAAGGGAAAACCAGCTTATTCTCCAGCCCCACATACTGCATTGCACACAGCCACAAAGGTTAGAGGAAAGCTGGGACACTTGTTCCCATGGTCACACCTGCATGAAAGGACCCACAAAATCAGTGTGTGACTCTGCAGCTGAAACTCCACCGCCCCAGAGAGCCTGGCAGGAAGATCAAGATAACAACAGCAATAACACAGACAAGTGGAGAAACAAGGCAAAAGACAGTGAGGGTGTGGCTGAGAGAGGCCAGGGCAGAGGCATTGGGGCACTCAGACAGCGTTCCCCTTCCCCAGCTGTGCACGCCACCTCCCAGACACCACCATGGCCGGGCAGCTGCTCTCAGCCCCTGTGCTCTGCAGAGGCAACTGGGCCCGTGGCTGGAGAGCTGCACCACGGCTCTGCTGGAGCTCTGGCTGCAGAGGAGGTGGTTCACACCTTGGAGCCCCCAGCCCTGAGGGCAGAGGCTTTGGTGGGTGGGAGAGGAGGCAAGGGGTCTTGCTCAGAGGAAGGGGTCTGCATTGGAGGGGATGATACGGAGTTTTCTGCATTCTCCCTCCCACAGCACTTGTGGTTTTAGTTTCCTCTCATTCCCTCATCATCTCCCTGCTGCCTGGAGATTTTCCTGCTGGGAGGTGTTTCCCTGTCCCATGTCTTTTCCCTGTCAGCGCTCACAGTCCCCATCCCAACCTCTGTGCGCTCACCTTGGCCCCACGGAAACCTGCCTGTTTGCAGGGCACTGGCTGGGCGCATGTTCCTGTTTGCAGGTGGAAAAGGGCAGGTCAGAAGAACCCTGATGGTCCAGCAGAGGTGATGCTGGTGCTGTCCATAGGCAGAGGAGTGGCTGAGGGTACTTGTAGCAATCCCTGCTGCGACCTTCTCCTTGAAACATCCCTTAGGAAATATTCTGGGGCTGAACTGGAGCTGTGAGCAGCCCTGACCCACGCAGCACTCTCTCAACAGCAGAAGGACCCTGCCCTACCAGGGGTCCCTTCTTCCACCCACAGATTCTCCCCACAGCGCCGTTGGGAGCTCCCCGGGCAGGCTGAGCACTGACCCTGGCACACAGACCGCTGGGCACAGGGCCCCTGCTCTGAAGGACAGCCCTGGGCATCCCTGACTGTGCACCCGCCTTAACATCCTTGCAGTCATCCCCGGAGGAAGGCAGCCATCATGCCCTGTACCTCCCTGATGGTGCAGCAGGGAAAACCCGCTCTGGAACGTGTCTTCCTCCTCTGCACTTCAGAAGCTGTGAAAATAATATTTAAAGACCCCACAGGCTGTGGTATGTAACAACTTTTGGAGATCCCTCCCGCAACTGCAGCTTCACTGCCCTGATTCCAGGGACTTACCGTGTCAAGGGCTGTGAAGATTTCTCCCACAATGAGCTCTCGGCATCCTCCCACTCCACACTGCCTTTAACCTCTCTGCCTCGCTCCTCTCCCCTCGCTGCCTGCAGGCAGTGCCCTCAGCCCTGCTGCCCTTTGCAGAGAGCTGCTCCTGGGCAGAGCTGTCTCTCTGCAGGGCTGCCCACTTGCCAGGAGCTCCCTCCATCCCAGGAGCCCAGCCCAGCTCAGCAGCAGAGGCCCAGCCCAAGGCACCACTTCCTCTGCCCCTCTGGGCTCCCTCCAGGTGTCCCTGGGGCTCCAGGGGAACCTGCTGTGAAACAGGCTGAATGAAAACACTTCTCTTCCATCCCTCAGCTGGGGAGACACAATTATTACCAGCACTGTCATTTCTCCTATCAGGAAAAGACTTGGGCAGGAGAATCAGCTCACCTTGTCCCATCATGAGACAGGACAAGCAGACAGTGACAAGGAGGGATCTGCGTTACCCCTGCTGAGGGAAGGGATGCAGATGAGTCAATAGACACATCTCATTTGTGGGTTTGCAGTCCTGGGGCTAGAAGGGGACTTAGCTCCCTCCCATGCACAACACAAACCAGCAGGAGGTGAGAGTCCTCTTGCATCAGGTGTGCTGGTGGGCAGAGAATAGGCACCTGCATGGGAGCTCCTTGCCTCAGATCCCATGCCTGTTAATGGGGATGGAGGGCAGGATTGGGCTGTTCAGACACAACACCTGGCGACATTGAAGGTGTAAGGGGTGGTCGAAGATCTGTGGAGGCAGCTGCAAGCTCTAATGGAGCCGTTCGTAGAGACAGGCCAACATCTGGGGGAATCCTCTTAGAGGCTGCTGGGAATTTTCTTTGGCTAACTGAAATGACAGCTGATGCCCAAATGAGGGCAAGTGAACCTGTCCCCACTCATTATGTTCAGGGCAGCCTTGAGAGTTATTCATCTGAACCACTGGAGCCATGTGCCACAGGGACAGCTCAGGCTCTCCCTCTTCTCCATCACCCATATTTATTAGGTCTCCACTCACTCTGCTGGCCATTGCCTCATGTTCATCCCCACTTTGCCTTACAGAGATCCGGGTGTCTACTCAGTTTTATGTTTAAACCCAGTCCCACAGAGCTCCATGAGATGCCAAGGCTTGCAGAGACAGCACAGGGCCAGTGACGAGTGGTGTTCCTCAGGAGTCAGTATTGGCACCAGTGCTGTTTGACATTTTTCTTGGCGACATGGACAGTGGGATTGAGTGCACCCTCAGTAAGTTTGCACCCAGAGAAGCTGTGGATGCCCCCTCCCTGGAAGTGTTCAAGGCCAGCTTGGATGGGGCTTTGGGCAACCTGGTCTAGTGGAAGGTGTCCCTGCCCATGGCAGGCGGGTTGGAACCAGATCATCTTCAAGGTCCCTTCCAACCCAAACCTTTCTGTGATTCTGTGATGATTCTATGAGCAATAGGAAAGCAATTCCCATTCAGGGTGGGTATGTGACAGACACCCCAGAAGGCATTGCAAGCAGTGTGATTTGGTGCCTGTGTGCTGCTGACTGGTACCATCAGTCAGAGGCATCAGCCATCAGATGCCATCAGAGAGGCAAGGTCCCTTCTCTTCCCAAGGGCTGCAGGCATTGCCTGAACACAAAGCACACCACACTGGGGTCTTTACTCACACCCTGGATGGTACAGCCAAGGAACAGACGAACCCTTTGCACCGTGTGCCTGGATACACCTTGTCTTCAAAGAAAGTGTCCCCCAAGCACAGCAATGGGTCCTACCAAAACTCAACTGAAACTGAAAAGGGCATGCAAGGGCACCAAGATGAGCTGTTTCTACTTCAGGAACAGCTGCAGAAGAATCAGAAATACTGTGGGTCTGATCTGATCTGAATTCTCTCAGTGCCAGGAGGCACACAAGGCGCGTGTTCTTTGTTCTTCCACTTCGATCGGTCTGCGGCTGCGTGCTCTGGCCCGAGGGCCACAGCGCATTCTTCTGTTGGTTTTTTCCTCAAGACATGACCGATCCGGTTCCATCTCCTCCTCCTCACTTCATTACTGATTTTCTCCATCTCAAAGTTGATGCTCGTCGTTTCTGCAACTTTTTTTTTTTTTTTTTCCGGGAGGAGGTAGTTGGCCTCCTGCCCAACCCCCATGACTTGGAGGGCCAGTGGTTTTTCTGTCAAGGTGGCCTTCCCTTAGGCTGCGTTGGTTCGTGGCACCTTCTTCAATTTTATCTGGTGCACCCTCCGGAGAGGGATCCCCTATCCACCACCCAGGGGATGCGCCTTCTAGCCATGCAGCCCCAGCCGAAAGAAATACTGTGGGACCACTGCTAAATGTATTTAGAGTAGGTGTAGGTAGACTGAGATACTCTGCTTACTCTTTGCCTCAGTTGCCACCAGCAAGGTCTCCCAGGCTTTTGTGCTTTGAGGCGGAACTCTGGAGGAGAGCAACCAACAGTGGATGAGGACCAAGGCAGGGGTTACTTGAGCAAACTACACCCTTACCAGTCTATGGGACCAGAGGGGCTGCACCCAAGGGTGCTGAGAGAGTGTTTTTCACCAGGAGGCACTGGTTCATTCTAATTCCAGTAAGAAAGGCACTTGGACACTGTGAGGGATCTTGTAAAATGCTGTTCATTAGCATTAACCCTGTAAGGAGAGAATCATGCAGATAATCTTAGGTGCCTTTAGATGGTGGGACCCCCAAGTGGGGGTTTGATTCAAGAGGCATTGAACGGGCCTCTGACCCCCTCACAGCATGCCATGCAGACCCACCCATACAAGACAGTCTCCTGGTTTAGTCATTCAAGCTGCTGTTAGCTTTGCTTACAAGAAAACAACTATTTTCCTCATCTCTACAGTCAAAGAGCAAGGATGTTCTCATGAGAACTCCTTGCTGCACTGTTAGGTACAGGCAAGGCCACAGAGGAGGCAGAAGGGCTGGTCCTGAGTGGGAGCTGCCTGCAGGCCCCTTGGGACAATGAGCTGCTGAGGTTGTCCTGCGGCCAAGGGATCTGTGCAGCACAGCACAGGCGTGAAGGCCAGGCTGTACGTGCAGCGCAGCAGCACTGGCTGTACCATGGTCTTCTGGTCAGGATCACTGCTCACTTTTCGCTGTCGGATGTCTGCACTCCACTGTGGTCCCACAGCTGAGCTGCTGTGGCCAAAACGTTGACATTTTTTGATAAAACATTAACACCTCACAAACACACACACACACACACACTGTAAATAAGAATGAAAGACAGACAACAGAAATTAATTAGGGGCAACATTGTCTGAAAGGTATTGCTATGAAATTATAATAGAGAGTCAGAAATGAGAGATAAAGCAACTGCTCTAAAAATTTCATGCCAGAATCTAACCACTCTTAAATTTTAGCTGTCTTGTCAAGTCCAAATGAATGACAAGAATAAAACTGAAGTAATTAATTCTATCATCCTCAAGAAGAAGAGGACATTTTAGAGCATGATAGTGTTACTGCATGGCAAAGTGAGAAAAACTCATGGGTCACAATGGCCACTTGAAGAGGTAAAGGAAAAGCAATGTCCACCAGCAAAGCAAAATCAGGAATACATTCACTGCTTCCCATTGGCAGGCAGGTGTTTAGCCATTTCCAGGAAAGCAGGGCTCCATCATGAGCAACAATTACCTGGGAAGAGAAATGCCATAACTCCAAACATCTTCCTTCCTCCTTCTACCCCCAGCTTTTATTGCTGAGCATGATGTCATACAGTATGGGACATCCCTTTGGTCAGTTGGGGTCAGCTGTCCTGGCGGTTTCCCCTTCCAGCTTCTTACCCACCCCCAGCCTACTCGCTGGTGGGGCAGCAGGAGAAACAGCAAAAGCCTTGGCATGGTGCAGCTACTCTTCAGCAATAGCTAAAACATCAGTGTTTTATCAACATTGGTTTTGTCACAAGCCCAAAACATAGCACCATAGGGGCTGCTATGGAGAAAATTAACTCCACTCCAGCCCCACCCAGGACACCGAGTCTCCCCTCCCACGACATTCCTGACACCAGTTCTGTTCCATTCCTGGTCCGTTGCATTCCAACCATCTGCAGTACAAATGTGGGCAACAGCTAAACTCCTCCCAAGGCCTTGCACAAGCATTTAGACCTCAAAGAGTTCCGAGGTGCTTTAGGGAGGCCCTCCCCTCACACATCTTGATGTGCTTCCTCAACTGGTGTTTCCAGGATCCATGAATGGTGACTGGAAAAGCATGGCCAACCCCAGAGAATGAGATGGAAAGCCTTGAGAGCTTCTTCACTTTCCAGTTAGCAATTAGGCAGTGAGTGGCAGTGTGTAGGAATGGGAGAGAGGGTGCAGGGACGTCAGCAAGAAGCAAGGTGTTGGTTCAGGGCTTTAGCAAATCCTTCCAACCACATCTGAGCCCAGAAATGGAAAGCCATTGATGTCTGTGGGTGGAGGAGGAGTAGGCATGCCCTGGGAGTGTGGCGGAAGGTCCCTGCACAAAGCAGGGCTTATATGAGGACTTTCCATCATGGGAGCATGCCTCAACCTGGCAGATGGGGAGTGCCCGTTGCTGGGGGTGGCTGAACACTGCTCATCATGCCCCACGAGTCGACCTTTCTGTCTTCCTCTCCTTCACTACCCAAACTTGCCTGGAATTCAGGAAACATCCATGAGCCTCGAGAATGCGTGAACCTCCTGGAGTGAGGTCCCATTACTGCAGGGGAGGTGGGAAGGCTTTGTGAGAGAAATGGGACTGTAGGAAGAGAGTTGTGTGTGCGTAGAAGAAAGTGTGTGACAGGGCAGAAGAAGACGTGAAAGAGCAAGGGGAAGTCATGCTAATGTGGAATCATTCAATGTTTGATTTGAGGGCAGCAGAATAAGGAGGGTGTGCAGTGCAATGCTGGGATATGGATCCAAATTGAGGAGGCAAGCAAGTCTGGGACAGGGACAGCTTAGGTGATTGAGGGCCATTAGCAGGCCTATGAAGCCAGATGGTTTTTGTGGAACTCACATGCATTGGCACATCCCCAGAAAACCAGACCTTTGTCATTAAAGGAACAGAATCTGCCACCAACCTGCCTCCTGCCCCTGCCACACCCCCCCACTCACACTGACCCTAGGCAGAGTCCTGAGCAAGGCATGAAGGATCTCCTTTGCCAGGTCCTGGGGGTCAGGGCGTGGCCACTCTGATCATAAACAAACACCAAGGGCTTACATGGTATCAGAGCCACCAGCACATGGCCTTTGCCACCTGCAACCAGTGTCTCCCAGTTTTTGCTTGATGAGCCCCCAGAGACCAACACATTGACAGCTCATTGTCTTTATGGCCCTGTCAGTGTTGGCCCTCAGTGGGGACTCCAACGCCCTCAGAAACTTGGTGCTTGCTTCTGCCTTCCACTTCTTTAGAGGCTTGTTCATTCTTTCAGTCTTTGCAGTTCAGGAACTTGGCACCAGAGGGCTCATTAACATGCAAAACACCCTAAGAAGCCATGTCTCTGTGCATCATTTTCCCAAATTCTTCAAGTCTTCTGTGGCTACTTTGAAAACTTTCAGAAGAGTAGCCAAGGAGAGAAGATTTAAATAAGAAGGAACAATAAATCAGTTTTTCTTCTTTTTTCCAGTTTTCTTTATTTTTTTGTTTACAGAGCAAGTGAGACCAGCCTTCTCCAATTCAGATTGACCCAGAGCATCTCCTGATGAAGTCTGCAGATGTAGGGAAGTTAAGATCATTTCTGTCAGACACTGTACAGGCCATCTTTGTCCTGTGTCCCATCGTCATCCTTGGTCCCCCTGCGACACCCTCTACTGGTCATTTCTCTCAGTGGCCACCTGGGACTTGCATCAGGATTTCTCAACTCTAAGCTCTTTCCACTAAAGACTGTATCTCAATGCTTCAGCTCATCTGCACACATTCTCACCTGCTTTCTTTGGAGAACCAGCTGCACACACTCACAGAAGAATGTTTCTTACCTCCCAATTTAAAAACAAAACAAAACAAAACAAAAAAAACACACAAAAAAAAAAAAACAGAAAAAAGAAAAAAGAAAAAGAAAAGAATAGCTCAGTAAAAAATAACAGATGCAGTCCAAGTTTCCTCCACTGAAGTCCACTTCCCACTGTCGGTAACCTTAGTGGAACACTTTCAGTGAGATACATGGGAAAACAAGTAGAAACACAAGCGAGGAGATGGCTCAAGAGGCCATCAGGCAGCCTGCTGAAGGACAAGGCAAGCTCCAAACTGCCTGAAGCTCAGGGCAGCACCTGGGGAGCTGAGAGGTGTGGGAATGGGTAGAGACCAATGGGAGGAGGAAAGCTGGATGGACACTGGGAAATGCGTACGCCCAGGCAGCCTGCTGAAAAGATGCCTTTAGAAGTGGTCAGTTCAAGCAGGACGTGTGGAAAGATGTGAAAGAGTGCTGAGAGTCAATACACAGTACGCTGGGCAGAATAGGGTCAGGGGTGTAACAGGGGAGATGAGTATTTCTTCTCCCAAGTGTAGTACACAGGCTGGAAATGTCCATGTTGGCATCACGGGAAAGCATTGTCTATGGATGAAAACTGTTCAAGGCATTTCAGCTGACGGAAAATGTGCTCATAGTTTCTTTAAATGTTGATGACCTTACCTCACCTGTCCAGGTAGTGGTGCTCAGAGGGTGCTCTGCAATAGTAATATCGGCACCAAAGGAGCTCCACCCCGAGCCTTGCACAAGCTCATGGACCTCAAGGACTGATGTGCCTCAGGGAGCTCTTCCTCTCAACAAAACGTGCTTTCTCGAGTTGTAGGTAGAGGTCCATGAATGTTGGAGAGACGTGGTTATTTCTAGAAGTGGAAATGGAAAGCCCTGCTGAGAAACCTGGCTGCTGCATGGTGCAGGTGCAGAGAATCAGCCACCAGGGAAGATGTCCAAACTGCATACCTTACCCCCAGAGCATGGGGTAGCTTTCACACAGACCCAGCCTTTTGGCTCTTTCCAGCAAGCTCTTGATTCAGAACATTGACATTCCTCATTGCTCTCCAGTACTGTTTAATTTTCTTCATTTACAGCACCAGCTATCCATCCAGATGCCTCATTTAGGTGGCCTTACTCATCCTGTGTCATGTGGATCTATGACATCCCTAACAGCATGTCGGTGCCTCAGTCTCCTTATGTTAATTTGAGGGTTTGCACTGCTTGGTTAATAAGCTTCATGAGTAAAATTCACCTCTTCTTCACAGATGTCTGTAGGACAGCTGTTTATGTTGGATGATGCCTTTCTAGACTCCCTATTCCTTAAAAAGAGAAGCACACAGTATCTGAACACTTTCAAAAAATCCTGCTTGGTAGCAAAACTAACCTGGATTAAACCTTTGATAGTAGGACAAAATTCAGCTGTGTGTGGACTGCAAAAGCAGTGAGGAACCCTCTCCTTTCTTCCTTTCTCCCCATCACTTGCTCAGGTCTTGGGAGGAGAAGAAATTAATAAAGGTGACGTTCCTGGCTGCCAATGATTGAATTCTGCTCCCATGAGTGCCTGATGTCGAGACTCTCAGCTTCAGCTGAATCTCTTCTCTTTGGGAACACTGCAAGGCAGTGGCTCCGATGTCATGGTATGTGTGCAGATGCCCGACACTCTGACAAGATAACACCATGAGCAATTGCAGGACAGTAAAGGTAATGTAAGGGGTGACCTGTTTCATGGATTTGCTGCCCAAGGTAGAAAGTGGCACAGCAACCATCTCAGCAACACCACAGGAGGATCTAAAAGAAGACAAGCATGGCCAATGTGGAAAGGATTAACTAGCATGGTGGATTGACCCCAGCCAGTAACTAATCAGCCACCCAGTCACTCGGTCACTCCCCGAACAGCAGCCTGGGGAAGAGAATTGGAAAGGTAAAAGTGAGAAAAACTCATGGGTTGGAATTAAAACAGTTTCATAAGTGAAGCAAAGCTGCCTTCACAAGCAAAGCAAAAAAGGAATTCAGGCCATTGGCAGGGAAATGTTCAGCCATTTCCAGGAAACCTTCCAGGCCTTCCTCTCATGTAAAAGTGACTTGGGAAGGCAAATGTCATAACCACAAATGTCCCCCCTTCCTGCTCCTTTCCCTGGGCTTTTATTGCTGAGCGTGATATCCTGTGATATGGAATATCCCTTTGGTCATTTGAGTTCAGCTGTCCTGGCTGCGTCCCCTCACAGCTTCTTGCCCAGCCCACTCATTGGAAGGGCAGCATGAAAAACAGAGAAGGCCTTCCTGTTGTTTAAGCACTGTTCAGCAATAGCTAAAAGAGTTTTGGTCACAAATCCGAAACATGGAACCCTCCGGGCTGCTATGAAGACAATGCACTCCATCCCAGCCAGCCAGGGTAGGCTGGCCTTTTTGGAAGGTGTGAGAATGAGAACAGTAAAGAATTTGAGAGGGGGAAAAGGGAAGCAGTAACTTAAAGATGAGGCCGGGGATGGCATTGGGACTGTTTGGGGTGCCTATGCTGCTGATGTGAATTATTTCCACAGTCAGAGGGAACCTGAGGGCTTTCCGTAGTGTTGAGGACGTGAAGGGTGAGGAATGAGAGTGTCATTCAGGCTGGAATGGACCTTGCTAGGTATCTGTAGTAAACATCCTTCTCAAAGCAGGGTCACACCAGGTTGCTCATGGTTTTACCCAGATGGGTCTGAGAAACTTCCAGGGATGGAGGCAGCGCACACGCTCTGGGAAATGGCTTCCCATGTCTGGCTGTCCTCACCTTGCAAAAGTTTCTCCCTATATTGAGCCTGACCCTCTCGTGTTCCAGCTCATTGCCTCCTGTGCTCCTGCCTTGCACCACACTGTCTTCTTGGGAACCTCACCGTAGGCAGTGCAAGTCTGTTCCATCCTCCCCACAAAGCCCTCCATTCTCCAGGGTGAACAAGCCCAGCTCCCTCAGCCTCTCCTAACAGGACCAGTGCTCTAGCCTTGACCATCTTTGTAGCCCTCCACTGAAATTTTGTGGCCCTCCAGCTTGCCAATATCTCTCTGGCATTGTGGGGAACCTAAACCTGGGCAAGTATTCTGGATGCAGTGTCAGAAGTGCTGAGCAGAGGGAGAGAATCACTTGCCCTGGCTGTGCTCCTGCTCACACAGCCCAGGCTGTTGTTGGCCATCTTTGCTGATGGCTCATCTTTTGCCTAATGGAACCCAAGGACGAGCAGACTCTTTCCTGTGGAGCTGCTACCTGCCTAGCCAGTCGCTGTCCTAGGACATTTCAGGGTCTACATCCACTTCAGGAGCAGGGCTTTGGTGGAATATTTATTGGCTATCATGAGGTTCCTATTGGCCCATCCCTCTAGACTGTGTCTGTCCTTTGGGACGGCAGCCCTGCCCTGCTCTCCTCAATGGGATGTCTTCTACAAATGTATATGAAAAAGTACTCTCTCATATCCTTCAAGTCATTAAAAATACACACCTGCTCTTACTAAATTCAACAGTGGTCACACAGATTGAGTCCTTACCTGGACCCCTGCTGAGCTTGTGGATGCTGTCCTTGAACACCAGCTGTCCTGAGCTCTGCCACCATGCCTTGGAATGTCACAGCTCTGTCTCCAACATTAACGGCTCCCGCTCATCCTATCTGTGCCCCTGGCTGAGGGCATTGCTGCACATCTGGGCTGAAGCACTGCAGCTTCAGAAGAACCAGGCCAAGCTCTGACTTGCTGTAAGAAATCTTGGTACCAAGTGTCCAAGACCCGGTGTGTGCAAAGGCTTTGCTTCAGACCAGAGACATGGCACGGACAAGAGAGCTGCATGTCTTTCTAGCCCCAGGTCTAAACACCCAGAATGAAATGTTTCAATGCACTTAACAGAACACATCCTCCCAGCTTGCAGAAGTTAGATCCTTCCCTGTCACCTGCCTGGTGTCCTGTCTAAGGATGGGACAAAAAAAGAGATTCTCATGTCCAAATCTTTTTCTAATAGGAGTAATGACTCTGCTGGAGGTTAAATGTCTCTCCCCCCAGCTGAGGGAGGGAACATCAGTGATGAGTTCAGCCTGTTTCACAGCAGGTTCCCCTGGAGCCCCAGGAACACCTGGAGGGAGCCCAGAGGGGCAGAGGAAGTGCTGCCTTGGGCTGGGCCTCTGCTGCTGAGCTGGGCTGGGCTCCTGGGATGGAGGGAGCTCCTGGCAAGTGGGCAGCCCTGCAGAGAGACAGCTCTGCCCAGGAGCAGCTCCTCTGTAAAGCGCAGCAGGGCTGAGGGCATTGCCTGCAAGGGCTGAGAGGAGAGGGGTGAGGCAGAGAGACTGTAAAGGCAGTGTGGAGTGGGAGGATGCTGAGAGCTCACTGCGTGGGAGAGATCTTCACAGCCCTCCACATGGTAAGTCCCTGGTTGCAGGACAATGTAGCTGGTGTTCCTGGAGGGATATCCAAAAGCTGGCACATCCCACAGCCTGTGGGATTTTCATGAGAACTTTCACAGTTTCTCTAATGTAGAGGAGGAGGACATGCTGCAGAGGAGGACTTCCCTGCTGCACCGTCAGAAAGAAAAGGCAATACAGCTGCCGCCTTCTGGGGTTTTGAAGATCGGTGTGCACCTGTGGGTTCCCAGGGCTGTTCTTCAGAGCAGGGTCACTGGGCCCCAGGGGGCTGTGCACCAGGGCAGGGACTCTGCCGTCTGACCAGGTCAGCCCCCAGCCTGCCCAGGGAGCAACCTTGAAAGCTGTGGGGAAAACCTGTGGGTGGAAGCAGGGCAGGATCCCTCTGCTGTCCAGAGGGTACAGCGTGGGTCAGGGCTGCTCAGACTTCTTCATCACCCAAAGGACATTTGCAGAGGATCATTATGAAGATGGATGTAAAGGTAGGGGATTGCCTAAAAGGGAAGAAATCTGTGATTTGAGTTTATCCACTCTTGGTAGGCTGGGTGGGCAATGGTATTTCTCTGCTCTGGAGTAGGCAATGAGACCCCAGTTCTCGCTAGGACTTGTCTGAGCTGCTCCTTACCCCTGCACACACAGAGATGCCCCTGGGCAGTGCCCTGCTGCCAGGAGGTGCCCGCAGGGCAGAGCTGAGCACGCAGTGGCTGGGATGAGGTCTGTGAGCATGGAGAGGGAGGAGATATAGGGATTCAGGCATCTCCCTGCCATCCCCTGCAGTGCAGATGCTTTCCCTGGAGCAACCGCCTGATCTCCTCACTCACAGAGCAGAGCCTCTGCCCTTAATAGCATGGAGACTTGGCCATGGGTTGCCTTCTGTCCTGGTTTCAGCTGGGATAGAGTTAACTTTCATCTCCGTAGCTGGTATGGGGCTGTGTTTTGGGTTTGGGATGAGAACAATGTCGATGATACACTGATGCTTTGGTTCTTGCTAAGTAGTGCTAAGCTGTTGCTAAATAGGTGCTAAGTGGCGCTCACACTGGTCAAGGACTCTTTCAGCTTCCCATGTTCTGCTGGGTGCACAAGAAGCTGGGAGGGGGCACAGCCAGGGGGAGTGCTGACCCAGACTGGCCCAAGGGCTATTCTATACCATATGACGTCACGCTCAGTATATAAGCTGGGGGAAGAAGGAAGGCGGGGACATTGGGTATGATGGCGTTTTGTCTTCCCAAGTAACCGTTACGCGTGAGGGAGCCCTGCATTCCTGGAGATGGCTGAACACCTGCCTGCCGATGGGAAGTAGTGAATTAATTCCTTGTTTTGCTTTGTTTGCGTGCACGGTTTTTTTTTTTGCTTTGCCTATTTAACTGTTCTAATTTATTTTACTTCAATTATTAAACTGTTCTTATCTCAACCCACGAGTTTTCTCCCTTTTACCCTTCTGATTCTCTCCCCTATCCCACTGGTGGGGAGTGAGCGAGCGGCTGCGTGGTGCTTAGTTGCTGCCTGGGGTTAAACCACACCACCTTCCCAAGCAGCCTGACCACCAAAGAGAGTTAAAACTCATGTGTCCGAGACTGTCTCCCTCTCCTACCTCCCTTGGCAGGGCTCCTTTGGCATGTTCTCCTCTTCTCCCTGACGCCCTTCTTCTTACTGTTACACTCACTGGTGTGGGGAGGGTGAGGATTCAAGTGCAGCTCAGACACCAATGCTGTCTGTGCTGTCATGCACATATGGCCATGGAGGAAAAGCATCCAGCTCGCACCCTGTTCACCTGTGGGGCTCTGGGTGCCGCAGTGTGTGTGGCTGCCATTGATCTCACCCTCCCTTCAGGACGTAACAAATGTAGGACAGTTGACTCTGTCCTTGGGAGGTCCTGCTGGGCTGCAGCCTGCCCTCCCATAGGGCACAGCTCTCCCAGGGCATCTCTGTGTTTTGCAGGAGCCCCATGGAGAAGACACCTCGGTGCTAAGGCCATTGAGATGCTGCTGGGTGGCTGCATGTGGGCAGCTGTCATGAGCCCTCTGTGCCCCTGGTTGGGAGGGCAGAGCTGAGATGCTCCTCAGGTACCATGAGATGGGGTGAGGGTTTGGAGATGTGCACTGGGAAACTGCATTCCTCTGCTCCCAGCAGTGGCCTCTTTCTTTTGGGGGGAACACCCGAGTGCGATAGTCCTCCAGGTGGAAGAGCTGCCAGCACAGGGCAGCTGAGAGCAGGGCTGATGGACAGAGCGGCTGTCCTCACTCTGCACTAAGGGACAGTCCCTTTGCCCAATCTCAGCACCCACAAGGTTTCCCTTGCAGTGCAGCAGAAATGCCAGGCATTGCTGCATTCAAACCACTCCTCAGCTGTGCTGGGGCAACTAGAACAGAAGGCACAACCCAAACTCCCCACAGCTCTGCTCTGCAGTCAGGTGAATTGGGAGTGACAATGCTGAAAAGCTCTTTGATATCAGGATTGGATTTAATCTGAGATCACCCCATGTTCCTATTTACCTGTTGCTGTAGGGCAGGACTGAGTCCTGCAGAGCCCCCAGCAGAGCCTTCTGCTCCCTGGGGCATCCTCAGCCAGCACCAACCAGAGCTTGTGAAAGGGAACTGCCAAAGGTCTTCCTGAAAGGACAGAGACACATTTGGGAGTGGGGGGGAATCTCTCCTAACTTTTCACTGTCTTTTTCCTCTTGGACGGTCCCTCATGCCCCGAGGCAGCAGGTGTCTAACAGCAGCTCCATCACCCAGTTCCTCCTCCTGGCATTCGCAGACACGCGAGAGCTGCAGCTCTTGCACTTCTGGCTCTTCCTGGCCATCTACCTGGCTGCCCTCCTGGGCAATGGCCTCATCATCACTGCTGTAACTTGCGGCCACCATCTTCATACCCCTATGTACTTCTTCCTACTTAATCTCTCTATCCTCGACCTGGGCTCCATCTCCACCACTCTCCCCAAAGCCATGGCCAATTCCGTCTGGAACACCAGGGCCATCTCCTATGCAGGATGTGCTGCCCAACTCTTTCTGTTTGTGTTTTTGATGTCAGCAGAATTGTGTCTCCTCACCATCATGGCCTATGACCGCTACGTTGCCATCTGCAAACCCCTGCACTACAGGACCCTCCTGGGCAGCAGAGCTTGTGTCCACATGGCAGCAGCTGCCTGGGGCACTGGGTTTCTCAATGCTCTGCTGCAAACTGCCAATACACTTTCACTGCCCCTCTGCCAAGGCAACACCTTGGACCAGTTCCTCTGTGAAATCCCCCCACATCCTCAAGCTCTCCTGCTCACACTCCTACCTCAAGGAATTTATCGTACTTGTTACTTTCGCATTAGCATTTGGGTGTTTTATTTTCATTGTGCTGTCCTATGTGCAGATCTTCAGGGCCGTGCTGAGGATCCCCTCACAGCAGGGACGCCACAAAGCCTTTTCCACGCGCCTCCCTCACCTGGCCGTGGTCTCCCTGTTTATCAGCACTGCCATGTTTGCCCACCTGAAGCCCCCCTCCATCTCCTCCCCATCCCTGGATCTGGTGGTGGCAGTTCTGTACTCAGTGGTGCCTCCAGCAGTGAACCCCCCCATCTACAGCATGAGGAACCAGGAGCTCAAAGTGGCCATTAGGAAAGTGATTTCAGGAATGTTTTTCAACTCTGATACATTTTCCATCACTGTTCACAAATGATTTCTAGGGTTTCCCATTGCAGGCCTGTCTTTTTGTTTGTCTTTTAGCCTTTTTGTTATCATTGTCTGTATGATTATCAGTGTCTATTATGTTTCTACATAAATGTTTGGATTCATCCTACTCCTCCTGAGGAACAAACCTGCTCCGTCTCACCTGGATTTGATATAAAAGTGTGTCTTCCTGGGACAGAGCATCTTTACTACAGACATCTCTGTAGTAAAATGGGATCTACCTAGTGCACTAACTTAAAGTTGGGATCTCCCTAGTGCACTAACTTAAAGTTGGGATCTTCCAAAGCTAATGATGTCAACAACAGGCCCAAGGAACTTCACCCGAAAAGGGCCTTTTTCTCCTTGGACCTGGGAGAGAAAAGCTCATTGTCACTTTGGTAGCTGTTGGAGACCAAGGGTTGGAATTTGGACTCACCCATTGGTGTGTGGTGACCATGGAGGTGGTGAATGCATACTCAGAGTTGTCCCACATATGACAGGGAAGAAGACACCCTCCAGGAGGGGGTCCGGAGCTTCCTGGAGAGCCTGGGGTTTCTACAGGGAGAGAGTGTGCTTGGGGTGGGCAGTGGCTGGAACCCCACAAAGTGGGAGATCGCACAAGGTGGAGTCACCAAAATTGAAGGTGCAAAATCCAGGGGTCTGCAAAGAAACAAAGATGGACACACCCAACCATACACAGACCAGCTCCAACAGGGAACAGCACCTTTACAGTCACCACACCACCAGCAGCAATCGCACAACCATGAGTGACACAAATGTACCCAGCCCATTCCCCCTTTCGGGCTGATCTGCTGTGAAGGTCACAAGTGGTCTGTGCATCCCCTTACCCATGGGCACACACACCTGCCATCCCTGCAGTGTGGGCCTGGGCTTTGGGTCTGCTCAGATCCCTGCCCAGTCTTGGGGCCGTTACCCACTTGGCAGTTGGAACCCTGGGTCTCTCCACATCCTGGTGTCCTCTTTCTGAAGCCAGCCTCACTTCGATTTGGCCAGCATAGCATGTCCATAAATTCACTCCAAACGCACATCCAACAGTGAGCACACTCACACATCAAATGGCCAGGAGCAGAGTTTAAGAAGATGGCAAGACCATGGTGATTAGGCACAGATTTGGCCAGACCAGCCCTGGTCAGCCCCCTGCCCACATGCAGCCAGCCCCTTGCATATCCCTCCTCTTCCCATACCCATTCTTCTTCTTCCCAATCTACCCCTTCTCTGCCCCAGTCTGCTCCCCAATTAACAACTGTCACCATAGAATCATAGAGTCATAGAATCATAGAACAATTTAGGTTGGCAAAGACCCTTAAGATCATTGAGTCCAACCGTTAACCTAGCACTGCCAAGTCCACCACTAAACCATGTCCCTAAGCATTACATCCACATGTCTTTAAGTACTGCCAAGGATGGGGACTCAACCACTTCCCTGGGCAGCCTGTTCCAGTGCCTGACAGCCCTTTCAGGGAAGACATTTTTCCTAATATCCAATCTAAACCTCCCCTGGCGCAACTTGAGGCCATTTGCTCTTGTCCTATCACTTGTTACTTGGCAGAAGAGACCAACCCCCACCTCACTACAACCTCCTTTCAGGCAGTTGTAGAGAGTAATAAGGTCTCCCCTCAGCCTCCTCTTCTCCAGACCAAACAACCCCAGCTCCCTCAGCCGCTCCTCATAAGACATGTGCTCTAGACCCTTCACCAACTTCATTGCCCTCCTCTGGACACGCTCCAGCACCTCAATGTCCTTCTTGTAGTGAGGGGCCCAACACTGAACACAGGATTTGAGGTGTGGCCTCACCAGTGCCGAGTACAGGGGCACTATCACCTCCCTGGTCCTGCTGGCCACACTATTCCTGATACAAGCCAGGATGCCATTGGTCCTCTTGGCCACCTGAGCACACTGCTGGCTCATATTCAGCCGGCTGTTGACCAACACTCCCAGGACCTTTTCCACTGGGAGCTTCTCAGCCACTCTTCCCCAAGCCTGTAGTGTATCATGCGGTTGTCGTGACTCAAGTGCAGGACCCTTTCTGCCCTAAAAATGAGGGCTTAGACCCTAAAAATTAAACTGTGGGCCCTACAAAAAGGCTATGGGTAATAAAAGACAGGTTGGGACCCTAGAAATGAGGATTTCGGCCCTAAAAATGAGGCTTTTGGCAGTAAAACTGATGGGCTAGCTGCTAAAAATGATGCTCTGTACCCTGATAAGGAGGGGAACCTCTTGGTTCCTCTATGGCCTGTGATGGGTGCGCTCAGCCCCTTGACCAGACTGGCAGTGGGTTGGTGCAGACTCCAGAAGACGTTAAGGCCTGAGCCGTAGCAGGGCCATGAACTCCTCATGTTTCAATCTGTTCTCTGAAAACCCACAAAAGAGCAGAGTGGCACAGTGAGCGTCGATGCATATGAGCTTGGAACACCGACCATGCGGTTGACACATGAATAGCGGGTGGCTTTTCCAAGACTCATTTATCAAGGGACAAAGAAAGTTGCGGGTAAAAGGAGCCTCATGTATACCTTTCCTATCACATGCAATTTGACTACGAGCCAACCACTTTATCCTAGAAATATGACAGCCTAAGTGAGCCTTCTTTGAGCTCTCCCTGCTCGGCAGCATGGCGGCATGGCGGTGATCTCCCCTGGCACTGGGACACCTCTCAAGGTTGCTCCTCGAGGCAGAGAGACCTTTACCAACGGCAGATCTTTGGTAAGCAACTGATACTGCACATAACCTTGTAGTGTGGTAACTTTGATTTTGTCTTTGATTGCATGCTGAATTGATGCTAATGACACGTTACATAAACTTTTCGTGTACAACTCCTTAGACATAAACCGTTCTCCAAGTCTGAGACTGAGACTGGACCTAGCCACACCTAAGCTCCATCAGGAATTTAGAAAGCAAGGGGGTCTACTCTGAACCTCATGACTCAATGGGTGGGTTCCCCTTAATCTTTTGTATCCCCGGACTCTCTGTAAATCATTTTAACACAAGTCTAACTCAGTTTTCCTTTGTACGTTTCTTCCATGGAGTCATTAATAGAGTGAACCTTGCCATTGAACTTTGTTAAGTTGCACTTTTACAACACCATATTAAAACCACTTTTGCTAATACCGTTATTGGTGATTCCTTAAACAACCTAAATCACCCATTTGCAACAAATTGGCGTAGGCGGCAGGATCCTAAATCAGGATTCACAATAGAGGGTCAGCCTCCCCATCAGTCCCCGGGCTGGGGCCAGCCATTGCACGAGGAGATGGAGGTCAGTGTTTGCCTGTGTCCCCTGCCACTGTCTCCAGGAGATCCCTATTGCCCACTGCCGACAGCCCCGCTGAGCCAGCCCCTCTCCCCAGCACAAGGCTCCTGGCCCGGGGGCTCCCCAGGGTGCTCCTGCTGCCCCAGTGAAAGAGCAGCCTGCCCTGAGCTGGTGTGTGCAGACATAGGTTTCTTTAGGTCACTTATTCCCCCAGGAAAGCACAGAGTTGCTCCATTGCTCTTCTCCAGGGACATCCCTGACCCTAGAGAGCCTTTTCCCAGGGGACTGTGTCCATGCGGCCACTCCTGCCCCTTCCCTGTGCTTCCCGCAGGGCCCGGATCTGGCAACGCTGCTCTGCAGAGCAAGCGGGCTGTGGTGCCCAAAAGCCACAGAGAGACAATCCCAGGCAGATCCCTGTGGATCACTCACCATCTGCAGGGGCGCTGGGCACCCACAGGTGAAGGCTCAGCTCAAGCCCATGCCCTAACACATCGCCACATGCCCTGCTGCCCTCAGCCCATGGAGAACCCAAGCACAGCAGCACAGCCTTGTGGGGGCAATTTCTTCAGCCTGTTGCTGACCTCAGCTTTGGAAGAAGAGCTCAACCTCCAGACACCGGCACGGAGGAAATCCATTTTATTACAGAGATGTGGCACGGGAGGCCAGCTGTACCATTGTGCCAGACATGTGCAAAGACCTCTGGGTCAGACAAACTGGGTTCATGCCTCTGGAGAAGCGGAGTGCATGCAGACATTCCTGGAGAAACAGAATTATCACAGATAATACGCTAGGGCTAGAAAGACATGCAGCTCTCTTTTGTCCTTGCCATGTCTTTGAAGCAAAGCCTTTGCACACATGAAGTCTCGGACACTTGGTACCAGGTTTCCCTCTGGCAAGTCTAAATTTGCCTGGTGCCACCGCTGAGGTGCTTCAGCCCAAATGCACAGCAATGCCCTCTGCCAGGGGCAAAGCCAGGGTGAGCTGGAGCCATTACTGTTGGAGACGGAGCTGTGACACTGGTAAAATAAACTGCCAAGGCGTGGTGGCAGAGCTCAGGACAGCTGCTCTTCAAGAACTGCATCCTCTAAGCACAGCAATAGTCCAGACTGAGATTAGTGTAAACCTGAAAGGCAGTTCAAGGACACCATAACGAGCTGTTACTGCTTCAGGAACACTTAAAGAAAAAGAAAGCTTCTGTGTGGCCAGTGCTGAATTTAGTTAAGAGACAGATCTCAGATTTTCTACGTCATGTTGTCCTTTGTCTTCCCCAGCAAGGTCTCCCAGGCTGCTGTTACTTGAGGCAGGACTGTGGAGGAGAAGAACTAGCGGTGGATGTGGATCAAGTCAGGGGTCACGTGGACGAACGCAATCGTTCCCAGTGTACATGACAGGAGGGTCGGCATCCCAGGGAGCTGAGAGAGCAGGTCAATGGCACAGCAAAGCCACTCTCCATAATTTCTGAGAGGTCAGGCCTCCTCCTGCTTTCTCCCATTGCCTCCTCTTCCATACTCCTCCTCCTCTTGCCTCCTATGGCACCTTCGCGCCTTCCCCTCTTTGGCCTCCTCGCGCCTCCTCCTCCTTCTTCTCCTCTTGCCTCCTCCTCCTTCTTCTCCTCTTGCCTCCTCCTCCTTCTTCTCCTCTTGCCTCCTCCTCCTTTACATCCTCTCTCCTGCTCTGCCCTCTTCACGCCTCTACTTTTGCCCTGCCCCGGTGCCTCCTCTTGCCTCCCTTGCCTCCTCCTCCATTGCCTCTTGCCTCCCTTTGCTTCCTGCTACCTCTGCCTCCTAGCACCCCTTTGCCCTTCTCTTCTTTCCTCTTGACACGCTCTTCTTCTCCACCTCAGACACCTCCTCTCCTCAACTCTTGACGCCTCTTGCCGCCTCTTGCCTCCTCTTGCCTCCACTTCCTCAGCCTCCTCTGCTTTCCTCTGCCTTCCTCCTCCTCCTCCTGCTCCTCCTTTGCCTGCTTTCCCCTCACTCCTCTACTCCTCAGCCTCCCCCTCTTCCTCTTGCCTCCTGTTGTCTCCTTCTCCTTCTTTACCTCCTACTCCTGCCGCCTTCTTGCTCTCTCTCACCTCCTCCTCCTCGCGCCTCTCCTTGCCTCAGCGGCCTTTGGCCTTCTCTTCCTCCACAGCCTCCTCTTCCCTCCTCTTCCATCCTAGGGACGACTTCTCTTCTTCCTCTTGCCTTTTCCTACTCAGCCTCCCTTGCCTCTTCCGCCTCTTTGCTCCTCTTTTAGCCTCCTCTCTTTTCCTCCTATTGCCTCCTCCTCCTCGCGCTTCTTCTGCCCTCCTCGCGCCTCCTCCTTTTACGCTTTTGCTTGCCTCCTCCTTCTTTGGCCTTCTCGCCTGCTCTCACCTCCTCGCGCCTCCTCTTTTGCCCTCCTCCTGCTCTCGCCCATTGCCGCCTCCTCCTTCTCCTATTGCCTCCTGGTACCTCAGCTCCCATCCTCGCCTCTCCTCCTTTTGTGCTTTTGCTTGCCTCCTCCTCCTTTACCTTCTGCCTCCTGCTCTGCCCTCCTCGCGCCTCGCCTTTTTGCCTCTGCCTCGCGCCTCCTCCTCCTCGCGCCTCCTCGCGCCTCTTGGGCCATCCTGCTGCCTCCTCCTCGCGCCTCCTCCTGCGGCCTCACCTTGCCTCCTCTTGCCTTTCCCTTCTCTTCTTCTGCACCCTCCCACCGCCTCCTCTTCCCACACCTTGACTCCTCTTGCCTCAGGCTCCTCCTCCTCCTCTTTTCTTCACCTCACACCCTTTGGCCTTCTCCTTTGCCTCCTTCTCTTCCTCTTCCTCCTACTCCTTCCTCTTACCGCCTCTTGCCTTTGCCTCCTCCTGCTTTCTCCCATTGCCTCCTCTTCCATACTCCTCCTCCTCTTGCCTCCTACGGCACCTTCGCGCCTCCACCTCTTTGGCCTCCTCACGCCTCCTCCTCCTTCTTCTCCTCGCTCCTCCTCCTCCTTCTTCTGCTTCTTCCCTCTTCGCGCCTCTACTTTTGCCCTGCCCCGGTGCCTCCTCTTCCCTCCTCCTCCATTGCCTCTTGCCTCCCTTTCCCTCCTGCTACCTCTGCCTCCTGACACCCCTCTGCCTTTCTCTTCCCTCCTCTTGACACGCTCTTCTTCTCCACCTCACACGCCTCCTCTCCTCAACTCTTGACGCCTCGTGCCTCCTCTTGCCTCCACTTCCTCAGCCGCCTCTGCTTTCCTCTGCCTTCCTCCTCCTCCTCCTGCTCCTCCTTTGCCTGCTTTCTCCTCACTCTTCTGCTCTACTCCTCACCCTCCCCCTCTTCCTCTTGCCTCCTCTTGCCTCCTCTTCCTCCCTCTTTTACACTCTTGCCTCCTTCTCCTCCTCTTCCTTCTTCTCCCGGAGGAAAGCGGAGGCAAGAGGAGAAGGAGGGAAGAGCAGGCAAGGAAAAGCAAGCGAAGGCAAGAGGAGGTGGAGAGAGAAGGCAAGAGGAGGAGGAGGCAAGAGGAGGCAAGATGAGGCAAGAGGAGTGAGAGGCGCGAGGAGTTAGAAGGAGGAAGAGGCAAGAGGCAAGAGAAGCAAGAGGCAGGAGGAGGAGGGGGAGGAGCAGAAGGCAAGAGGAGGAGGAGGAGGCAAGTGGTGGGCAGAGGAGGAGGAGAAGGAGGCCAAAAGGAGGCAAGTGGAGGAGGAGAGAAAAGGAGGCAAGGGAAAGCAAGAGGAGGAGGAAGAGGAGAAGGAGAAGGCAAGAGGAGGCAGCAGGAGGCAAGAGCAGAAGAGGGGAGCAGGAGGCAATCAAATGCAAGAGGAGGCGCCAGGAGGAAGACACCATTTCCTTTTGCCTCCTGTTGTCTGCTCTTGCCTGCTGGTGTCTCCCCCCTCCCCATGTTCTTTCCTATTGCTCCCGTTGACTCCTGTTACCTCCTTCCTCCTCCTCTGACTCCTCTGACTCCTTTTTCTTTTGTATCCCCTTTTCTTCTCTTGGGCCTTATGGCGTCCTCTAGCCTCCTTCTCTTTTTCTTCCTGTTGCTTCCTTTTGACTCCTCATTTACCTTCATTTTCTTGCTGTGTCTTCCTCTTGCCTCCTCCTCTTCTTCTTCCTCTTGCCTCCCTTTGACTCCTCTTGCCTCCTTCTCCTTCATTATCTCCTACTCTTTTTCTGGCCTGCTATTGCACTCCATTGCCTCCTCTTCCTTCCCGTTGCCTCATGTGCCTTTTTCCTTCTCTTCCTCTTCAGCCTCCTGTCGCCTCCTCTTCCCTCCTCTTGGATTCTGTGTCCTACTTCTCCTCCTCCTCTTGCCTTTTCCTTCTCATCCTCCTGTTCCTCTTCCTCATCTCTACTCCTGATATGCCCTGCTCTCTTTTCCTCCTGCTTCTCCTGCTATCTCCCATTGACTCCTTTTATGTCTTTTCATTTTCTCCTCTGCCTCTTCCTCTTTCCTCTTGTTTTCTCCTCTTTCCTCCTTCTCTTGTTGCATCCTTTTGCCTCCTCCTCTTTTTCTTCCTGTTTCCTCGTTTCCTCATGCTTCTTTCCCCCTTGTTTTCTTGCTCTCTTCTCTTGTTCAGTTTTCTTTTTTCACCTCCTGTTGCCTCCTCCTCCTTCTCCTTCTCTGTCCTCTTGTCACCTCCTCCTCTCTTACCTCCTCGGTCCTGCTTTGTCCTTCTCTTGCCTCCTTTTTTTCCTTCTCCTGTTTCCTTCTCTGGACTCCTATTGCCTCTTCCTCCTCCTCTTCTTGCCTCCTCTTCCCTCTTGTTTATCCTGTTTTCTCCTCCTTTTTTTTTTTTTTGCTTTCCTTGCCTCCTGTGGCTTCCTTCTGCCTTTCCTCCTGTGTCCTCTTGTTGCTTCCTTGTTTTTAGAGACAGAGCACTGCTTACAAATCAAGTATTTACAAGTCCTAAGGGGGGACCTTGGACTGGAACTGCTGCAGGACACTGAGACCTGTGACCCTCCAGTGGCCAAGGACGCCTCCACCATGGTCTGCTCCTTCCGAGGTCTGAGTGAGTGACCCCTATTCTTTTACACACTTTTCGAGTCTTGATTATGATCGTTATGTTGATACAGCAAACCCTGTATTAAGATTTGACCCAATCTGCAGAGGGTCCAGATGATTAGAAATCAGAAGTTAAGTTAGGTTAGGATCCAGGTCATTAGAAATCATAAGTTAAGTTGTATTATAAATTCTGTATTACGCTACTTATAAATTGTACTACATTGATTCTGCTCGTAGAAATCCTGTGCTATTCTAATCATAAATTCAGTGCTATGCTAATCATAGTATCCTGTTAAGAAAATAAAGCTGAATTTTAACTACAATTTAGTGCCGTGATCATTCTGCCAAATATGCCTAAAAGAACCTGGCTGTCCCCTTGCTCTCAGGTGACACTCTTGCACACAGGTATCCACAACAGGCCACGGGAAGGAGGTGGCTCATGATCGTAGCTTGTAGTTCAGCGGCTCGATCTTGACATCATCTGCAAGGAGGAGGAACGTCATCACTGCCACAGCAGGCCACATTTCCATGCAAGATTCATAGCAAAATTGTAGAGGAAAGGTAGTTCATAGAATCAGCTCTTGGGGAGTCATTTGTGTTGGGGGAGCTCAAGCTGTCCCCTGACCTTTGGCAGCAAATGTCTACTTCTCCCAGCCCTTCGCAAGGAACAGGGGGCATGCAACCCATGATCCCCTAGAGCTGGAGAGGAAAAGCGGAGGGTGGCTGTTGCCTTCTCACCAGGGATAATCCCTGTGGGGAACACAAGCTCCCGCAGCCATAACTCATCGATGTCCAGCTGGAAGATGGATCTGCAAGCAGCAAACACCACTCCTTTGCTGTGGAATCACTCTTGGACCATAGCAAAGGTCCTGAGTCCTGCAACCAGGACACCCTGCCCAGGGAAAAGACAAAAGGGCTGATGAGTGAGTACTTTAGAGAGAGGAAAAGTGAAAGCTTTGGAAAAAAAAACCAACCCATGTTCTCCATTTTTTTTCTTCCCCTCCTCAAAATATTTGCAACCATCTCTTGGCTAGAGATGATCCCAGGCATTTCCAGCACAAGGAATACCCCTGGGACTTATTCCCAGGGATTATCCATGGCACAGACCCAGCACAGAATCATAGAATCATAGAGTCACAGAATCGTCAAGGTTGGAAAAGACCCTTAAGATCATCGAGTCCAACCGTTAACCTAGCACTGCCAAGTCCATCTATACCATGTCCTCGAGCACTGTATCTATCTGTTCTTTAATTACCTCCAGGGATGGAGACTCAATCACTTCCCTGGGCAGCCTGTTCCAATGCTTGACCACCGTCTCAGTGAAGAAGTTTTTCCTAATGTCTAACCTAAACCTCCCCTGGCGCAGCTTGAGGACGTTTCCTCTCATCCTATCACTTGTTACCAGGGAGAAGAGACCAACCCCCACCTCACTACAACCTCCTTTCGGGTATTTGTAGAGAGCAATAAGGCCTCCCCTCAGCCTCCTCTTCTCCAGACTAAACAACCCCAGCTCTCTCAGCCGCTCCTCATAAGACTTGTGCTCTAGACCCTTCACCAACTTCGTTGCCCTTCTTTGGACACTCTCCAGCACCTTGATGTCCTTCTTGTAGTGAGGGGCCCAACACTGAACACAGTACTCGAGGTGCAGCCTCACCAATGCCGAGTACAGGGGCACCATCACCTCCCTGGTCCTGCTGGCCACACTATTCTTGATACAGGCCAGGATGCCGTTGGCCCTCTTGGCCACCTGGGCACACTGCTGGCTCATGTTCAGGTGGCTGTCAACCAAAACGCCAGGTCCTTTTCTGCCAGGCAGCTCTCCAGCCACTCCTCCCCCAGCCTGTAGCGTTGCATGGGGTTGTTGTGACCCAAGTGCAGGACCCGGCCCTGAGCCTTGTTGAACCTCCTACAGTTGGCCTCGGCCCATCGGTCCAGCCTGTCCAGGTCCCTCTGCAAGGCCTTCCTACCCTCCAGCAGATCCACACTTCCACCCAACTTGGTGTCATCTGCAAACTTAGTGAGGGTGCACTCGATCCCCTCATCCAGATCATCAATGAAGATGTTGAACAGGACCGGCCCCAACACTGAGCCCTGGGGAACACCACTCGTGACCGGCCGCCAACTGGATTTGACTCCATTCACCACCACTCTCTGGGCTCGGCCGTCCAGCCAGTTTTTAACCCAGCGCAGAGTGCACCCATCCAAGCCGTGAGCAGCCAGCTTCTCCAGGAGAATGCTGTGGGAGACGGTGTCAAAGGCCTTACTAACGTCCAAGTAGACAACATCCACAGCCTTCCCCTCATCCACTAAGCGGGTCAAGCGTCATCCCCTTTCTCTCTGCTTGGTCTCTCCACTCTGACCACTGGGAAGAGTGAAGCCCTAGGGCGTGCTGCATGCTTTCTCAGGCTGGAGCTGGACTTGGTTTCTCTCCCGGTTGGCCAAGAAGCTGCTCTGGGCACATGGGGTGCTCTTGGTGTGCTGCTATGATGCTTGGGGAGGGATCGTTCCTCAGGGCCCAGGATCTCAGGAGGACTGAACCCCTGCAGGGCGAGAGGGACCAGGACACCAGCCTCTCTTGTCCAGCTTCAGCTGTCCCAGGATGCCATCAGACACAGCTCCCCAGATAGCCATGATCTCTGCAAAGCAAGGGAAAGAGGTCTCAGGCCCTGGGCTGGCCAGCTCACAGACTCTCAGCAAGCTCCTTGCCCAGGCAATGACAGATGCTGCTGTACACAAAGAGCCCAGAAAAACACTGCCGTGGCTGTGGAGCTGGGCTGTGCCCTAATTTCAGGCTGCCAGCTCGCAGAGAAGGCTGGCCCTCAATGGCCCCACTTTTGAGGGGACCGAGCCATGCCCAAAGGAGCTTTGATACTCAGGGCAGCCCCAGTACCAGGACCTGCACTCCTGGCAGCCACATTGTGTCCCAAGCCCAGTGGGATCCTCAGGCAGGGCTCTCGTGGCAGCCCCCAGCCCGCTCCAGCCACCCCCACAGCCCAGCAATTCCAGCTTTTGACAGCTGACAGCCCTGAGGCGACCCCTCAGGAAGGAGCTCCCCAAACCCTCACCCTTGCTGCAGAGCTGCAGGAGTGTGGGGAACAAGCAGCTCAGCTTCAAGCTGACGGCCATGGTGCAGCAGCCCTCCATCGCGCTTGCTGCTTGCCCTCAGCTCAGGAAAAGGGACGCTCTTCCCGCCTCCTCACCCAAAACTCCTCTCTGACCTGCTCCTCTCCTGTCTGTCAGAGAGGGTCCCCCAGCCCATCCCTGCTGCCTCCCGACCCTGCTCCCAGCCGTGGAGCAGCTCTGAAGGGCAGCGGTGGGGAGCCCCTGAGCAGTGCTCAGCAGCACCCAGGCCTCGCTGGCAAGTGCCGGCACTGCTGTGGCACCGGGGAGACCTCCCTGTCATGCAGCGCATCCCCCTGTGACATCAGCCCACATCATCTGAAGGGCCATTATGACATGAGCAGGGAGATGGCACAACAGGGGAGAGAGGCGAGAGATCTTCCCTCTTGTCCTGAGAAACAGGCACCCCATTTCTCCCAAGTCCTTTGCCAAAAATTGCATCTGCCCCCTGCACCAACATGTCTCTGCTACTGGGAGCCCGTCCGGGCAGGCGGGGGTTTGGGGTTGGCTGCAGTCGGGCTGTTTTCAAGAGATGGGACTGAAGGCCTGTGGGATAAAACAGCCCCTCCCATGTTACTGAACACTCTCTGATTTGTGTCGCTCTCATGGTAGGAGTAGCACATGCCTCACTGCACTGGTTTGGGCTGGGATGGACTCAGTCTTCTTCATGGCAGCCCAGATGGGGCTGTGTTTTGGATCTGTGACCAAAACAGTCCTGATAAAACACGGATGTTTCAGCTGTTGCTGAACAGTGCTTGCACAGCGTCAAGGGCTCCTCTGTTCCTCGCTCTGACCCACCCGTGAGTAGGCTGGGGGTGGGCAAGAAGCTGCGAGGGGACATAGCCAGGACAGCTGACCCCAACAGACCACAGGGATATTCCGTACCAGATGACATCGTGCTCAGCAATAAAGCTGGGGAAAGAAGGAGTAAGGCAGGGGGTGGTATGTTTGGGGCTATGATGTTTGTCTTCCCAGCTAATTCCCTCAGATACTGCATACGCCCCTCAGCAGGGGTCCACTTGACTTGGTCATTTGCACCATCTTCTTTGAAGGGATGCCTTTCCTTCACGCTCAGCTGGAGCCGACTGTAGGGGTAACTGATAGAGCTGGGGCTTGGGCCTCCAGTTTGGTCAGCTGGGGTCAGCAGTCCCAGCTGTGTCCCCTCCCAACTTCTCATGCACCCCCAGCCTGCTCACTGGTAGGACACTGCGAGAAGCAGAAAAGGCCTCCATGCTATCTAAGTAAGAACTGTTCAGCGATAAGCAAAACACCCCTGTGATATCAACACTGGTGTAGGAGCAAATCCAAAGCAGAGCACCATACCAGCTGCAGATGCAGTTAAAATTAAAGATGCAGCTGCAGATGGAGATACCATTGCAGATCCTGATGCAGAGAGCACGGCAGATGCAGATATCAGTGCAGATTCCACAGCCGGTGGAGACACCGCTGGGGACGCAGATACCACTGCAGACGCAGAGACAATTGCAGGTGCCAACACAGATGCAAATAGCATTGCAGAGGGAGACACCTCTGCAGATACTGATACATGTCCACTCACAGAAGCCATTACAAGTACACGTGAAGATGCAGATACCATTGCCAAGAGAGATACAGTTACAGCTACAATTACGGGTACAGCCAGCATACGAGAGACAGATGCTGGTCCCATCAGAAATACAGCTGAGGCACAATGCATTCCTCAGAACATCACAGATGGAGATAGCAATGCAAATGGCATTGCAGAGGCACGTGCCATTGCAGACGGTGTTGCAGATGCAGCTAGAGTGGCAGAAGAACACCTCATTGCATGAGGATACCATCGAAGACACCATTACAGATGCTACGGCAGGCGCAGATATGACCACAGATGCCATTGCGGATGCATGCAAAAATTCAGACAGAAATGCCATTCCACATGCAGACACCATTGCAGATGCTGTTGCAGATGCAGATACCATTGCTGATCCAAATACTGCATTCCAGGTGGCACTGAAGAATTGCAGGCACCATTGCAGATGCAGTATCATTGCAGATACAGTAACGGGCCGAAGGACAGGTACAGCTACAGACGCCATTGGAGACACGCATGCTGGCACCATTAGAAATGCAGGTACCAGTACCATCACAGCGACTGACAGAATTACAGACACAGATTCACACTGAATTGCCGATACAATTGCAAATACAGGCACAGAACAGACACCATTCCAGATAAAGGTACAATTACACACACAACTGACAATACAAGGACAGTCTCACACGCAAGTGCACATTCAGTTACACCAACAAGAGCAGCGACAGCAAGTGACGCCACTACTGACTGAGGTACCACGGCAGACAAAGGAACCCTTACACATAAAGGCACTGATACAACTGCAGCTGCCGTTACACACAGATGTACTGTTACAGGCAGAGGTACAGAGAAATATACAGATAACTACACAGACAGTCACCGACAGGGAGGTGGATGAGGATGCTGACATGGATACAAAGACAACGACGGACACGGGTGCAGTTACAGAGACGGACACAAATACCCACAGAGGTACAAGCAGAGACAGAACTCCAGCTCCAGACCCCGCAACACACACAGACACAATTGCTGATCCAGAGACAGCTGGAGGTACGGATACAATTACACTTACAGACAGCATTACACATACAGCTACCACTACACATACCGATAAACAGAGAGAAGGTGCCACTGAACATACCACTGCAGGTGGCACTGCAGGTTCCAACACCAGGGCAGGCACCATTTCAGATGCACGTACCGCTGCTGATAACCCTGCAGATGCCATTGGCAAATAACGCTTCAGGTGCAGGTGCCACTGGCATTGAAGAAACCATTGCTGATGCCACTGCAGATACTGATCCCATTGCAGATATCGACAGCATTGCACTTACCCAGGCAGGTACCAATACCATTGCAGATGCCTCTACCACTACTCTTACAGCTCCCGATACCAGTACAGAGACCGCGATACCATTACAGACAGTCACACCCATACCCAGACCGTCAGCGGTACAGAGACCATTAGGGACAGCCGTGCTGATGCTATTTCAGCTAGCGAGAGAATGACTCACGCGCATACAGAAACCAAATACACAGACACCTACAGAAACCATTGCGAGTCCATGTGCAGGCACAGGTACCATTCCCTATGCAGGTACACTTACAGGCACAGTTACAGGCACAGACAGAGATACCAGTATGGGCACAGATACTACTGGCACCATCACCACCACAGGTACCAGCACCATCATCCATACCACTGCATAAAGCAGTATAATTACAGATACAGATGCCCATGGAATTTCAGATACAATTGCAAATACAGGCACAAAGTCCATAAAGTTGCAGATACAATGGCAGATAAAGATATAATGAAACAGTACAGAAGTGCCCTCCCGGGCACCATTACACGAATACCACTGCAGATGCAATTACAAGTACAGATACAATTGCACATAGAAGTACAAATGCAATGAGAGTCCATTCTCCAAGGGACAGAGTTACCATTCCAAGTTAAGCTATTGAGACAAATACAATTGTAGACATTGAGACAAATACAACTGTAGATTCAGATACAGGTACTATTACACATGCAGGTACTCCTACAGTTACCATTACAGATACCGATACTAACATAGAGACACCAATACCGACACCTGCAATTGCATCTGAAATGGTATCTGCATCTGCCATTGTAACTTCAATGGAATCTGCATCTCTTCTGGCATCTGCAACAGCACCTGCAGTTGTCCCTGCATCTGCAGTGATTCCTGCAGTGACACCCGCCTCTGAAATACTACCTGCATCTGCAATGTTATCTGCAATGGCATCCGAACCTTCGATCGTATCTGCATCTGCAACGCTATCTGCAATGGTATCTGCACCTGCAACGCCATCTGCACTGGAGAGTTGCAGACAATGGTAAGGTTGCACATACAGCATTCCAGATGCAGATAACTTTGTAGATGCCATGGTAGATTCAAATACCATTGCAGATGCAGAGGCCATTGCAGATACTGATCCCGTTGCAGATATCGACAGCATTCCACAGGCCGATGCAGACAGCGACACCATTACAGATACACACACAGCACACCGGGGCATTATCCCCTGCTCAGCACTGCTCAGACCACATATGTAACACCATGCCACATGCGGGGCTTCCTCCCTCCACACCCACACGTTCCCCCCATCCCGATACAGGACAGACATCCACCAGCTGGAGCCAGGACGCGGGAGCACTCCCCACCCAGGGAGAGGCCGAGGGCACGGGGCGGCTCAGCCCGGGCAGGAGAGGGCTCCAGGGCTCATCACAGCCCGCCAGGACCTTCAGCCAGGCTCTTCGTCCTGGTAGGGGCAGGAGGAGAAGACACCATGGGCCACAGTGGAGAGGAGAGACCCGGCAATGCCCCTCCAGCCTGCTGCCGGCCTAGCAGCAGCTCCAGCTGAAGGGACCTCACAAACACCCACCCAGCCACAAGATTGCTGCTGGCCTATCACCTGCAGGGACAGAAGTGACCTCACAAGCAACTTCCAAGCCATGGGCCTGCTCCTACCCTATCAGCATCTCTGGCAGAAGTGACCTCAGCAGCTCCCGCCCCAGCCCTCCCCTCGCTGCTGGCCCCTTGCCTGCCCCCCAACCGGCCTCTCCTCTGCCCCCCAGCTCCCTCCTCTCTGCGCTGTCACTGGCAGGCACTGAGCACCTCACTGCCACCTGCTGCTCCTGACCAATCAGCTTCCTCCCACGCAAGTGACCTCACCGCACCCCAGCAATGTCACCTTCCACCCCGCTCCCCCATCCCCTCTCCTGGCCTCTGCCTCCGGCTCTCACAGTCCCTGCCCTCCTCCTGCCTCCCCAGGGGCTGAGGAGCTCAGAGCTGGGGGAAGGGGGCACAGCGCTGCTCAAGAAACCTTCTGCTGGGGATTCGCAGGTTGGGTCCTGCTCGTACAGGAGGCGCGCTCGTCTCTGTGAGGAAGAAAACACCCTCCTGGCCACTGCGACACTCTTACTCCCAGCCCACACTGCCTTTGTTGGGGAGGGACCAAAGAAATCCCTTCATTGCCTCCGACACTCAAACGGCTCCAACACGGACCCGACTAGAGTTGTCCCGACCCTAATGCAGAAGCGGGTAAGGAGCCACCAACAACCGCAGCGTCTGTATCTCCAGACCCCGCTGCAGAACACGCTCTGCCCTTGCTCTTTGCAGAGACGCTGCTTCCTCAGCAGCGGGGGACGGGCGTGAGCCAGGCAACGCAGAAAACAGTAAAAGCAGGGGCAGCCAGTGCTATTGGTCAGCATGCTCCCGCTGCCCCAGGGGCTGGGAAATGGAGCAGCCAGAGCATACAGGGGCATCTGATTGCAAAAATCAAAAGTAAAAAGAAAAAAAGCCCAACTTTGGCAATCTGAAGTTCTGGTGAAAATGGCACCTTCTCTCTTAATCCAAAATAACCGCGTCCACTTTTGCTTTCTTCCAAAAAGGCCAAATAAAATATGAAAAATAAATAAATAAAAAGAAGCCAAGATGCAGTGCAGGTTATATTGCAAGATTTAGTAACTTGTAACTTGTAGGCAGATGCAGATGCCACTGCAGATGCAGATACCATTGCAGCTACCATTGTAGATGTAGACACCATTTGAGACACCATTTCAGCTGCAGATGCCATTACAGATTAAGATTACATGGCAGAGGTAAATGCCACTGCAGGTGCAGATACAACTGCAGAGGCAGGTAATAATGAAAACGGCCAGGCTAACTGCTTGACTTATGACCGCACCAGCTACAGAAGGAAAATGCTGCCAGGTTTGTCCTCTTGATCAGACATCTAACCACACAGGGTGACCAGAGCAGGACTGCTTCCATGAAAGATACCTGGGGTTTGCTGCTCACATCCCCCTTCCTAACTCCTCTCCGGCTGCATTCTACTTCGATAGGGCACAGCATTGCTAAACATGGTCATTTTGAGCTGAAAGAGGCACAAGCCATGCCTAAAAAGAAGCACCCTTGCTAATTTCACAGTTAATGTCACAGCAGCCTGCGGAGCAGTTCCTATGTGCGTCTACCCTGGTTTTGCATCAGAAAGTGATTTTGCACATGCAATGCCTTGCAACAGGGCTTTTGAGCCTGGCTTTGCCTCATACCTCTCCTTCTGCTTGCTGGCCAGGGCTCCTCCTGGCTCTGCCAGGGTGGAGAGTAAAGTGGGGGTCTGTTAGGAGGTGCATCTGTCTGGCACCCACCTCTATTCCACGCTCTCCAAGCTCTTCTGAGTGCAGCTATGGAAAGCAAAAGCATGAGGAATGACACGTGTTGGGGTTGGCTGAGCTTTAAAAGTCATGCCTACACCTGATGATGCAGTAGGGTAAACGTGATCCAAAGAATGTGCAGCAACATGGGGACTTCCATGATGTAAACAAGGGAAAACTACACCCCAACAGAAAATGGACATCGGTTGTCTCCATTGGCCCTCTGATGTCATCTGCTCTGCGACCCCTGCTGCCCTCCTTGGGAAGGATTCCTAAAATGGCATGCCCCTCAGAAGATGTCAGACCACTAGGTCTCAACATGAAGAAGAAAAAACGGTTCCTGGTTGAGTCAGTGGTGACAAGGCAAATGCAATAGAAAGACACTGACAGCCTAACTGCTAGCCATCTATGATGAAAACACGTCTCTTTCTTCATCACCTGATCCTCTTCAGAGGGGAAACCACAAGAGGGAACACAGAATCTACTGGGTCAGGATAACCATGTTCTCCTTCTACCCCTGCCAGAAGTGCCCTTGAAGAAACAGTGCATCTGAAACACATTTACTTGATTCAAATTGCACCCATCTCCTGCAGCAGAGCTAAGAAACCTTCCTCAGAAAAATCACAGAATCATAAAGCAAGGGCTACTGAGTACACAAGATGATCTGCACTTGTCAGTGGCAAGGGCATGAGACCAAGACTTCCACACCAGACAAGGTCCAGTGCTATGTCAGTGCCGTGGAGAAGAGCCTCTGTGCAGCTGGGCAGCAGTGTGGGAATGTTCACAAACCTCAGGTCATGTCTGATGAGCGTCTAAAAGGAGTAAAGCAGCTCTGGCTTGTCTCCCAAACTGTGTGCTGAAACCTGACGAAAAGTCACTGAACCCCTGGAAAAAGGTCACCCTCCTCAGCCACGTTTATTAGTGTTCAAAGTGACAAATTAGAGGGTGTTATAAGGGCAAGGATTAGAGAACTTTAACCAGAGGTGATGCTCCAAACTGCATCAGATATTGAAGGTAGTTGGTGCGGCTGCATCCATGAGTTACTGATTTTAGATGCAATTAAAACCTCTTCAGCATCCTACCTGTCTGCACATCATACAACCACAGAAAAACCTTGAGATGGAAGAGACCCATAAGGATCACCGAGTCCAAATCCCTGCTCCTGTATCTGCAAGGTACAGAGCATGGACCTGCCTCCAACATTGATATAACTCCTCGGGTGGCTTCCCTGGAGGACACTGGGGCTGCTCCCTGTGACATTCCGTGGTCTCTAGGGGAGGCCAAAACATTGCAGAGCTGCCTGCGAGAGGTCCAGAAGAGCTACCAGGCATGGACCTGCCCCCAACATACACAATGCTCTTCGGGTAGCTACTCCAGAAAAGTCTGGGGCTACTGCCTGGGACTTGATCTGTCTGCAGAGGAAACCAAAATGCTCCTGAGATGCTTGGGAGGAGTACTGGGCAGCTACCAGGCATGGACCTGCCTCCAACATTGACAAAACACCTCAGGGAGCTTCCTTGGAGGATTCAGGGGTTGCTACCTGGGAATTCCTCCTTCTCCAGAGGAGGCCAAGACACCCCTGGAGAATCATAGAATTGTTTAGGCTGGAAAAGACCTTTAAGATCATCAAGTCCAACTGTTAACCTAGCACTACCAAGTCCACCACCATCCAGGAGATGCCTGGGAGGAGTCCTGGGAAGCTACTGGGCATGGACCTTCCCCCAACATACACACTGCTGTTCAGGTAGCTACCTTAGAATAGTCTGGGGCTGCTACCAGGGAATTCCCCAGCCTCCAGAAGAAACCAAAGTGCTCCTGGAGATGCCAGAGAGGAGTCCTGGGGAGCTGCAGGGCATGGACCTGCCTTCAATATGAAGAAAGCTCTTCAGGTAACTAGAGAGGACTCTGGGGCTGCTACCTGAGACTTCAGCTGTGTCCAGGGAAGGCCAAAAAACTCCCAAGCTGCCTGAGAGGTGTCCCAGCAAGGTACAAAGCATGGACATGCCTCCAATATCAACAAAACGCCTGTGCTAGCAACCTTGGAAGAGTCTGGGGCTGCTCACCAATTAATTCATCCATCTCCTGAAAAGGCCAAAACATTCTGGAGCTGCCTGGGAGAGGTCCCGGGGAGCTACAGAGCATGACCGGCCTCCAACATACACAATGCTCAGTAGCATAGCTACTTTTGAAGAGTCTCGGGCTCCTGCCGGAGAATTCATCCATCCCCAGGGGAGGCCAAAACACTTGTGCAGATGCCTGGGAGGAGTCCCGGGGAGCTACCAGGCATGCACCTGAGTCCTACATGAAGAAAACTTTTCAGGTAACTACCGAGGAGGAGTCTGTGGCTGCTACCCAGAAAATTCAGCCATCTCCAGGGAAGGAAAAAACACTCCCAGGCTGCCTCAGAGGAGTCCCAGCAAGGTACTGAGCATGGACTTGCCTCCAACATTGATATAACTCCTCGAGTGGATTCCCTGGAGGACTCTGGGGCTGCTCCCTGTGAAACTCCCCGGTCTGCAGGGGAGGCCAAAACATTCCGGAGCTGCCTGAGAGGAGTTCAAAGGATCTGCGGGGCATGGACCTTCCCCCAGCACACACAATGCTCTCTGGGTAGCTACTTGCAGAAGAGTCTGGGGCTGCTACCTGGGAATTCAGCTTTCTCCAGCACAGGCCTACACAATCCTGGAGATACCTGGGTAGAGTCACAGGGAGCTACCAGACATGGACCTGCCTTCACCATGAACAAGACTATTCAACAAAATACCTAGGAGGATTACTGGGCTACTACCCAAGACTTCAGCCATTTCCAGAGGAAGTGAACACACTCTTGGTGATGCCTAGGAGAAATCCTGGGGAGCTGCCAGGCATGGACCTGCCTCCAACATGGACAAACAAATAAATTAGCAGCCTAGGAGGAGTTTGGGGCTACTACCCATGACTTCAGCTGTCTCCAGATGAAGCCAAAACACTCTTGGAGATGCCTGGGAGGAGTTCCAGAGAGATATTGGGCACTGACCTGCCTTCAATATGAAGAAAGCTCTTGGAGTAAGTAACTAGGAGGACTCTGGGGCTCCTACCCGAGACTTCAACTATATCCAGGGAAGGCCAAAAAACTCCAAAGCTGCCTGGGAGGACTCCCAGAAAGCTACAGGGCATGGACCATCCCTCAATAGTGAAAACACTCCTTGAGTGGATTCCTGGGAGGAATCTGGGGCTGCTACCTGTGAAATTCAGCACTCTCCAGGGAAGACCAACAAATTCTGCAGCTGCCTGGGAGGAGTCCCAGGGAGCTACCGGGCTTGCACCTGCCTCCAACATGGACAAAACGCTTCGGGTAGCTACCGTGCAGGAGTCTAGCGCTGCTGCCTGGGACTTCAGCTTTCCCCAGAGGAGGCCAAGACAATCCTGAACGTGCCTGGGAGAATTCCCACCCAGCTACTGAGCACAGACCTTCCCCCAACATACACAATGCTCTTTGCGTACCTACCTTCAAAGAGCCTGGGGCTGCTGCTGGGAATTCATCTGTCTCCAGACGAAGCCAAAACACTGGACACTGGAGATGCCTGGAAGGAGTCTCGTGGACCTTCTGGGAATAAACCTGCCTCACACATGAAGAAAACTCTTCAGGAAACTACCTAGGGCGAGGCTGCGGCTGTTACTGAGGACTTCAGCTGTCTCCAGGCAAAGTCCAAACACTCCAAAGCTGCCTGGGAGGAGTCTCAGGGAGCTACAGGGCATGGAACTGCCTCCAACAGAGGCAAAACTCTTTGCGTAGCTTCCGTGGGGGAGTCTGAGGCTGCTACCTTCAGAATTCTGCCATCTCCAGGGGAGGCCAAAACATTGCAGAGCTGCTTGGGAGTCCCTGGGAAGCTACCGGGCATGGACCTGCCTTCAAGTTCAAGAAAACTCCTCAGCTAACAACCTTGCAGCATCTGGGTCTGCTACCTGCAAAATTCAGCTGTCCCCAGGGAGGCCGACACAGTCCTAGAGATGACTGGGAGAATTCCCAGGGAGCTACCAGGCATGGACCTGCCCCCAACATGAACAAAACCTTTCAGGTAACCATACAGGCGTCATATGTGTCTTCTATCCAGGACTTCAGCTGGCTCCAGGGAAAGGCAAAACACTCCCATGCTGCCTTGGAGGACTCCCAGAGGTTTACCGAGCATGGACCTGCCTCCAGCATACACAAAACACCTTGGGTAGCTACCCTGGAAAAGTCTGGGACGGCTACCTGCTAAATTCAGCTGTCTCCAGGGGAGGTCAAAACATTCTGGAGATTCCTCCGAGGATTCCTGAGGAGCTATCGGGGATGGCCTGCCTCCAAGACAAAGAAAACTCTGCCACTAACTAGGAAAGTTGTGGTGCAGCTACCTGGGACTTTAGCTGTCTGTAAAGAAAATGAAAACACTCTGTTAGATGTACGGGAAAAGTCCTGAAGCAAAAACAGGAATAGACCTGTCCCCAGCATGCACAATGCTCTTTGGGTAGCTACCTTAGAAGATTCTGGGGCTGCTACCTGGGAATTCACTTGTCTCCAGAGGAAACCAAAAGACTCCAGGAAATCCCTGCGAGAAGTTCCAGAGTGCCTCCGACATGCACCAAACTCTTCAGGTATCTCCCCTGGTGCAGTCTGGGGCTGCTACCCAGGACTTCAGCTCCCTCCACAGCAGGACAAAACACTGGGGCAGATGCCTGGGAGGAGTCCTGGGGAGCTCCAGGGCATGGACCTGCTTCCCATTTCTATCAGCAATCAGTGGCAGAGCATCAATCAATAGGATGGCAGCAGTCAGTAAAAGCAGCAAGCAGTCGTATAGCAACAACCAATCCTTTAGGAATAAGCAACAGAACAGCAACAACCAGGTTATTAAAAAGTTGTCACTAGGGAGGGAATTTATTCTCCAAATAGCAGCAGATATACTGATGATGGATTACTTATATGGAGATATAATACTGGTATAAAGTGAATTAGATTTCAGAAAGGGCCAAAGCATCATCCCATAGGGGAGGAAAAACCGATCCCAGAGAGGACCCAGCCATCCCAGAGGTGGGTGGATAAACCTAACCGACTCCAAAAGGGGGAACAATAATGTGATAGACAGAGTCTCACTTCCGAGATGATCTGGAGGTGCCTGGATTCTCGGTCCCCAGCTGTGCTGCAAAGCGGCCAGCTGCACATTTCAGGGATGCTTCTGATCGCCAGGCTCACAGCTCCCGGGCTCGCAGGAACGTTCTGCTGCTCAGGCATTTCCCCTTCTAAGCAGTCACCTTTATGGCTGCTCACACCTGCCCGCTCCTGCCCTATCAGCTCCTCAGGCACCAGTGACATCACAAGCACCTGCTCAAGCCAGGGGCCTGCTCCTGCCCTATCAGCTCCTCAGACACCAGTGACATCAGAAGTACCTCCACAGCAGAAGCATCCTCACTGCCAGCGACCCAGCTTTTTCCCCTCCATACCCATCTCTGTCTCCCATCTCCCCCTGCTCTCCCCTCTCCCACGCACCTTCCTCACCCACTCCACCACCTCCCACTGCCTCTGTCTGGCTCTGTTTTTGTGGTAGATGTTATCTTGGAAGCGGTCTGATGCGCTTTTTGACATCATGGGCCCTGCCTCCCTCCTGCTGTTAAACCCTGTTCCTGCAAGAGAAGTGACCATCAGTCGGTGTCCCCTCTCTGCCATCTTACCTGCATCTCTCTGACCGGGACAGCTGCTGGGAGCTGTCACCATCAGCCCCGGCTCTGCTCGAAGGCTTCTCCTGGCACAGGCGCAGCTCTGGCTGTGCTTGGTGCGGGCCATGCTTCCTGAAGGAGGACAGCAACGCTCACAGTTACTCCTGGGCAGTGTCCTGCTGGGAAGAGCTGATCTGAAGGCTGGTTTGCCACAGGTCCTGAGGCTGGTTCAGGGGTGCTCCCTGTCCCCCAGCTCGGCCACAGGTCCCACATCTGGCTCCTTCCAGCAGGATTTTGGAAAGCCCCTTCCCAGCTGGCAGTGCCAGGCCAAGGCCACGGGGCAGAAACAGCTCCCAGCCCCAAGGGCCCCAGCCCCCAACTGGCCTCTGTCCCCAAACTCCTAAAACTGCCAAACAGGCTCTCCCTCTAACTGAATTCTCTCCATTTTTTGGAAGAAAACCCTGTATACTTCCAGATTCAGTAGTCTAAGACTTCTAAAGGGCAATTTGGGCTTCAATTCCAGAACAAAAGAATTCCCATCACAGAATCTCAGCCACCACCTCCACGATCGTCTTGTCACTGACCCACAAATGCTGCCTTGCCAAAAGTGACAACGCCGGCTCAGCCAGAATGACTGTCAGTGGCACAAGAGGCCTTGTGTCCAAAAACACTCGCTACGTCCCTGATCCCATGAGATCAAAGATTCTTTCCTTTTTCCTTCCTTAATCAGTTGAGGCCCTTCTAGGCATCTTTAAAAGATCCTGACCTTAAAATGACAACAATTTGGGCACAGCAGATGATGGGTCAGGTCATTTGTTTTGGTGTTCTCATAAAACCTGAGGCATGTGTTTTAGCTATTCCTCAACTCTTTTTCTCTTTTCTTCACATTCCTCCCCAAAAAGAGAAGAAAAAGCCAAGGAGTAACAGCAGCCGGACATTTTGAATGCTCTGCTAATACATGAGGTTTCCAACAAGCGTGCCAGGGGAATAGGCGCAGCGAGCTGGAAGCTGCAAGGCACACACCAGCAGGGTGCAACGAGGCATGGCCAGTGCCCATCGGCACCCTTGTTCTCACAGACGGCCATTGCTGCAGACAAGTCTGCTCAGTCAGAGCAAAAAATGATGGGCTGGATCCTAAAAATGCCACTTTGGAGCCTGAAAATGAGGCTTTGGAAAGCAAAAATGTGTCTTTGGACTCCAAAAAGGAGACTTCGCAAACTAAAACTGAGCCTCTGGACCACAGAAATGAGGCTTTCTGCCCTAAAAATGAGGCTTTCTGCCCTAAATATCATAGAAGCATAGAATGCTTTGGGATGGAAGGGACCTTTAAAGGTCATCTAGTCCATCCCCCCTGCAATGGGCAGGGACATCTTCAACTAGATGAGGTTGCTCAGAGCCCCATCCAGCCTGGCCTTGAACGTTTCCAAGGATGGGGCATCTCCCACCTCTCTGGGCAACCCGTTCCAGTGTTTCACCACCCTCATAGTGAAAAATTTGTTTCTGGTGTTTAGTCTAAATCTACCCTCCTTTAATTTAAAACCATTCCCCCTTGTGCTCTCGCAGCAGACCTTTCTAAAAAGACCATCCCCATCTTACTTGCAGGCCCCCCCTTAAGTATTGAAAGGCTGCTATAAGGTCTCCCCACAGCCTTCTCTTTGCCAGGCTGAACGATCCCAGCTCTTTCAGCTTTTCCTCATAGCAGAGGTGTTCCGCTCTCTGATCAGTTTTGGGGCCTCCTCTGGACCCGCTCCGACAGGTCCATGTCCTTCCTGGGCTGAGGACTCCAGAGCTGGACGCAGTAAAAAATGAGGCTTTAGACCCTCAAAATTAAACTGTGAGCCCTGAAGAAAGGCTATGGGTAAGAAAAGAGAGGTTTGGACCCTAAAAAGGAGGATTTGGGCCCTCAAGATGAGGCTTTGGGGACCATAAGGGGCTCAAAGCATTATAGTAAATGGGCTTACATCAGGCTGGTGGACAGTCACCAGTGGGGTTCCCCAGGGCTCCATTTTAGGGCCAGTGCTCTTTCATGTTTTTAGGAATGATCCAGACACAGGAGCTGAAGGTACATGAAGTAAATTTGCTGACGATCCTAAAGTAGGAGGAGCTGTGGTCTCCCTCGAGGCTAGGGAGGCCTTCCAGAGAGATCTGGATAGACTTGAGAGCTGGGCAATCACCCACCATGGGAAGTTTATCAAGAGCAAGTGCTGGATTCTCCCCTGGGACAGGGTAATCCTGGTTATCCATACAAACGGGGGGACAAGAGGCTGGCGAGCAGCCCTGCCGAAAGAGATCTGGGGGTTTGGGTTGATGGCAAGTTGAACAGGAGTCAACCGTGTGCCCTGGCAGCCAAAGGGGCCAACCGTGTCCTGGGGTGCATCAAGCACAGCACTGCTAGCTGGTCGAGGGAGGCGACTGTCCCACTCTACACTGCCCTGGTGCGGCCCCACCTCGAGCGCTGGGTGCAGTATTGGGCACCTCAGTATAAGAAGGACATCAAACTAGGAGTGTGTCCAGAGGAGGGCAACCAAGATGGTGAAGGGTCTCGGGGGCAAGACTTACGAGGAGTGGCTGAGGTCGCTTGGTGCGTTCAGCTTGGAGAAGAGAAGGCTGAGGGGTGACCTCATTGCAGTCTACAGCTTCCTCAGGGGGGGCAGCGGAGGGAGAGGTACTGATCTCCTCTCTCTGGTGACCAGCGACAGGACACGAGGCAACGGAATGAAGCTGCGTCAGGGAAAGTTCAGATTGGACGTTAGGAAAAGGTTCTTCACTGAGAGGGTGCTCGGTCCCTGCAACAGGCTCCCCAGGGAAGTGCTCACAGCACCAAGCCTGTCAGAGTTCAAGGAGCATCTGGACGACGCTCTTAGTCCTATGCTTTAGTGTTAGGTAGACCGGGGAGGAGCAGGGAGTTGGACTCGATGATCCTCAGGGGTCCCTTCCAACCTGACATATTCTGTGGTGCTGTCATTCTAAGGCAGCGGCCTGCTCCTGCTCTGAAACCTCCGCAAGCCCCTGTGGAAGCCACCTGCATGCTCCTGCCCTAATGCCTGGAGAAACACCACTTACCTCACAAAGACCTTCACAGGCCAGGTGAATTCTCCTGCCCTATCAGCTCCTTGGCCACCAGTGACAACATAAGCAGCAGCACAAACCAGGTGCCTACTTGTTCAGCCACCAGTGACATCACAAGCACCTGCAGAAGCCAGGCGCACACTCCCACCCTAAGAGCTGCAGAGCCACCCCTGACATCACAAGCACCTGCACCAGCCAGATGTCTGTTCATACCCAGTCAGCTACTTAGCCACCAGTGACATCACAAGCAGCTGCACAAGCCAGGTGCCAGTTCCTAACCTATCACCTACTCAAGCACATATGACGTCACAAGCACCTGCACAAGCCAACTGCCTCCTCCTGCCCTGTCCCATAGGCAGGGAACCATGACAACACAAGCACCGTTACAAACCAGGCGTCCCTTCGTTCCCAGTCCCATACTCAGACAACAGCTACCTCACAAGCACCTGCACCAGCCAGGGGCCCGCTCCTGCCCCATCCCCTACTCAGGCACCTCGCACACCATAAGCACTTGCACACAGGAGGGGCCTGCTCCAGCCCTAGCCCCTACTCACGTACATGGGGCATCCCAAACACCTGCACAGCCCAGCGCCATGCTCCTGCCCCGACAGCTACAGAGCTGCCAGGGACAGCGCAGGTCCTGCCCCTGCCCTATCACTTCTTCAGGCACAGGAGAGATTGCAAGCACGTGAAGAAGCCAGGGGATTCCTTCTGCTCTATCACCTACTTATCCACCTGTGAAATCACAGAATCATAGAACGTCCTGAGTTGGAAGGGACCCACAAGGATCGTGGAATCCCACTCCTGTCCCTGCACAGGACAACCCCAAAACTCACACCCTATCTCTGAGGGCGTTGTCCAAACGCTTCTTGAATATTGTCAGCCTTGGCGACGTGACTACCTCCAGGGTCAGCCTGTCCCCCCTCTGCGTGAAGAACCTTTTCCTAACATCCAACCTAAACCTCCCCTGGATATCTTCCCACCGTTCCCTCGCGTTCTGTCATTGGTCGTCAGGGAGAAGAGATCAGCGCCTGCCCCTCCTCTTCCCCTTGTGAGGAAGCTGTAGACCGCCATGAGCTCTCCCCTCAAATCACAAGCATCTGCTCAAGCCAGGGGCCTGTTCACAACTTATCACGTACTCTCGTGTTTATGACCTCACTAGCAGCTGCACAAGCCAGGGGCCTGCTCCTGCCCTATCAGCTCCTCAGACACCAGTGACATCACAAGCACCTGAACAGCAGAAGCATCCTCACTGCCAACGCCCTGGCTTTTTCCCTCCATCTCCATCTCTGTCTCCCATCTCCCCTTGCTCTCCCCTGTCCCAGGCACCTTCCTCACCCACTCCTCCACCTCCCACTGCCTCTGGCTGCCTCTGGGTTCGGGTGCCAGATGTTACCTCGCAAGCACTGTCCCAGACGGGTCACCTGCATCTCCTTCTCATCTCCTTCTGCTCTCATCTTGACTGCACCAGTTGTTTGATGCGCTTTTGGACATCATGGGCCCTTTCGTCCTTCCTCCCTTCTGCTGTTAAATGCTGTTCCTGTACCTGGGAAGAGTGCAAAAGAAACCCTCAGCACCCGCAATGTTCCAGCCAAAGCTGTGAACAGGCACGCTTACAGCCCTGGGCAGGTTTTTATCCATTTGCCTGGGGCGGCTCGGGGAACAGGTGGGAGCGCTGCCGGTGGGCGAACAGCCCTTCGCCAGCAGCGCGTGGGGAAGCCCAGCGGCTGCCAGCTGCGGGAGGTGCCCAGGCCGTGGCAGCTGTGTGGCCCCGAGGAGACACGTCCCCGTGTGGCCCTGTGTCACAAAGGGGCAGTGATGCGGCACCCATCTGGTGCTTGTGAGCTCACCTGGCCAGGCCTTGGGATCCTGAAAAGTGGGCCAGCAAAAGCCAGTTGGGCTGAGCTGGCCTTCGGGATAACTTGGTTCCTCCCTTTGCTACTTGCTTGCCTACTTTTTTCCGACCATTTATCGTTTACTGCCCACTTCTTCTCAACTTCCATTCTCTTTCAAAGGTAATTACGATTTGACTTTCAGGACAGATCATAGAGTAGGTAAATAGGGGATAAAAGTATAGGCTGGTCTATACCTTCTGAGCTCTAGGCTGAGCTGTTACACCTTTACAGGCTGGCCAGGGCTACGGCTAGAGTTCCTATTTGCTAACTCTTCTTTCTTTACCATATCCTAGCATAGGTTAAGTAGCAGGGGGGCAGTGTAGTCTGAGGCATTGAGCTCAGCCTAGAATGACAAGAAGCCCACCCTGAATGGTGCAGTAGGAAGGGAGACAGAAAAGGAGCACAGCAAAGGCAGCCGTTAAAGTAGCGGCTGAAAGCTGGTCCCACCTGCGTACAAAGAGGGAAAGGGTGGGCTGGAGAGCCAGAGGGCTCTGCTGCTAACGCCAGCAGCAGGTAAGCAGCAGGTCCTCTTTGGAGAAGGTGACATGCAATGCAGCCTTGCAAAAGGGCCTTGGCAATTGCTGTCAACTGGAGTCCGGTGACAGGGACAGCAGGGCCATCAGCCTGCAGCTCTGCAGTAGTTACAAGTACCACTGAAAGACTTTTCACGGCAGATGCTGTTCTGTGGGTTACATTTGGGGTTCTTTGAATCATTTTGTGGAGCTACAATTATTTCTTTGTGATCAGGTGACGAGATTGGCACTGATCTTCTCTTTCTCGAGCGTGTCCTGACATCCTTTGTCATCCAAAGCTTTCCCCTCTGTTCCTGAGAGAAGCGATGGCCACAATGGGGAATGACTCCGGTGAGTAACGCCTTCACCAGCAGGCTTGGGCTTTGTGAATCCCCAAAGGCAACAGACGTGGCGGGTGCCCCATCCCTCAATGTGGATGTGCTGACAACCTAGAGGAAATTCGGGGCATTTCCTGATAGCAGCCAGACTCACCCAGGTGTTTGCGATTAGACGCAGGAAGAATGCGTTTTGTCACTCCTCTGCCACTATGTACAAGACTTGGAAAGATGACATTGCTCCTAGAAACATCTGACATCAGTAGGGTTACCTTCTGGGCTAGGGACTTGCTTCTTTTCATCAAGTTACAATCAGGAAAAGGGAAGACTTGACCTGATAAGCCTGTTCAAGAGTCTAGAAGGAAAGGAAGGCAGGCCAAGGCACAGAAATCAGAGTGTGCATTTGTTGGACTTTCAGCAAAGTAAGCAGGGGAGCAGACTCTTTTCCAAAACCGTTTCTTAACCAGGAAATGCCAATGGCAGTGTTAGGCTTCCCCCGATGTTTCTCTGTTGGAGGTTAGAGCCGGTTTACCTGGGTGCTCCTCTACAGGAGTCGACTTTCAAAATAGGCTCTCATACAACAGCATCGTCTCATCTCTTTTCAAATGTCATCTCCCTGCAGTCCTTGCCAAGGGCATGGCTCTGCCACAACGCATCCTCTTTCCCCTGGAGAAGATTTGCATGGCCTGGCAGCAAAGACAGAGAGCTGGAGCAGGACTCCACAACCTGGGCAATACCTGCTACCTCAACTCCGTCCTGCAGTGCCTGACGTACACACCCCCTCTGGCCAACTACCTGCTCTCGCGTGAGCACAGCCGGTCATGTGAGTACTTTCACGAACATCTCCTTGTAAATCCATTGGGCTCTTCCCAAGGATTCCCAGCATCTGGAATCTGATTGAGGAGAAAAGCAGCCCTTCTTTGTCAGCCCCCTGAGTGGCGTTCTTTGAACACTCAAGCCTAGAAGGCTCTTGTCCTATCTAGGTGTGTTCATCTTCAGAAAGGCACCACTTTCTGGCCTCGGGTCTCGGTCCCTGTTCCTGCCAGTTCAACTCTCTTTGCTTATTGCACAGAAAACTGCTGTCACTTAAGCATCCCCCCTGGAGAAAGTTTTCTATGCACTAAAATGGCCCGGGCTTGTTGGGACACTGGCACCTTGGGAGAAGGGGACTGGAGACTGTTATCTTCTAATTTCAAGATCTCCATTAAGGTTCCCATTGCTATGGGTATTTTGCTAACCTGAGAAGCTTCCCTCCCTCCCTCCCTCCCTCTTCAGGTCGCCAGCAAGGCTTCTGCATGATGTGCATAATGGAAGCGCACGTCAACGGGGTCCTGCATTCTTCAGCCAGGGCCATCCAGCCTAGGGCTGTCCTCAGTGTCCTCACACGTAAGGCATTTCAGCTGCTTTTACATGCTTTCTTCCCTTCTTGTAGGAGACAGCTACTAACTTCTTCTTGCTTAGGAATAGGAGAACATTTGCAGCTTGGCAGGCAGGAAGACGCCCACGAGTTCTTACGCTACACTGTCGATGCCATGCAGAGAGCTTGTCCGAGTGGAAGCAGCGAGTAAGCACAAGCAAATTACCTCTTCCATGCTCCTGAGCCCTTTGGACTCCTTGGTGTACTCCCATCAAGGAAACCCGATGCCCAGGGTTTTCAGACAAAGCAAAACTCTTGGAGGAGATAACTCTCTGCCTTACCATTTCTTTCCAGCTTGGACATCTCTCCTCAAGCAACTACCATCATCCATCAAATATTTGGGGGCTTTCTAAGATCAAGAGGTACTTTTTACAAATATTACTGGCCTTAGATGTGTCTGTGGCTCTTTCTCTGGTCGTGGTAAACAGCTTCTAGTACGCAGCAGTTGTGTCCAGTGTCTCCAAAGCAGTACGTGTTGGGCATTGAAATGGGCACAGTTAGCCTCCTTCCCAACCTGAGAAGCATTTCTCTTTGCCTTCCAGTAATGTGCTTGAGCTGCAAAGCCGTTTCCGACACCTACGAGGCATTCCTTGATATTGCTTTGGATATCCAGGTAAGATGTTTGGAAATTGTGGTGCAAAAGGTTTCAAGGCCCCTGCAGGGGGCCGAGGTTATCTCCAGTTAACTCCACTGACTTAAAACTGTGGGCTGTTGCCACACCAGAGCTTGGTGCTGGATGGGAAGGGAACTGGGCTTCTGGGCTCCTTCTCTGGAAGCCCTCTAAATGGTCTGCCTGCGCTGGGTGCTGGCTGTCAGCTGGGCAAAGAGTAAGGATGGTATCTGCAGCCAGGATGACACTGTCATGCCACCCTGCTTTGGACTCCCTCAAGACGCGTCTGATTGCTGGACGGATGGGGTCGATTGCTTTTGCTACTTTTGACCACGCGTACCACAGGCAACTCTGGTACCGCCCAGGGGTAGCTGCTTATTGGATAACGCTGGTCCCACACGGGCAGCTATTTCTTGGGATTCTGAGTTTCCAGGAGCTTAGTGCTCTCCTTTCTTTCTCATCCAGGCAGCCTCAACTCTCACTGCAGCTCTGGAAGACTTTGTCAAACCTGAGCAGCTGGATGGCGAAAATGGCTATAAATGTAGCAAGTAAGATTATCACTAATGACACCTTCCTAGCAGATACTGGGTTAGGGTATTGCACATCTGGGAGCACCAGTTATGTTCTGACCTGAGAAACCCAGTCATGAGACAGCTTGGGGTTTTTTCCTTTTTTTTTCTTCCCCGTACAACTAATCCACCCGAATCATCCAGAACTTGGAAAATAATGCATTCATTTCTAAGATGGGTAATTTTTTTCTCTTCTGCCTGAATATTTGGAAAGCTTTCATGAGAATTTTATTGCTGGCATCATCTGCCCTGGAGGTGGTCAACCTTCCTAGCTAGGAAGTTGCCCACTGAACTACCCCTCGGGCCAGAAGGGAAAAGACAGGTCCCATATGCAGTGGGGAGCCAAAGCAAGGAGGAGCCCTGGGCAGGGATTTGGCAACAGCAGCTTCCTCAAGAAGCCAAACACCCGTTTAATTGCCAAGGCTTTTTGGATGCTTGCGTCTCTGGCCAGGAGACCTCAGTCCTTGGAGCAGCAGCAGCCCCTGCCGGCTCTCTGAACAGTGTCATGCCTAGGTCTGGTCTTGTAAAGGCTGCAGACTGCTCCTCTCCAAAGTGAGCCACCCCAGACCAAAGCTACCTTCAGTGAGAGCGTGTGGGCTTCAGGGGTCTGAAATGCAAACCTGTGCGCACGATAGCTGGGCCAAACAAGCCTTAACTCAGCCCTACACGGGTGGGGGGCAGAGTGGGGAGAAGATGGGCTGCAACAGTTGGGTCTGTGCTTGTTTCAAGGTGTGAACAGCTGGCCACTGCATCCAAGAGGCTCACAATACATCACTCCTCCAATGTCCTGACAGTCTGCTTGAAGAGATTTGATGCTTTCTCTGGCAGAAAGATTAGCAAGGTATGTACACAAGTGCACTGCAACTTTGTCTGCTTGGAAGGAGACCTTTCCCAAAGGAGAACCCTTTTTTGGAAGTTGTTCATGTCTGCACACAACGGCTATCAAGTGCGGCCCTCTAAGAAAAATCAAGGCAATAGCTATGCCTTGCTCTTTCCCTTGTGGGAAGAGGAAAGTGCCAATGTGAAGAGAAGCCCTTTCCTGTGCTCGTCAAGAGCTGCTTTGGCCAACAACAGTTTTCTGCCACTGCAGTGATGAAATGGCAACACCTGGTTTTGATGAACTGAGAAGATCTGTTTCTATGCCTCTAGCCTGGGTTTGCTGGCAAGGTTTTCTCAGGCTGCTTCCTCAAGACTCTCAGGATAATTTGGGGGTCGTCTTGGTCTCTCTTCAGGTTGTGCAGTATCCGGAATCTTTGGACCTTGCCGCGTACATGTCTGAAGCCCCTGGAGAACCACTCCTCTATTCCTTGTATGCCGTCCTGGTACATGAAGGGTCCGGCTGCCAGGCAGGACACTATTACTGCTTCGTGAAGGTAGGAGACAACTCTGTGATTTGCACTGGTGTATGGTGTCCGTGTCCTTCAGTGGTGTTCTGCCTGTGGTTTTGCTTTAAAACCCCTGCAGGTCATCTAAAGATAGTGTTGCCTTTCTTTGCAGGCCAGCGATGGACACTGGTACAAGATGAACGATGCCTCTGTGGATCGTTGTGACATCAAGACGGTTCTCTGCCAGCGTGCATATTTACTCTTCTATGCCAGGTAATAACAAGTGTGCGACAGTGCTCAGAATACACTCCTTCTCCTGTCACTGATCTGGGTGGTGGTGTTCTCCTCCGGTGGGTTTTGCTTTCTGGCCTAGGAGAGAATGCCTGTTTGTCCAGTTGAGTTCTGTCTCTTCTCCAGTTCGCCACCTCCTGCCTTCTCCCTCCTTGTCTGGCACTAAACTGTTGCTTGTGTAACTTCCTAGCTGTCTGCTCCCTGAGACTGGCTAGCTGCAAAAAGAGGCCAAATGGAGGTCCAGGAGGGTTTAGGATGAGTTACTGCTCTGAGAGGGACAGGCATGGCTGGAAGACCACGATCTCATTTCCAGCTCCTAGCGCTGCGTCAGTCTTCTGCCTGTCGTATCAAGTGCTGCCAGAAAGTGACAGGATGAGACTGAAGCCATGAGGAGGCTGCAAGAACAACCCTAGACTAAGATCACTGTTGTTTCTCCAGGCACCACAATTTGACCCCTGGAGCAGGTGCTGAATGCCAAGAGACAAAGGGCATTTCCATGACAAAGCTGGATCAAGTGCTGAAGAGGGCATTTTCTAGAGGCACCCTGGCACTGAGAAATCAAGAAGGCGGAGAAAATAGGCCCAGGATCCAAGGGAAGAGACAAACACGGGACTCTGCAGGAACTCCCCATCAGCGCCGCGGCAGGAAGAGAGCACGCTCTGACACCGAGGAGGAGGAGGAGAAGCTGAACAGAAGCCAACCAGACTGCCCGCCTCCGAAGCGGAGGCGCATTTCCCTCGTGGAAACGCAGAAGTGCCCTCACTGTCAGCTGCCGCATGGCTGTGGGAACCTGTGCAGCTCTTCCCAACGGGAGAGGAACAGCCCTGATAACGGCAGAAGCTCAGGAGGGGAAGGTGTGCATGGCTCGAGCGGCCACAGAGCAGACTCGCATCCTGGTTCGGTAGGTGAGTGGCAGCTGGGCAAATCCTCACTTCAACAACGTCCGCTCCCACCAGTGCCAGTTCACCCAGAGTCTGCAGGCCCTTGCCAGGCAAATGAAGAACAACCATGCAGAAAGAGGAAACAGTCCTGTGAAGGGGGGGGTGAAAGTGTGCCCGAAAGAAAGCGGCAAAAGACAGAAACGAGCATCCTGGTGATCCAGAATTGACAAAGAAATGCAAGAAAGTGAAGAACAAAAAGAAATCCAGAGAGAACTCTGGAGAGGAGGACTCAAAAGTAAGCAACATTTGCAGCATCACCAGCAAATGTTGCCTCACGCTTTGCCAGGTGTTTGAGGCGCATGGCTTATGGAAAGAAGCGATCAGGACTTGTGACGGAGCTTGCCACCACAACCTGCAATTTACCATCAAAGGCCACAGACAAACATTATCAAAAGAATGCTAACCATCAAACTTGACATTGACAAGCGAAACAATAAAATTGCCATCATAACCAAAGCCAGTCCGAAGTGGTGCTTCTCATTTCTGTAGAGAGTTTGACCATGCAAGAAAGAACAGAAGGGTTCAGGGGTTTTTTGAAATTTTTTAACTTGAGACTTCCGTTATGGAAGCACCCTTGTGATTCAGAAGGGTGGAAGCTTTCTACAGCTGCTGGGCATATGAAATTAGCAGGTAGAGATCTCAGGAAAAAAAAATGCCTGGGAACACAGCATCTCCAGTGCTGCTCCATTAGAGGCTCAGGTCGCCTGCCTGTGATTCACGTTGTCTTCTCCCAAGTGCAGCATCCCGTGCAAGAGAGACAAGGAAACCAAGGCATTACAAGCATTGCCACTGATGGTCCCCATCAACAGGTCATCTTGTTGAGAAGCTGGTTTCCTGGCAAACTTGGCCAGTGGACTTTGAGTAAAAGAGACCACACTTCACCTTGAAGATGTTTCTGCAGTGTCCCACAAGAGCTGCTGTTCATACGCCCTCTGGCCCATTTCTGAGCCTGTCACAAGGCGTCCTAGATAGGAAATCAGTTTCTGAGGCAAAACCGAGGCAGAAACATGTAGGCACTTCTCCTCACAGAAAGTATAAAACACTCAGCTCCCAAGCGCACCGCGAGACTCACTGCAAAAGGAGCGAAGGTGCTTCTCCATCATCATCCTCTTTTAACTCCAAAAGCCAGCGCTTGGGACTACTGTGCCCTCTAAAAACCGAATCCAGTGAGAGAGGCGTTGGGAATGGGGACGGGAGCAGGAGAGCGGAACAAGCAGAAAATGGGGTATGTCTCACCCACCTCTCATTTCAGAGGAACTTTCAGGGGTCGTTTTTTGTCTTTGGTTTTAATTTTTAATGACTGCACAGCATGAGTGATAAAACACACACCTGCCTTTTAAGGCGAACTGTAAACTACACGAGTAAAACTATCCAGTCTATGTAATTACACTTCTTTCCAGGATACATCTGTCATTTTTTTTTACATTTTAGTGGAGAGTTTTATGGTAAAATCACTAAATTCTGATATGCAAATAGCAAAACATTGTCTGCAAATCTTTGAAAAGAACACTACATTGAAGGAAAACTGTTCATATAAACTGTAAATGACATATTTCTACTGTCAAAGGTTATAACGCTTTTGAGTATCTTTGCCGTCTTCATCTTCTTTGTCTTCACTTTCTCCTGATGACATTATAACTACCGTACCTCAACATAACATTAAACTGGTCAAGCACTCTTGCAAATCATAGGAAATCCAAAATGCCTTACTGTCCTAGTTTTGGCTGGGATAGTTACATTTCTTCATAGTAGTTTGTATGGGGCTATGTTCTGGATTTGTGCTGAAAATAGCGTTGGTAACACCCATGTTTTAGTCACTGCTGAGCAGCGCTTGCACAGCGTCAAGGCCTTTTCTGCTCCTCACACTGCCCCGCCAGCGAGTAGAGTGGAGGTGCACAGACAGCTGGGAGGGGACACAGCTGGGACAGCTGACCCCAGCTGACCAAAGAGATATTCCATACCCTATGACGTCATGCTCAGCAAGAAAACTGGGGGCGAGGGTGGCAGGGGGCCACTGCTCAGGGACTGGCTGACCATCGGGAGCCGAGCGCAGTTGTTTTCATTTGCATCACTTGTTTTTCTTGGGTTTCATTCTCCTCTCTCTGTTGTTTTTGTTCTTTTCCTTACAATTTTTAAAATTATTTTCTTTTTCATTATTTAACAGTTTTTAGCTTAACCCACGAGTTTCTTTCTCACATTTACCCTTCTGATTCTCAACCCCATCCCATCGGATTTGGTTATTACCATCCTGTTAATGACACAATAGATCCTGCCAAACCTACAACCTGCAAAACCTGAAGACCAACTCATGCAAGACACGTTCCAGAAATTACAATCAGCACAGAGGAACATACGTATCTACCTTGTTCTGTCCTTGCCAAAACTGCTGGGTGAGCTGTCATCAGTCTCAGTGGCTGACGGCAGGCAAGACTCTCTCATCTGGCTTAGCTCAGATGCAGCTCCTGGGAAAACAGCAATTTCAGAAGGGCAGGTCTTGGTGTGTTGGCAAAGTGCTTCGAGGAAATGTTTCTAATACTCTGGAATGGTAAGACTAAGCAGGGTAATCTCACTACAAGTTCGAGCTCTGCCACACATTACCTTTTTTTACCTTGTACTTCTTTCTCAATGCAAGATGAGTTACGTGGGGTACACAGACAGCCCATGGAAAACTGAGAAATGAATCTGTGATCACTTCCATCCCCGTGCCTTGGCGCTCCAACATTCCTTTTTCACTCCATTCCTCGCCAGCAGTCAGGCCTGACACAGTCTAAGCAACACCTACAAGATGCTGACTTTGCCAGACACTGCCCAAATCATCTCCTACTTGAGTTCTGATCGGCTCAGCCACTGCCACAGCCTTTTCAGTCCTTACACGCAGTCTTGCCCCATTCTCACCCACTCAGAAAGCTCCTACAAGGATCATCTCACTCGCTGCCTTAATCACAACTAACAGTCTCCTTAACACCCTGAAGCTGACTCCCTCATGTCACACACACAGTTAATATGGCCTTTCATGACTTAGCCTCCGCCCTCATCTTATTTCCCACCGAGTACTACGACAACAGCTCCTAATTACAGGCCCTGAGAGCAGCTTCCACCGACTCTCACCTGCTACACACCAACAGCAACAGCACTGTCCCATGCCCATCTCCACTCTCGGGAGGAGCTGTTCGCACACCCCTGCAGCCGGCCTTGCTGCCTGACAATCCTTGCTGTGCTGCTCAACGCCATGAAAACTGTCATGCTACGGCTGTACCCGCATCACTGTTCCTCATTCTGAGTGACGCTGCCCATGTCTGTGTATTCCCACCTGCCCACAGCCATCGCTTGTTTTCAACCTTGTCAGCATTTTGGAAAAGCACGCTTTATTTTTTTTTTTTTTTAATACCTGCTTTGACATCACTACAGTACAGGCCCAGAGTCCATGACTATGGCTGGTAAAGTCAGAACTGTGTAGGGATGAAAAATACCCACCAGTTCAGCTCACATCAAACGTTTAAGCCAAGGCTTTTGGCTAGAACACAGGCAAGAAAATGTAAAACCAGAACTAACCTACACTCCCTCCTTCACTGGCACCTCTTTCTTCATCAGTTCTTTGCATTTCTTTAACTCCTGGCGAGTACATATCAAGATTTCCCTGTTTAAAAGAAACAAGAAAGATCAGTCACAAACATGCAGAAAACCTGCCCTCCACATACACGGTGCCCACACAGGAGCATTATCAAGGCCCTGCATATACACAAGAGATTAAATTAACACACTGGGGAGGAGAGAGCTGGAACAGCACTCTGGCACCCATGATGAGCAACAAGAATTTCTGCTCTGAACTGGGGCTTAGTCAACGTGCAAGGACAGTACTGATCCAGACAAGAAACCGCGCCTACCACTTAATCCCAGCTGCCACATACACCGTACCTTCTTCCATGAATTGTTTTCCATCCCGTCACAGCTTAGATACCTATACTCTGGCTCAGGGCTGACTGGGGGAACTTCTCACTGCTTTAACTTTGCTTCAGGCTTGGCATGAGCACAAGGCTTCATCCCTTTGGCTTGGCCCCCAGCAGAAGGCGGGCAAGTGGGTTGATGGAACGGAGCTTGGACACCTACCAGAGATATAAACCAACCAAAGAAAAAGCCCAGAGAAACTGTATTGGAGAGTAGCAGAAACATCAGAGCTGATCACTGTTTAACACACAGGCTTTGGAAGTTTGGAGACTGGAGCTCCCAGCAGACTCCGCTCCTTGAATGGAGCGGAAACATCCTTTAGCTTTTGATCCTGACAGAAACACCACAGACTGCCCCCCGCTCTGCTCTGCAGCTGCCTGAAGCATGTGCTTGTCCATGCCCAGTGCTCTTCCATGCTTACAAAGTCTGTTTAATCTGCAAAACAGTCAGTACTACAAACTGGCAGCCAAATGCCGCTTCTCTCAAAGGTGTGAAAACTGCAGGGAAAGACAACACAGGTACCATGACAAGGCTTCTGCTCTGGCTTAGGTTTTAAAAAGCAAGGTCTTCCCAACCTCTCTTTTCCAGCTGCCACCAAAAGCTGGAGAAAGGGTCTGGTTTGATCAGCTGGATGATCAGTGCTAACTACCAAATCCCAGTACAGGACGTTACACCGCAGGCTGCAGATTGTGAGCCCAACCCCAAGGACTGAATAACCTCCCTCCCGCCACTGGGCTGATGGCAGTATTGCACATCCCCTGGCTTCTCCAGCTCTTCCCCAGCAGTCTCCTCCCGGCCACGCTGCTATAGGCCGCTAGATGGTTTCAGGGAACCATATCCTGGACCCACTCTGGCATCTCCCAGCAATGAGGATGCAGAGATGCTCTCCCAGCACACTGGGCTCCTCTCACCTCTTCTGCTCTCTCTGCGTTGTCCTTTCCTCATCTCCACACACTGGTTCTGACCTTCAGCCAGATCTCCACTGCTTGTAAAATTCCCCTGTTGCAAGGAAATCAACAAGATGACCATGTCCTCCTGAGCCTTGTCTCTCATGGGAACTTTGGTCTGGCAACCAATGCAGAACATGGCAGTGGGGTCACAAAAACATCAAGGCTTGCCCCAGAGTAGGTGGGATGAGCTTGGCTGTTCTTCTGCAGGGAAGCACAGCACAAAGAAAACCTGCTGAGGTCTGAGCATTAACAACTTCACTGGGCTTTTGCTGCCTTCAGCAGACCTCTCGGCTGTTAACATGCCAAGCTTCCCAGCCCCCTGGGTTTTGAGACGGCTTATTTTGGCTTGGGCTAGGGTACCAGTTAACACCTGCACTGCCAAACCCTCGTAGACCTGAGCGTCCTCCCCACAGCTCCGTACCGCTGTCCCTGTGGGAAGTGAGGCTCAGGGGGAGCCGTGCTGCACAGATATGTGCTGGAAGGCAGCGCAATGGGAATACAGACCCAAGACTGGTGGGGGAAAGGTCGAGTATCGACACTGGGAAATGTGATGCCAGTTCAGTGTCTGCAGCAGGATCCAGGCAGCCACAGAGCTGAGCAGCGACTTTCTTTGGAGACCATGAGGCAACAGGTACCCTCACTCCCGCAACCTGCTCTAGATGACATCCCACTTCTCGCATCCTTGCCCTCCCTTTCCCCTCCAGCTTTCCAGACAGTGGCAGTCATCCTCTGAGGGTAAGACAAGAGAAAGTGCCCCTTGCTGAACCGCCACCATTGCCTACACTGGAACCACCCTGGCTCTGCATGCAAGGACATACGGCAGTGGCAGCCGTTCACTCCTGTTCTGCTCCCTACAGACCCCTTTGGTGACTGGAATGAAGTCTGCTCCCGGCATCTTCCTCGTGCCCACACCAGCCTCCCTGAAGAAGTCACCTATCGGCCACTTCTGTTTGCACAGGAGCTTATGCAGCGTGACAAGATCCTGGGGTGCACAAAGAAGGGGGGGCTGCCCTTTCCCCAGTGCCGTCGGCTCTCTGATGGTGAGCACTGGAAAAGCTGGGAAAGCACCCTGAGAGCACCCTTACCCAGAGTCACCGAGCCAGGAGCTGTGACGCCAGCTGGGGTAAAGCAGCGCAGCTCTACGGATCTGTTCTGCTCTCTCCAGTCTCCCCTTTCTTCCCAGGGCTTCTGTCAGCAGGGTTTGCTCCTGAGCTCTGGCAGATGCAAACAGAAACCCTTCTGTTGTGGCCGAGGAACTAACTCACCGAGGAGCTATTTTTCAGAAAGGGCTACGGTTCCTTGTCTGGCATAAGCAATGCCCAAACAGAGTTTCTGATGCACCTCCTGAGCACAGCCATGCAAACAAGGGATTGCTAAGACTCAGAGTATCTCTCATCATTTAAGAACCCACAACAGGTACATTGAATGTGAAAATGAGCACAAAAAAAGGGGTCTTTTCAGAATCCCTATTTTTTTTTCCCTGTCCGTATTTTCCTCACCGTGGGGAGGAAACACAGACTCTGCAGCCCCTGCAGTTAAATATGGTTCTGCAGGACAGGGGGCAGATGAAAGTAGAGAGACCTGAACAGGGAATTTTCAAGTCTGTGAAGAATCAAGCAGAAACAGTTGCAAAGCATAGCATCAATTTACAGAAATTTGAACCTGATGGAGCAGAGCAGCAGAAGTATTACAGAGAACTAGAGGGGAGCACTGCAATGAAAAGGGTCAGCAAAGCAGACAGCTCTAACCGCACATTTTCACCTGATTGCCTTGAACAAAACAGGCTTGGGATCCCCGCTGCTCACTTCAGCCTGGAATAGTCCCATTCCTCGTCTGAAAGCTGCTGTGTGCCCAGCTGAGGACAGACACAATCCACACAGAGAGCAATCACAGCTAAACACTGCACTTTCCTTGGCACAGTATCCTTGGAAAAAATACAGTTACTTAAAAAAAAAAAAAAAAGTGTTACTTCAAGAACTGGGAAGAAAAAATCCCTGACAGGTTGACTGGAACTTCCCAGCTATGGTAAACCCATCCGCCCTCTGTACCCCATTTCCCAAGAGCCGGCAGCACAGCTTGGCTGGGGGAAAGGCAGGTATCAGACCTCGGGGCTGAGAGAGGGGCACAGGCATCTGCCAAGGGAGCCGCATCCAGCCAGGAACATTCCCCGCTTGCTTCTCTGACAACAAAGCCCCACTGCGTGCTCCCACCAGGAGGGAAAAACAACTTCCATGTCTGGAAATCCCCATTTATCAGAGGCTGTCAGCAGAGACGGGGCTGTCCATGAGCACCAGACCCACACGAAGGCCTGGGGACAGCAAAGGCCCCTGGCCTGTCCCCACCACAGCACGCCTGCTCCAAAGCCTGCAGCCACCTGTGGGAGAGGAGGCCGCTCTGCCTTCCCCTGGCCTGCGGACATCAAACACCGACCCCCAGCTGTCAGGGCTGGGGCTGGCGACCCTCGGGACAGCAGCAGGAACCGCCCTGACCCTGCTGGTGGGGCTGGCCCTGGGCTGAGCACTCGGGCCCAGGGCTGGGGACTGGGCCATGGCGGGGCCCGTGGGCGGTGAAGCCTCCAGGTCCCTCCCCCCAGGCCCATCCGCACTGGCAGATACCTGCTCCTGCTCCTGCTCCTGCTCCTGCTCCTGCAGCTCCCCCGGCCCCGGCCCTGCTCCCCCCGGGCCCCGGCTGCCCCCGGCCCGGCTCTCGCCCCTTTCTCCTCAGGCCCCTGGGCCTCGGCCCCCTCCGGCCCCGCCCCACCCGGCTGTGACTGACAGGCCGCCTCCGGCTCCGCTGATTGGCTCAGCCGTGGCCAATGGCGCGGCCGTTGCCGGGCGGGCTCAGGCAGCCCGGGCCTCTCCTCCCAGCGCTGCCCTGCGCCCGCTGCCCCCCGCAGCGCAGCGGCTCCTCAGCCCGCCGGGACACGGGGCCTGCGGAGAGACGGCCTCCAGAAGGGCCATGGCGCCGGGAGCTGCTCTCTCAGCAGCACAAGGTGTGTGTGTGCACAGCTCTGCCGTCCCTCGGTCCGCTCGGGGGTTCTGGGCCTGCGCAGGGAGGGAGGGGAGGAAAAGCGGGGGAGGGGCAGGGAAGAGGAAGGAAGGGGAGCTGCCCTGGATTTGCTCTGGATTGGCAAGTCTTTCCAAAATTGTGGGTCTGTCTGTGCTGGCAGCCACTGCCCTGGGCAGGAGGAGCTGCGTGACAGGAGCCACTCGCATCGGCCAGGCCGGCAGCTGGCAGGAGACGGGGCTCTGCCCCCGGTCCCAGCGCCCGTGCTGAGCCCAGCACCCAGGGCCTCCCTCAGGCCTCGCCTTCCCCCGGGCGGTGAGGAGGAGAGACGGCCTGCCCAGGGCATCCTCCTGGGGCCAGAAGGAAGGACAGAGCCCTGTCACTCTCCCCACAGGGGCTGACCACTGTCCTTGGCTTCTGTCCCCGGGACTCGCCAGTGCTGGCAGGCCCCGCAGGGCTTCAGGGCCAAGCAAGTGCCAGGGTGCCAGGGGCTCCTGCGGCTCAGGGCAGCTTTGGGCATCTCCAAAGCTGAGGTGTGGCTGCCCCTTTGCTTCTGCAGATGCAGTTGTTTTCTACCCCCTTAGTGGTCAAACCTGTTTCTCCTCGTGGCACATGGACTGGACGGATGCCACATCCCTGTTGTCTGGGAGGACTTCAGGGAAACGAGGAATTCCCAGTATGCACACAGGTAGGAGGACAGTGAAAAGGAGATGTGTCAAGGTTTTTCTGCTGTTTCACGTCTGAACTCAGACACCTGTGTGCATCAAAGTCAGCTTTTTTTCCTCCAAGCTGCGCAACTTGTTGCCAGTAAAAGCAAGGTGGGCTGAGCTGGTCTTTGGGATAACTCGGCACCTTTCTTTTTTAGTTGTGTGCCTGCACTTCTCCTTTTCTCCACCTTTTCTTTCTTCCTCTTTCTCCCCCAGTTGCATTCTCTGTTAAAGATAATTATGATTTGGCTTTCTGGACACATCATAGAGTAAGTAGAGGCTGGTCTGTACCTTCAGAGCTGTAGGCTATAGACTAGATAGATACAGGCTCCAGGTAGAATTACTATTTGCTAATTATATTTTTTTTTCTATATGCTACACTAGCTAAGCATGGGGACAGCAGTGTAGTCCCCCTACTGAGAAGTTGGGCTCAGTGTAGAATGACAAGAAGCCCACCCTGACTGATACGGTGGGAAACAAGACGGAAGAAGAGCATGGCCAAGAGAGCCATTAAGGTAGCGGCTGAAAGCCAATCACTCCTGCATGCAAAGTGGGAAAGGGTGGGTTGTAGAGCCAGAGGGCTCTGCTGCTAACACTGGCAACAGGTAAGCAGCAGGTCCTCTTCAGAGAAGGTGACACGCATTTGAGCCTTTCCAAAGGGCCTTGGTAATTGCTGTGAACTGGGGCCGTGTGACAGTGATGGTAAGGTCGTCAGCCTGCAGCTCTCTGGCAGTTAAAACTCCCACTGAAACAGTTTGGATGGTGGATGCTGTTCTGTTTTATTTTGGGTACTCACTTCATTGAGCTAGGATTATTTCTTTGCAATTAGGTGGCGGCGATCTTCTTGCAGGGGTCTTCTCTTTCTGGAGCATGTCCTGACATCCTTTGTCATCCAGAGCTTTCCCCTCTGTTCCTGTGAGGAGCGATGTCCGCAATGGGGAATGACTGCTGTGAGTAAGGGCTTCACCAGCAGGCTTGGATTTTGGGAACGCCCAAAGGCAATGGACATGGCTGGTGCTCATCCCTGAATGTTGATGTGCTGACAATCTAGAGTGAATGCTGGGGTGTTTCCTGATGGCACCCAGACTTACCCAGGTGTTTTCTATTAGACACAGAACTTAAAAATGACTTAAAAGTGTATAGTGCGAACACAAGAGAGCTTGGTGGTGGGTGGGAAGAGGAATGGACTGTGTCCTTCTATGGAGGCCATGGCAGTGGTCTCTGTCGTGGTTTAACCCCAGCCAGCAACTAACCACCACACAGCCGCTCGCTCACTCCCCCCCGGTGGGATGGGGGAGAGAATCGGAAGAGTAAAAGTGAGAAAACTCATGGGTTGAGATAAAGACAGTTTAATAGGTAAAGCAAAAGCCGCGCGCACAAGCAAAGCAAAGCAAGGAATTCATTCACTACTTCCCATCGGCAGGCAGGTGTTCAGCCATCCCCAGGAAAGCAGGGCTCCATCACGCGTAACGGTTACTTGGGAAGACAAACGCCATCACTCCGAACGTCCCCCCCTTCCTTCTTCTTCCCCCAGTTTATATACTGAGCATGATGTCATATGGTATGGAATAGCCCTTTGGCCAGTCTGGGTCAGCTGTCCTAGCTATGCTCCCTCCCAGCTTCTTATGCACCTGGCAGAGCACAAGAAGCTAAAAAGTCCTTGACTAGTGTAAACTCTACTCAGCAAGAACCAAAACATCAGTGTCTTATCAACATTATTCTCATCCTAAATCCAAAACACAGCACTCTACCAGCTACTAAGAAGAAAATTAACTCTATCCCAGCTGAAACCAGGACAGTATCCACCCCTTATTCCATACCATTTACGTCATGCTCAGGTCCCACATTATCCAATACATCCTCATTAACCACCACCCCACTTATTCTATGGACCACTCCTGTAAAATGTCTGTAAAATGTCCATAAACATCCACAAATGTCCACATAATGTCCATTGGGTTCATTTAGTCCGTGACTGGGCTCCATCGGTGATGGTGATCACTCAGGACAGGAGAGGTGGTGTGTTGCGTGGAGTTATTGGGCACCAAAGCCAGCTCAGGTCGGGTTACTGCTGCACTTGCACTGCTTCTTGTAAGGCTTCTCCTCCATTTGTTCAGGTGGTTCCTGCTATGGTAATTCCTATAACATGCAACTCAGATCATGGGTTACAACAATTTAAAGGTATTTCCATTACAATCTCCACCCCTGGCCACTTTGGGCCAGGATTAACATTGCAATGAACTCCTCCCCTTGCTCCTAGCCTGGCTAGCAACAAGGGGTTCCTGTTATAGTAATTCTCATAACATGCAACTCAAATCCTGGGTTACAACAATTTAAAGGTATTTCCATTACAATCTCCACCCCTGGCCCCTTTGGACCAGGTCATAGGGTTTAACACTGCAATGGACTCCTCCCCTTGCCCCTGCTTCGGCTTGGACTTATCCACAGACTGTAGTCCCTTAGGGGTTTACCTGCTCCAAGCGGAGCCTTGTCTATGAGCCACAGTCTCTCCAGGGGTATACCTGCTGTGGCATGGATTTATCCACAGCCACAGTCACTTAGAGGTGCACCTGTTCCCACATGACCTTCTCCATGGGCCACAATGCTTTCAGAGATATACCTGCTCCAGCGTGGCCTTGCCCGCAGCCACAGTCTCTTCAGAAGTAAACTTGCTCCACCATGGCCTTACCCGCAGCCACATTCTCTTCAGAAGTAAACTTGCTCCACCATGGCCTTACCCATGGCCACACGCTTTGAGGTGCTCCAGCATGACCTCATGCACAGCCACTGATGCTTCAAGGTGTACCTGCTGCAGCACGGACTTATCCACAGCCACAGATGCTTCGAGGTGTACCCTCTCCAGCGTGGACTTATCCTTGGGCCACAATCCCTTCAAGAAGTATACCTGCTGTGGCACAGACATAACCATGGCCACAGACTCTTCGAGACATACCTGCTCTGGTATGGGCTTATCCACGTCCACAGGCGCTTCGGGGTGTCCTGCTCCCACATGGACTCATCCACAGGTCACAGTCCCTTTGACTCGAGTTCACACTGGAGTTCCAGCCTGTCCAGTACAGCAGCGCAGAAACAGCAGCGATGCCCTGGCCATCTGCCAGCCCAGGGCATGGCCGTTGTTGTTATCAAAATGTTCCCAGGCACAGCACAGTAAGATGATAAGCAGTTCAGCAAGTAGCAAAAGCAAAAAGCAGCCACTAACGAGCACTATACTCTAATATACAGTAAGGCAAGCAAGCCCCATGGCAAGTACAGAAGCCTGCTGATTAATACTTAAACAGCACTAACAGCTATAAATTCAATCTAGCACATTCCAATTAAATCTGTCATTATCTCAAACCCTTCGAGCCCCACGTTGGGCGCCAAAAAGGACTGTCGTGGTTTAACCCCAGCCAGCAACTAACCACCACACAGCCGCTCGCTCACTCCCCCCCGGTGGGATGGGGGAGAGAATCGGAAGAGTAAAAGTGAGAAAACTCATGGGTTGAGATAAAGACAGTTTAATAGGTAAAGCAAAAGCCGCGCGCACAAGCAAAGCAAAGCAAGGAATTCATTCACTACTTCCCATCGGCAGGCAGGTGTTCAGCCATCCCCAGGAAAGCAGGGCTCCATCACGCGTAACGGTTACTTGGGAAGACAAACGCCATCACTCCGAACGTCCCCCCCTTCCTTCTTCTTCCCCCAGTTTATATACTGAGCATGATGTCATATGGTATGGAATAGCCCTTTGGCCAGTCTGGGTCAGCTGTCCTAGCTATGCTCCCTCCCAGCTTCTTATGCACCTGGCAGAGCACAAGAAGCTAAAAAGTCCTTGACTAGTGTAAACTCTACTCAGCAAGAACCAAAACATCAGTGTCTTATCAACATTATTCTCATCCTAAATCCAAAACACAGCACTCTACCAGCTACTAAGAAGAAAATTAACTCTATCCCAGCTGAAACCAGGACAGTCTCCTTGTAGGTGCTGGCTTTAAGGTGGACAAGCATGTGTTATCTTCTCCGCACCCTTGACGTCCTCTCATCCTTCTTCCTTTTGCCCTCCCTCCATACCCGTCTGACTCCTAGGCTGATGGGTTGTATTATTTTCATTATGGATGACCCTGCACACCATGGGTAGTTGAACTGTGTGGTGCCACAGAAAGGTAGCTCTTGATGGTAGCTCTTTTCCTCAGCACGGGAAGGACATGGAGCTGTTGGAGCGGGTGCAGAGGAGGTCCACAAAAATGATGGGAGGGATGGAACACCTCTGCTATGAGGAAATGCTGAAAGAGCTGGGGTTGTTCAGCCTGGAGAAGAGAAGGCTGCAGAGAGACTTTATTGCAGCCTTTCAATACTTAAAGGGGGCTTATAAGAAAGATGGGGACAGACTTTTTAGCAGGGACAGTAGCGATAGGACAAGGGGGAATGGTTCTAAACTAAAAGAGGGTAGATTCAGACTAGATCTAAGGAAGAAATTTTTTTACAGTGAGGGTGGTGAAACTGGGAAGGTTGCCCAGAGAGGTAGTAGATGCCCCATCCTTGGAAACATTCAAGGCCAGGCTAGGTGGGGCTCTGAGCAACTGGCTCTAGTTGTAGATGTCCCTGCCAATTGCAGGGGGGATGGACTAGATGACCTTTAAAGGTCCCTTCCATCCCAAAGCATTCTATGATTCTATGGCCCTGGGAATCCCTGGGAAATGAGGGAAATGTTGGAAATTGTTTCTCCCTCCTGGTGGGAGCACGCACCAGGGCTTTGTTGCCAGAGAAGCCAGTGGGGAGCGCTCTTGGTTGGATGCAGCTCCCTTGGCAGATGCTTGTGCCCCGCTCTCAGCCCCAAGGTCTGACACCTGCCTTTCCCCCCACCCAAGCTGTGCTGCTGGCTCTTGGGAAATGGCCGTACAGAGGGTGGATGGTTTCACCACAACTGGGAAGTTCCAGTCAGCTCATCAGAGGTGTTTTCTTGCAGTTACAGGTTTTAAAACAATCCAGGAAAGAAGTTTTGCAAGAAAACTTGACCAGGGAAAGTTCAGGGTTTAGCTCTGATTGCGTTCTGTGAGTATTACGTTTGTCCTCAGCCAGGCGCACAGTAGCTTTCGGACAAGGAGTGGGACTATTCCAGGGTGAAGTGAGCAGTGGGGATCCAAAGTCTGCTTTCTTTAAGGCAATCAGGTGGAAATGTGCAGTTGGAGCCTTCTTGGTCGCTTACCCTTTTGATTTCAGTGCCATCCTCTAGTCCGAATCCTGCAGTGTTTAAATGGAGAAAGCAGATCTTCCTCACCCACGCACGCACCTTCCGCCTGTTGTCCCAAAAGCGGGGTCATTCGCCCGGTGTGCAGATGCCAATTAACACACAGAGCAGAGGTGTTTTATTTCATGTCTGCGCAGAGATGGGTGCTAGGTGGTAAATCCACAAAGCTAGCACACCTTCCTACATAATTACAGCATATTTATATTACTACATGATTAGTGTAATCCCGCCGAATTTTACACTTACTGGTTAGTGATTAACATCTCATACACTATTGGTTGTATGAAAATTAGCCTCACTTGCTATGCAAATTAGTATGCACGCTCCTTTCAGGTGTCGGGGGGCAAGTCTTTTCGGTCCTGAATTGAGTTGGTGGTCGCAATCTCCCCTCACCACATTTCCCTTTCACCCAGTTACTGCAGTTTTATCAGACTTCATGTTTGTCGGCCACCATCCAGTCTTTGGTGCCAAGATGTTCCCTTTTATCAGTCCAGTAGCTCTTCTTCAAGGGTATAGCCATGAGTTTTCATTAATAAAACAAATACTCTTCTATCTTTTAGCTCCCTTCCGAATTCCCTTCCCAGAACACAGGTGGTTCATAGTTTTCCTCAGCGGAAAATTTTCACTTTCTGCAGGTGTCCTGGTTTCAGCTGGGATAGAGTTCATTTTCTTCTTAGTAGCTGGTATAGTGCTGCGTTTTGGGTTTAGGATGAGAATAATGTTGATAACACACTGATGTTTTTGTTGTCGCTAAGTAGTGCTTACACCAGTCAAGGACTTTTTAGCTTCCCATGCTGTGCCTGGTGCACAAGAAGCTGGGAGGGGTCACAGCCAGGACAGCTGGCCCAGACTGGCCAAAGGGCCATTCCATACCATATGACGTCATGCTCAGTATATAAGCTGGGGGGAGTTGGCCAGGGGGCAGTGATTGCTGCTCGGGAACGGGCTGGGCATCGGTCAGCGGGTGGTGAGACACTGTATTGTGTATCACTTGCTTTGTATATTATTATTGTATTATTATAATATTATTATTATTATTGATATTATTACTCCTCCTCCTCCTCCTGTTTCATTTTACTTCAAGTATTAAACTGTTCTTATCTCAGTCCATGAGTTTTCTCCCTTTTACCCTTCCGATTCTCTCCCCCGTCCCACCAAGGGGAGAGCGAGCGAGCGGCTGGGTGGTGCTTAGTTGCTGGCTGGGGTTAAACCACGACAGCAGGATATCACCCCCAGCTCCAGGTGAACAGACAAAATCTGTGACGGTACATTGTTTTATTAAACGTGTATCAGATATCCAGCGTCAGAGGAGTTGTGTACAGTGAATGGTTGCAGGTGCCTGGAGCTTGAGCAGCGTCACCTGGGAGGCAAAAAGGAGAAAAAGGTGACCCTGGGGACTTGTTATCAGTTTGCCTGGGTCCCCGTTGCCCTGCACGCCCCCGAGCCAAACGCCATTTCTGGGCAGTCACTCTGCATCTCTCTCTGTCCCGTTCTGGTCAGGGCTGGGCGTGGGTGCAGTGGAGGGTCAGCGTCCTGACCGAGCAGACTTGTCTTCAGCCATGGCCGTCTGTCAGAACAAGGGTGCTGATGGGCACTGGCTGTTCCCTGTAGCACACTGCCGGTGTGTGCCTTGCAGCTTCCAGCTTGCTGCATCTATTCCTCTGGCATGCTTAGTGGAAACCTCATGTATTAGCAGAGCATTTTAAATGTCCCGATGCTGTTACTCATTGGCTTTTTTTTTCTCTTTTGGGGGAGAAATGTGAAGAAAAGGGGAAAATAGTTTTGGAATAGATAAAACACATGCCTCAGGTTTTATGAGAACACTAAAACAAATGACTTGACCCATCATCTGCTGTGCCCGAATTGTTGCCATTTTAAGGTCAGGATCTTTTAAAGATCCCTAGAAGGGCCTGAATTTATTAGGAAAAAGGAGAAAATCTTTGGTGTCATTGGATCAGGGACTTACCGAGTGTTTTCGGACGCAAGGACCTCATGTGCCACTGCCAGTCATACTGGCTGAGCCAGTGTTGTCCTGTCCTGCAGGATGGTGTGTGTTTGTCTAAGGACAGGAGCTTTGGAGGGTTGTCAGGTGTAATTACAGACTAAAAGTGTGATTATTACTGCGGTAGTCTAAAGTTATGAGGGAAACAAAGATTTGGTGGGGAGAGGATACTTTTTATTTGTTTGATTTTTTTACAAGGCAGTGTTTTGTGTTTTTTACAATGCAGTGTTTGTGGGTCAGTGACAAGACGGTCATGGCAGTGGTGGCTGGGATTCTGTAATGGGAATTCTTTTGTTCTGGAGCTGAAGCCCAAATCGCCCTCTAACAGTCTTAGTCGGACTACTGAATCTGGCAGTACACAGTTTCTTTTCTTAAAACTGAAGATAATTAAGTTAGAGGGCGAGCCTGTTTGGAATTTTTAGGAGTTTGGGGGCAGAGGCCAGTTGGGGGCTGGGGTGCTCGGGGGAGGGGGCTGTTTCTGCCCCGGGCCCTTGGCCTGGCACTCCCAGCTGGGAACGGGCTTTCCAAACTCCTGCTGGAAGGAGCCAAATGTGGGACCTGTGGCCGAGCTGGGGGACACGGAGCATGCCCGGACCAGGCTCAGGACCTGTGGCAAACCTGCCTCAAATCAGCTTTTCCCAGCTGGAAACTGCCCAGGAGTAACTGTGAGAGTTGCTGTCCTCCTTCAGGAAGCATGGCACGCACCAAGCGCAGCCAGAGCTGCGCCTGTGCCAGGAGAAGCCTTGAAGCAGAGCCGGGGCTGATGGTGACAGCGCCCAGCAGCTGTCCAGCTCAGGAAGATGCAGGTAAGATGGCAGAGAGGTGACCCTGACTGACTGTCACTTCTCTTGCAGGAGCAGGATTTAACAGCAGAAGGGAGGCAGGACGAAATGCCCTTTGAGGTCAAAAAGTGCATCAGGCACCTGGCGCAGTTGCGATGACAGCAGAGGAGGAAGAGAAGGAGATGCAGGTGACCCGGCTGGGATACTGCTGCCGAGGTAAGATCTGCCACAGAGACGCAGAGACAGACACTGGGAGGTGGTGGAGTTGGTTTACAAAGGTGCCTGGGAGAGAGGAGAGCACGGGGAGATGAAAGACAGAGATGGAGATGGAGGTAAAAAAGCTGGGATGTTGGAAGTGAGGATGCTCCTGCTGTGCAGGTGCTTGTGAGGTCCCTGGTGCCTGAGGAGCTGATAGGGCAGGAGCAGGCAGGTGTGAGCAGCCATTAAACGTGAGTGGTTGGAAGGGGAAGTGACCTGGCAGAAGAACATTCCTGCGAGCCCGGGAGCTGAGCCTAGCGACCAGCAGCATCCTTGAAACATGCAGCTGGCTGCTTTGAAGCACAGCTAAGTACTGAGAATCCAGACAGCTCCAGATGACCTGTGAAGTGAGACTCTGTCTGTCAGGTTATTGTTCCCCCTTTGGGCTGGCTTTTGGAGCTGGTTAGGTCTATCTGCCCACCTCTGGGATGGCTGGGTCCCCTCTGGGATCGGTCTGTCCTCCCCTCTGGGATGCTTTGGCCCTTTCTGAAATCTGTCTATCTCACTTTATACCAGTATTCTATCTCCATAGAAGGAATCTATCATCAGTGTATCTGCTGCTATTTTGAGGATAAGTTCCCTCCCTAATGATAAGTTTGTAGTAACCTGCAATAGTATGCACCTACTTGGTTGCTGCTGTTCTGTTGCTGATTGCTAAAAGATTGGTCGTTGCTATAGGATTGATGGCTGCCCTTATTGACTGCTGCCATCCTCTTGGTTGCTACTGTGTCATTGATTCCTGATAGTGTTTTGTCCTGCTGTGGAGGGAGCTGAAGTCCTGGGTAGCAGCCCCAGACCGCACCAGGGTAGAGACGCAAAGAGTTTGGTGTATGTTGGAGGCAAGTCCATGCCGGAGAGCTCTCTGAAACTCCTCCCAGGAATTTCCCAGAGTCTTTTGGTTTCCTCTTAAGGCAAGAGAATTCCCTGATAGCGGCCTCAGAATCTTCTAAGGTAGCTACCCAAAGAGCATTCTGTATGTTGGGGGCAGGTGCATTCCTGTTTTTGCGTGAGGACTTCTCCCATCCGTCTGCCGGAGTGTTTCCATTTTCCTGAGAGACAGCTCAAGTCCCCGGTAGCAGCACGACAATTTTCCTAGTTAGTTAGTTGGAGACTTTTCTTGGTGTTGCAGGCAGGTCCATGCCTGGTAGGTCCTCAGGAATCCTCAGAGGAATCTCCAGAATGTTTGGGCTCCCCTGGAGACAGCTGAATTTGACAGGTAGCAGCCCAGACTCCTCCAAGGAATCCACCTGAGGAGTTTTACCAATGTTGGAGGCATGTCCATGCTCAGTACCTTGCTGGTAGTCCTCCAAGGCAGCATGGGAGTGTTTTGTGTGGTCGGTACCCATCCTCCTTCTTCCAGTTGTTCTGCACTGTTCAGAAAAGAGGGACTTCTTGGCCTGTATTCCTGCTGCTACTTTTTGTGGCTCTGTGGCTTTCCTTTGCCAGACTGCAAGGGATGACTTTTCAAGCTAAACTGAAGAACACATCAGCCTGCTCCTGGCTACGCATGCGCATTGTGTTAATGCTTGTGAGCATCGGCTCTGAAAGAGATTCAGCAAAATAGCATAAAATAGCATAAAATAAAATAAGATAAAACAAAACCCATAAACCAATGTAAAATAAAATAAGATAAACCAACATAAAATAAAATAAAATAATAAAAGATAACCCCAAAGAAAATATAACAAAATAAAATACAATAACATGTAGGAGGTTCCTGGAGTGTGTGGAAGATAATTTCCTGACGCAGCTGGTAAGCAAGCCAACCAGGGGAGGTGCCCCGCTGGACCTGCTGTATACGAACAGAGAAGGCCTGGTGGGTGATGTGGTGGTCGGAGGCTGTCTTGGGCTCAGCGACCATGAAATGGTAGAGTTTTCAATTCTTGGAGAAGTAAGGAAGGGGGTCAGCAAAACCGCTACTGAACTTTAGAAGGGCGGACTTTGGATTGTTTAGGAGTCTGGTTATCAGAGTCCCTTGGGAGGCAGTCCTGAAGGGCAAAGGAGTCCAGGAAGGCTGGATGTTATTCAAGAAGGAAGTCTTAAAGGCGCAGGAGCAGGCCGTCGCCATGTGCCGTAAGTCGAGCAGGTGGGGGAGAAGACCGGCCCGGCTGAACAGAGAGCTTTGGCTGGAACTCAGGAAAAAAAGGAGAGCTTACCACCTTTGGATGAAGGGGCAGGTGACTCAGGAGGACCACAAGGATGTTATGAGGTTATGCAGGGAGAAGATTAGAAAGGCGAAGGCCCAGCTAGAACTTAAAACTGGCCACCGCCGTTAAAGATAACAAAAAATGTTTTTACAAATATATCAGTGACAAAAGGAGGGCCAGGGAGAATCTCTCTCCTTTGTTGGATGCGGAGGGAAACATTGCCATTAAGGATGAAGAGAAGGCTGAGGTACTTAATGCCTTCTTTGCCTCAGTCTTTAATAGTGAGACTGGTCATCCTCGGGGCTTTCAGGCCCCTGAGCTGGGAGATGGAGATAGGATGCAGACTGAAGCCCCAGTTGTCGAAGAGGTGGCAGTCACCGACCTGCTCCTCCACCTGAATGCTCACAAGTCCATGGGGCCAGACGGGATCCACCTGAGGATAGTGAGGGAGCTGGCAGAGGAGCTTGCCAAGCCACTCTCCATCATTTATCAGCAGTCCTGGTCAACCGGGGAGGTCCCAGATGACTGGAAGTCAGCAAATGTGATGCCCCTCTACAAGAAGGGTCGGAAGGAGGATCTGGGGAGCTACAGGCCTGTCAGCCTGACTTCGGTGCCGGGGAAGGTCATGGAGCAGATCTTCTTGAGTGCCATTACGCAGCACGTGGGACAACCGGGGGATCAGGCTCAGCCAGCATGGGTTTATGAAAGGGAGGTCCTGCTCCATTAACCTGGTCTCCTTCTATGACAAGGTGACCAGCTTAGTGGATGAGGGGAAGGCTGTGGATGTTGTCTACGTGGACTTCAGTAAGGCCTTTGACACTGTCTCCCACAGCATTCTCCTGGAGAAGCTGGCTGCACACGGCTTGGATGGGTGCACTCTGCGCTGGGTTAAAAACTGGCTGGATGGCCGAGCCCAGAGAGTGGTGGTGAATGGAGTCAAATCCAGTTGGGGGCCGGTCACGAGTGGTGTTCCCCAGGGCTCAGTGTTGGGGCCGGTCCTGTTCAATATCTTCATTGATGATCTAGATGAGGGGATCGAGTGCACGCTCAATAAGTTTGCAGATGACACCAAGTTGGGTGGAAGTGTGGATCTGCTGGAGAGTAGGAAGGACCTGGACAGGCTGGATTGTTCAGCCGCCTGAACATGAGCCAGCAGTGTGCCCAGGTGGCCAAGAGGGCCAATGGCATCCTGGCCTGTATCAAGAATAGTGTGGCCAGCAGGACCAGGAAGGTGATAGTGCCCCTGTACTCAGCACTGGTGAGGCCACACCTTGAGTACTGTGTTTTGGGGCCCTCACTCCAAGAAGGGCATTGAGATGCTGGAGCGTGTCCAAAGAAGGGCAAGGAAGTTGGTGAAGGGTCTAGAGAACAAGTCTTATGAGGAGCGGCTGAGGGAGCTGGGGTTGTCTGGAGAAGAGGAGGCTGAGGGGAGACCTTATTGCTCTCTACAACTACCTGAAAGGAGGTTGTAGCGAGATGGGGGTTGGTCTCTTCTCCTTAGCAACAAGCGATAGGACGAGAGAAAACGGCCTCAGGCTGTGCCAGGGTTGGATATTAGGAAAAACTTCTTCACCGAAAGGGTAGTCAGGCATTGGAAGAGGCTGCCCAGGGAAGTGGTTGAGTCTCCATCCCTGGAGGTATGTAAAAGATGGGTAGATGTGGTGCTTGAGGACATGGTTTAGTGGTGGACTTGGCAGTGCTAGGTTAACAGTTGGACTCGATGATCTTGAGGGTCTTTTCCAATCTTAACGATTCTATGATTCTATAACATGAAACAAACTAACCTAAACTAACCTAACCTAAACCACCATAACAATACAGGAAATAAAATAAAATAAAGTAAAATTAAATCCTGTTTCTACTTGTATCCTTTTTGATTTGTGTCCTCAAAAGTGTTTCTGGAGCTGAAAACCCCCTGGCATTTCAGGCAACTAGTGGTCTCCTTGTTATTCGCCTCATCGTGAGTGCAGGGAATAGAACAGAAGAGAAGAGAAGGGTTGAGTTGGAAGGGACCTACATCGATCACCTGGTCCAGCTGCCTGACCACTTCAGGGCTGACCAAAAGTTAAAGCATGGCATTAAGGACGTTGTCCAAATGCCTCTTAAACACTGACAGGCAGGAGGTATCGACCCCCTCTCCAGGAAGCCTGTTCTAGGGTTTGACCACCCTCTCGGTAAAGAAATGTTTCCTCATGTCAAGTCTGAACTTCCCCTCACGGACGCAGGTTTGAGCCATTGCCACACGTCCTGGCACTGGGTACCAGGGAGAAGAGATCAGCACCTCCCTCTCCACTTCCCCTCCTCAGGAAGCTGTCGAGAGCCATGAGGTCGCCCCTCAGCCTCCTTCTCTCCAAAATAGATAAGCCCAGTGTCCTCCGCTGCTCCTCATGGGACACACCTTCCAGCCCCTTCCTCAGCTTTGCTGCCCTTCTCGGGATGCGTTCACGTACCTTGACATCCTTTTGAAATGGTGGGGCCCAGAACCGCACACGATCCTCAAGGTGAGGCCGCACCAGCACTAAATACAGCGGGATAATCTCCTCTTCTGACCGGCTGGTTACGCTGTGTTTGATGCACCCCACGATGCGGTTTGCCCTCTTGGCTGCCAGGGCACACTGCTGCCTCCTGTTGAGCCTGCTGTCAACCAGCACCCGCAGACCCCTTTTGCAGGGCTGCTCTCCCGATTTAGACTTGTGCCCGGCATTACTCCGTCCCAGGTGCAGAGTCCGGCAGTTGGTCTTGTTCAGTTTCACGCCGTTGATGATTGCCCAGTGCTCCCACCTGTCCAGACCCCTCTGCAAGACCTCTTGTCCCTCGAGAGAGTCAGCAGCACCTCCCACTTCCGTATCATCATCAGACTTCCTAAAGGTGCATTCAACTCCTGCACCCAGATCGTTGATAAAAGGATGGAACAGAACTGGGCCTAGAATTGAGCCCGGAGGAGCACCGCTGGTGACCGGTCGCCAGCCAGATGTAGCCCCATTCACTGCAACCCTTTGAGCCCTGCCGTTCAGCCAGTTCTTCACCCAGCGCACCGTCTACCTGCTCATCTCACTGCTGGGTGACTTGTCCAGAAGGGTGCTGTGAGGGACAGTGCCAAAAACCTTACTAAAACCCAGAAAAACTACATCCACCACTGTCCCTTCACCCACTAGGCGGGTGACCTTATCGTAGAAGGATATCAAATTAGTTAGACAGGACCTGCCCGTTTTGAACCCGTGTTGATTGTGCCTGATGTTTGCATTGTTCTTTACAAGTCTTTCAGTGGCACCCAGCATGATCTTCTCCATCATTCTTCTGGGTCCTAAGGTTAAAGATAGTTTATCTTTGATTAGGAACCATCCTAAAGATGGTTCTAATCTCAAGGTGGGATGTGGAGGCTTTATGCAACGTAGTAGCACAGGATTGTAAGTGGAGCACCATTGCCCATCCAGAGCAAAGCCAAATTACGTCACTTGGGATGAAGATGAGCAAATGTCCACCTTGTTCCCAACTATAAGGTATTTTAAATTCCAGAATGGAGAATATTTGTTTGCACATCTAAAGTCACATGCCTACTCTGGGAATTCATAATGAAAAGAAGATGGCGGTATTTTTTTTTTCCCCCTCCTCACCCATTCAATCATTTCTAGATTAAACGCTTTCAATCAGAAATAGTCTCTTTCTGCTAATGCCTCTGCTGTGTACTGTGGCAAGTCATGCACTGAGCGAGCCACTGCCTTTTCTTTTTCAATCATCTTCTTCATTGGGCTGCAGGTTTCTCTTGGGCCTGAGATCCAAGACTCAGAATTGGTTTAACTTGTTAGGGCTCTTTCTTTGTAGGTGTTTTTACAGACTGAAAGACAACCTTGGTTATGCTTCTCGTTATTTTTAGTTTTACTCTGAGTATCAGCTAAACTGCTCCTAATGAAGCAGAACTATAAGCTTCGTTGATGCTTAGTAAAAGATGTATTCTTTTTATTTTTTTTTCTGCAGTGGTTTCATATTTTGTGATGGTGTATGTAGAGGCAGCTGTTCACAGACACAACACGTATATTGAAGCAAATGGATGTTCTGCATGAGAATTTTTCGTTCCGCATGAGTGCTTTTTGGGCTTAACTTGTGAAATTGTTTCTCATCCCATTTCTAGCTGATGGGAGGAGAGCAAGGACAAGAAGTCTCACAGGAGCACGCTTCTCCTGCAAGTCACAGCTCAGCTTTTCACACTCAGGTAGGTCTAGGTATAGATATGTGTGTGCTTGTGTGTATGTGTGTATTGTTTTTTCCTGGTTGTTTCTAAGAGGTGATTATGGTTGTTTTGTTGCAGGAATGGGCAGAAGCAGTAGCATTTTTCTGCTGTTGTATTCAATGTGAATAATGGTGTTTTGCCTAAAAGAACAGTTTGTTCAGACAGGCTGTCGTGGTTTAAACCCAGCCAGCAACTAAGCACCACCCAGCCGCTCGCTCACTCCCCCCACCCCAGTGGGATGGGGGAGAGAATATGAAGGGTGAAAGTCAAAAAACTCGTGGGTTGAGATAAGAACAGTTTAATACTTGAAGTAAAATGGAATAGAATAGTACTAGTACTAGTACTAGTAGTAGTAATGATAATATAATAATAATAATACAATAATAATATACAAAGCAAGTGATACACGACGCAGTGGCTCACCACCTGCCGACCGATGCCCAGCCCGTTCCCGAGCAGCGATCACTGCCCCCCGGCCAACTCCCCCCAGCTTATATACTGAGCATGACGTCATATGGTATGGAATGGCCCTTTGGCCAGTCTGGGCCAGCTGTCCTGGCTGTGACCCCTCCCAGCTTCTTGTGCACCTGGCACAGCATGGGAAGCTAAAAAGTCCTTGACTGGTGGAAGCACTACTTAGCGACAACTAAAACATCAGTGTGTTATCAACATTATTCTCATCCTAAACCCAAAACGCAGCACCATACCAGCTACTGGGAAAAAAAAATCAACTCTATCCCAGCTGAAATCAGGCCACAAACACAAATATTACCTCGTTTCCGACAGGAACCCAGCTGGGGCTGTCTCCTGTGGTCCATTTTGGCTGGGTTACTGCCTGCTGCTCATGTACCACGAAGATGTCCTCTTCTGCCCTGCAGCTGGTGGGAGGGAGGCTTTTTGTCCCCCACAGTGGGCTAGTAAGTGTCCCCGGGGGGCTTTTGTCTTCCTCTGCAGCACTGAGCACGGCCACTTGCCAGGGCTCATTTGGCCATTTTGGCTAGGTGTCTGCTCCTGGCTGCACATGCGCATTGTGTTAATGCTTGTGAGCATCGGCTCTGAAAGAGATTCAGCAAAAGAGCCTAAAAGAGCCTAAACCAAAATAAGGTCAAATAAAATGATAAAATAATCAAATAACAAAACAAAATAAAAACGCATAAAGCAAGGTAAAATAAAAGAAGATAAACCAACATAAAATAAAATAATAAGAAATAACCCCAAAGAAAATGTAATAAAATCAAATACAATAACATCACATGAAAGAAACGAAACTAAACTAACATCAACCAACAGCACAAGACAGAAAATAAAAGAAAGTAAAATAAAGTAAAATCAAATGAAATCCAATCCTGTTTCTACTTGTATCCTTTTTGATTTGTGTCCTCGAAAGTGTTTCTGGAGCTGCAAACCCCCTGGCATTTCAGGCAACTAGTGGTCTCCTTGTTATTCGCCTCATCGTCAGTGCAGGGAATAGAACACAAGTGAAGAGAAGAGAAGGGTTGAGTTGGAAGGGACCTGCAGCGATCTTTCAGGACTCTCTAGCTGAGGTGGAGACGACTAGCAGGAGCAAGGCAAAGGCTGAGAGGGCTGCCGTCTCTTTCAGGAAAGGTATTGAGGGTGAAGGCCAAGGGAGGAGAAAAGCTCTGGAGTGCAAGGAAAAAGATGGTCAAGAAGAGAAAAGGATTTGGGACTTCTTTCCCAGAAGAAGACCTCAGCATAAGCAGGGGAGCAGCAAATGTCCCTTGGTGCATGGGTCAGGAACGGCGAGGCCATCCTGCACGTGCTCTCCATCTCTGCACAGTTCACGCAGAGGGAACCAAAAGCCTTGCTTTCACCTCTGGCATCCCCACAACCAAATGAATGTAGCTGGGACAAACAGCCTTCACGACGTCGTCTGAATGTCCAGATGTATTTAGCGGGACGCCCAGCAGCTGTGCCCAGGGCATGGCCAGCAAGGGCAGGGACAGCCCCCTGAGCCTCCTGGGCCCAGGGAGTGCCTCGGGGCCAGCAGCCCAAAGGCCTTCCTGGGAAGGATGCTGGGCAGAGGGCCGGCGGGCGGGGCCGCGCAGGGGGGGGGGGCCCGTCACCCCCGTGTCACAGTGCCAGCGCCCGGCAACGCAGCAGTCACCATGCCCCGGGGCAGCATAAAAGGGAGCACGCTCCCGCGTCGCGCTGCCATAGCTGGCCTGGGGGCAGCCCCAAGACGGGCGAGAGGAAGTCCTTGAGGAGGCGGTGGAATTACTTGGCGAGGGCTGAGGGAGGAAGGCCGGAGGAGGCTCGACGAGGCTGCTGGAGACGAGAAGAACCCCCAAGAGCTGGAGGTTGGTGAGGCTGGCTGGCCTTTTCAGCTGGCTAGCAGTGGCAAGAGCAAGGGAATGCCTTCTTGAGGAGCACTGCAGAGCTCGCCATCCTCATCCCCTGCGGAGCCAGGGTCAGCAGCCGTGAGGAATGGGATGCAGAGATGTTGGCGGGGGTGCCGGTGCTTTGGAGCAGCCACTGGTGCCTTGCCAGGCGCAGGAAGGATGGTTGTCCCCCAGATGGATCAGGCCGGGGGCGTTTTGCCCCTCTGGGAAGGCCCTGAGGTGGCAGCAGGTGGAGGGAGAATCGGGGTTGGGCATCTCCTGGGAGGCGTGAGCAGCCTGCGGGCCGAGGAGGCAGGTCTTGCTCACGTGCTCAGGGAATAGCCCATCGCCTGCGACGCTGGGGTCAGGACGGAATTTTCCCCCGGGGCAGATTGGCTCTGGTGCCCGGGGGTTTTTTGCCTTCCTCTGCAGCACTGAGCATGAGCACTTGTCAGGGCTCCTCGGGGCCATTTTGGCTGGGTTACTGCCTGCTGCTCATGCACCACGAAGGTGGCCTCTCGTGCCCTGCAGCTGCGGGGAGGAAGGCTTTTTTCCCCCCCACGGTGGGCTAGCAAGTGTCCCCGGGGGTTTTTTGCCTTCCTCTGCAGCATTGAGCACGGCCCCTTGCCAGGGCTCCTTTGGGCCGTTTTGGCTAGGTGCCTGCTGCTCCTGCTCCACCAAGGTGGCCCTCGTGCCCCGCAGGCGGGGGGAGGACGCTTTCTAGACTCCCAGGGCGGACGCCCAGGGTGGCCCCCGGGGGTTGCTTCTTCTCCTCCGCAGCATTGAGCGCAGCCCCTTGTCAGGGCTCCTCTGGGCCCTTTGGGCTCAGTTCTTGCCCGCTGCTCTTGCACCTCCGAGGCGCCACTCGTGCCCTGGCGCTCCCTGGCTCTTTTGCCCCTTGCAGGTTTGGAGCAGGAGCGAGCTCTGCTCTTCCCTTGGCTCCGTTCCCCGAGGTGTTCTTGCTTGTGCAAAACAGCCTGTGCTTGGAAGGGCTGCAGGCTTGCCGCACCATGCGGAGCTGCCGCTTTTCAGCTCTCCCTGCACGCGATCCAAGCGCAGGGCAGGCAGGAGAGCGCTTTTCAGGCCTCCCTGGCCAAGAAGCACAGCGGAGCAAGTTTGGGAAGGCAAAAGGGGTGCTTGTCATCGACACGTGTCCTACTTGTGAAAATAGCCCAGGGCACCACACCCCTCCTCTTCTTGTACTTTTCGGTGTGTGGTCGGTACCCATCCTCCTTCTTCAAGTTCTTCTGCACTGTTGAGAAACGAGGGACTGCTTGGCCTGTCTTCCTGCTGCTCCTTTCTGCGGCTTTCCTTTGCCAGACTGCAAGGGATGCTTTTTCAAACTAAACCGAAGAACACATCAGCCTGCTCCTGGCTGCACATGCGCATTGTGTTAATGCTTGTGAGCATCGGCTCTGAAAGAGATTCAGCAAAAGAGCCTAAAAGAGCCTAAACCAAAATAAGGTCAAATAAAATGATAAAATAATCAAATAACAAAACAAAATAAAAACGCATAAAGCAAGGTAAAATAAAAGAAGATAAACCAACATAAAATAAAATAATAAGAAATAACCCCAAAGAAAATGTAATAAAATCAAATACAATAACATCACATGAAAGAAACGAAACTAAACTAACATCAACCAACAGCACAAGACAGAAAATAAAAGAAAGTAAAATAAAGTAAAATCAAATGAAATCCAATCCTGTTTCTACTTGTATCCTTTTTGATTTGTGTCCTCGAAAGTGTTTCTGGAGCTGCAAACCCCCTGGCATTTCAGGCAACTAGTGGTCTCCTTGTTATTCGCCTCATCGTCAGTGCAGGGAATAGAACACAAGTGAAGAGAAGAGAAGGGTTGAGTTGGAAGGGACCTGCAGCGATCTTTCAGGACTCTCTAGCTGAGGTGAAGACGACTAGCAGGAGCAAGGCAAAGGCTGAGAGGGCTGCCGTCACTTTCAGGAAAGGTATTGAGGGTGAAGGCCAAGGGAGGAGAAAAGCTCTGGAGTGCAAGGAAAAAGATGGTCAAGAAGAGAAAAGGATTTGGGACTTCTTTCCCAGAAGAAGACCTCAGCATAAGCAGGGGAGCAGCAAATGTCCCTTGGTGCATGGGTCAGGAACGGCGAGGCCATCCTGCACGTGCTCTCCATCTCTGCACAGTTCACGCAGAGGGAACCAAAAGCCTTGCTTTCACCTCTGGCATCCCCACAACCAAATGAATGTAGCTGGGACAAACAGCCTTCACGACGTCGTCTGAATGTCCAGATGTATTTAGCGGGACGCCCAGCAGCTGTGCCCAGGGCATGGCCAGCAAGGGCAGGGACAGCCCCCTGAGCCTCCTGGGCCCAGGGACTGCCTCGGGGCCAGCAGCCCAGAGGCCTTCCTGGGAAGGATGCTGGGCAGAGGGCCGGTGGGCGGGGCTGCGCAGGGGGGGCCCCGTCCCCCCCGTGTCACAGTGCCAGCGCCCGGCAACGCAGCAGTCACCATGCCCCGGGGCAGCATAAAAGGGAGCACGCTCCCGCGTCGCGCTGCCATAGCTGGCCTGGGGGCAGCCCCAAGACGGGCGAGAGGAAGTCCTTGAGGAGGCGGTGGAATTACTTGGCGAGGGCTGAGGGAGGAAGGCCGGAGGAGGCTCGACGAGGCTGCTGGAGACGAGAAGAACCCCCAAGAGCTGGAGGTTGGTGAGGCTGGCTGGCCTTTTCAGCTGGCTAGCAGTGGCAAGAGCAAGGGAATGCCTTCTTGAGGAGCACTGCAGAGCTCGCCATCCTCATCCCCTGCGGAGCCAGTGGCAGCAGCCGTGAGGAATGGGATGCAGAGATGTTGGCGGGGGTGCCGGTGCTTTGGAGCAGCCACTGGTGCCTTGCCAGGCGCAGGAAGGATGGTTGTCCCGCAGATGGATCAGGCCGGGGGCGTTTTGCCCCTCTGGGAAGGCCCTGAGGTGGCAGCAGGTGGAGGGAGAATCGGGGTTGGGCATCTCCTGGGAGGCGTGAGCAGCCTGCGGGCCGAGGAGGCAGGTCTTGCTCACGTGCTCAGGGAATAGCCCATCGCCTGCGACGCTGGGGTCAGGACGGAATTTTCCCCCGGGGCAGATTGGCTCTGGTGCCCGGGGGTTTTTTGCCTTCCTCTGCAGCACTGAGCATGAGCACTTGTCAGGGCTCCTCGGGGCCATTTTGGCTGGGTTACTGCCTGCTGCTCATGCACCACGAAGGTGGCCTCTCGTGCCCTGCAGCTGCGGGGAGGAAGGCTTTTTTCCCCCCCACGGTGGGCTAGCAAGTGTCCCCGGGGGTTTTTTGCCTTCCTCTGCAGCATTGAGCACGGCCCCTTGCCAGGGCTCCTTTGGGCCGTTTTGGCTAGGTGCCTGCTGCTCCTGCTCCACCAAGGTGGCCCTCGTGCCCCGCAGGCGGGGGGAGGACGCTTTCTAGACTCCCAGGGCGGACGCCCAGGGTGGCCCCCGGGGGTTGCTTCTTCTCCTCCGCAGCATTGAGCGCAGCCCCTTGTCAGGGCTCCTCTGGGCCCTTTGGGCTCAGTTCTTGCCCGCTGCTCTTGCACCTCCGAGGCGCCACTCGTGCCCTGGCGCTCCCTGGCTCTTTTGCCCCTTGCAGGTTTGGAGCAGGAGCGAGCTCTGCTCTTCCCTTGGCTCCGTTCCCCGAGGTGTTCTTGCTTGTGCAAAACAGCCTGTGCTTGGAAGGGCTGCAGGCTTGCCGCACCATGCGGAGCTGCCGCTTTTCAGCTCTCCCTGCACGCGATCCAAGCGCAGGGCAGGCAGGAGAGCGCTTTTCAGGCCTCCCTGGCCAAGAAGCACAGCGGAGCAAGTTTGGGAAGGCAAAAGGGGTGCTTGTCATCGACACGTGTCCTACTTGTGAAAATAGCCCAGGGCACCACACCCCTCCTCTTCTTGTACTTTTCGGTGTGTGGTCGGTACCCATCCTCCTTCTTCAAGTTCTTCTGCACTGTTGAGAAACGAGGGACTGCTTGGCCTGTCTTCCTGCTGCTCCTTTCTGCGGCTTTCCTTTGCCAGACTGCAAGGGATGCTTTTTCAAACTAAACCGAAGAACACATCAGCCTGCTCCTGGCTGCACATGCGCATTGTGTTAATGCTTGTGAGCATCGGCTCTGAAAGAGATTCAGCAAAAGAGCCTAAAAGAGCCTAAACCAAAATAAGGTCAAATAAAATGATAAAATAATCAAATAACAAAACAAAATAAAAACGCATAAAGCAAGGTAAAATAAAAGAAGATAAACCAACATAAAATAAAATAATAAGAAATAACCCCAAAGAAAATGTAATAAAATCAAATACAATAACATCACATGAAAGAAACGAAACTAAACTAACATCAACCAACAGCACAAGACAGAAAATAAAAGAAAGTAAAATAAAGTAAAATCAAATGAAATCCAATCCTGTTTCTACTTGTATCCTTTTTGATTTGTGTCCTCGAAAGTGTTTCTGGAGCTGCAAACCCCCTGGCATTTCAGGCAACTAGTGGTCTCCTTGTTATTCGCCTCATCGTCAGTGCAGGGAATAGAACACAAGTGAAGAGAAGAGAAGGGTTGAGTTGGAAGGGACCTGCAGCGATCTTTCAGGACTCTCTAGCTGAGGTGGAGACGACTAGCAGGAGCAAGGCAAAGGCTGAGAGGGCTGCCGTCACTTTCAGGAAAGGTATTGAGGGTGAAGGCCAAGGGAGGAGAAAAGCTCTGGAGTGCAAGGAAAAAGATGGTCAAGAAGAGAAAAGGATTTGGGACTTCTTTCCCAGAAGAAGACCTCAGCATAAGCAGGGGAGCAGCAAATGTCCCTTGGTGCATGGGTCAGGAACGGCGAGGCCATCCTGCACGTGCTCTCCATCTCTGCACAGTTCACGCAGAGGGAACCAAAAGCCTTGCTTTCACCTCTGGCATCCCCACAACCAAATGAATGTAGCTGGGACAAACAGCCTTCACGACGTCGTCTGAATGTCCAGATGTATTTAGCGGGACGCCCAGCAGCTGTGCCCAGGGCATGGCCAGCAAGGGCAGGGACAGCCCCCTGAGCCTCCTGGGCCCAGGGACTGCCTCGGGGCCAGCAGCCCAGAGGCCTTCCTGGGAAGGATGCTGGGCGGAGGGCCGGCGGGCGGGGCCGCGCAGGGGGGGGGGGCCCGTCACCCCCGTGTCACAGTGCCAGCGCCCGGCAACGCAGCAGTCACCATGCCCCGGGGCAGCATAAAAGGGAGCACGCTCCCGCGTCGCGCTGCCATAGCTGGCCTGGGGGCAGCCCCAAGACGGGCGAGAGGAAGTCCTTGAGGAGGCGGTGGAATTACTTGGCGAGGGCTGAGGGAGGAAGGCCGGAGGAGGCTCGACGAGGCTGCTGGAGACGAGAAGAACCCCCAAGAGCTGGAGGTTGGTGAGGCTGGCTGGCCTTTTCAGCTGGCTAGCAGTGGCAAGAGCAAGGGAATGCCTTCTTGAGGAGCACTGCAGAGCTCGCCATCCTCATCCCCTGCGGAGCCAGTGGCAGCAGCCGTGAGGAATGGGATGCAGAGATGTTGGCGGGGGTGCCGGTGCTTTGGAGCAGCCACTGGTGCCTTGCCAGGCGCAGGAAGGATGGTTGTCCCCCAGATGGATCAGGCCGGGGGCGTTTTGCCCCTCTGGGAAGGCCCTGAGGTGGCAGCAGGTGGAGGGAGAATCGGGGTTGGGCATCTCCTGGGAGGCGTGAGCAGCCTGCGGGCCGAGGAGGCAGGTCTTGCTCACGTGCTCAGGGAATAGCCCATCGCCTGCGACGCTGGGGTCAGGACGGAATTTTCCCCCGGGGCAGATTGGCTCTGGTGCCCGGGGGTTTTTTGCCTTCCTCTGCAGCACTGAGCATGAGCACTTGTCAGGGCTCCTCGGGGCCATTTTGGCTGGGTTACTGCCTGCTGCTCATGCACCACGAAGGTGGCCTCTCGTGCCCTGCAGCTGCGGGGAGGAAGGCTTTTTTCCCCCCCACGGTGGGCTAGCAAGTGTCCCCGGGGGTTTTTTGCCTTCCTCTGCAGCATTGAGCACGGCCCCTTGCCAGGGCTCCTTTGGGCCGTTTTGGCTAGGTGCCTGCTGCTCCTGCTCCACCAAGGTGGCCCTCGTGCCCCGCAGGCGGGGGGAGGACGCTTTCTAGACTCCCAGGGCGGACGCCCAGGGTGGCCCCCGGGGGTTGCTTCTTCTCCTCCGCAGCATTGAGCGCAGCCCCTTGTCAGGGCTCCTCTGGGCCCTTTGGGCTCAGTTCTTGCCCGCTGCTCTTGCACCTCCGAGGCGCCACTCGTGCCCTGGCGCTCCCTGGCTCTTTTGCCCCTTGCAGGTTTGGAGCAGGAGCGAGCTCTGCTCTTCCCTTGGCTCCGTTCCCCGAGGTGTTCTTGCTTGTGCAAAACAGCCTGTGCTTGGAAGGGCTGCAGGCTTGCCGCACCATGCGGAGCTGCCGCTTTTCAGCTCTCCCTGCACGCGATCCAAGCGCAGGGCAGGCAGGAGAGCGCTTTTCAGGCCTCCCTGGCCAAGAAGCACAGCGGAGCAAGTTTGGGAAGGCAAAAGGGGTGCTTGTCATCGACACGTGTCCTACTTGTGAAAATAGCCCAGGGCACCACACCCCTCCTCTTCTTGTACTTTTCGGTGTGTGGTCGGTACCCATCCTCCTTCTTCAAGTTCTTCTGCACTGTTGAGAAACGAGGGACTGCTTGGCCTGTCTTCCTGCTGCTCCTTTCTGCGGCTTTCCTTTGCCAGACTGCAAGGGATGCTTTTTCAAACTAAACCGAAGAACACATCAGCCTGCTCCTGGCTGCACATGCGCATTGTGTTAATGCTTGTGAGCATCGGCTCTGAAAGAGATTCAGCAAAAGAGCCTAAAAGAGCCTAAACCAAAATAAGGTCAAATAAAATGATAAAATAATCAAATAACAAAACAAAATAAAAACGCATAAAGCAAGGTAAAATAAAAGAAGATAAACCAACATAAAATAAAATAATAAGAAATAACCCCAAAGAAAATGTAATAAAATCAAATACAATAACATCACATGAAAGAAACGAAACTAAACTAACATCAACCAACAGCACAAGACAGAAAATAAAAGAAAGTAAAATAAAGTAAAATCAAATGAAATCCAATCCTGTTTCTACTTGTATCCTTTTTGATTTGTGTCCTCGAAAGTGTTTCTGGAGCTGCAAACCCCCTGGCATTTCAGGCAACTAGTGGTCTCCTTGTTATTCGCCTCATCGTCAGTGCAGGGAATAGAACACAAGTGAAGAGAAGGGTTGAGTTGGAAGGGACCTGCAGCGATCTTTCAGGACTCTCTAGCTGAGGTGGAGACGACTAGCAGGAGCAAGGCAAAGGCTGAGAGGGCTGCCGTCTCTTTCAGGAAAGGTATTGAGGGTGAAGGCCAAGGGAGGAGAAAAGCTCTGGAGTGCAAGGAAAAAGATGGTCAAGAAGAGAAAAGGATTTGGGACTTCTTTCCCAGAAGAAGACCTCAGCATAAGCAGGGGAGCAGCAAATGTCCCTTGGTGCATGGGTCAGGAACGGCGAGGCCATCCTGCACGTGCTCTCCATCTCTGCACAGTTCACGCAGAGGGAACCAAAAGCCTTGCTTTCACCTCTGGCATCCCCACAACCAAATGAATGTAGCTGGGACAAACAGCCTTCACGACGTCGTCTGAATGTCCAGATGTATTTAGCGGGACGCCCAGCAGCTGTGCCCAGGGCATGGCCAGCAAGGGCAGGGACAGCCCCCTGAGCCTCCTGGGCCCAGGGAGTGCCTCGGGGCCAGCAGCCCAAAGGCCTTCCTGGGAAGGATGCTGGGCAGAGGGCCGGCGGGCGGGGCTGCGCAGGGGGGGGGCCCGTCACCCCCGTGTCACAGTGCCAGCGCCCGGCAACGCAGCAGTCACCATGCCCCGGGGCAGCATAAAAGGGAGCACGCTCCCGCGTCGCGCTGCCATAGCTGGCCTGGGGGCAGCCCCAAGACGGGCGAGAGGAAGTCCTTGAGGAGGCGGTGGAATTACTTGGCGAGGGCTGAGGGAGGAAGGCCGGAGGAGGCTCGACGAGGCTGCTGGAGACGAGAAGAACCCCCAAGAGCTGGAGGTTGGTGAGGCTGGCTGGCCTTTTCAGCTGGCTAGCAGTGGCAAGAGCAAGGGAATGCCTTCTTGAGGAGCACTGCAGAGCTCGCCATCCTCATCCCCTGCGGAGCCAGTGGCAGCAGCCGTGAGGAATGGGATGCAGAGATGTTGGCGGGGGTGCCGGTGCTTTGGAGCAGCCACTGGTGCCTTGCCAGGCGCAGGAAGGATGGTTGTCCCCCAGATGGATCAGGCCGGGGGCGTTTTGCCCCTCTGGGAAGGCCCTGAGGTGGCAGCAGGTGGAGGGAGAATCGGGGTTGGGCATCTCCTGGGAGGCGTGAGCAGCCTGCGGGCCGAGGAGGCAGGTCTTGCTCACGTGCTCAGGGAATAGCCCATCGCCTGCGACGCTGGGGTCAGGACGGAATTTTCCCCCGGGGCAGATTGGCTCTGGTGCCCGGGGGTTTTTTGCCTTCCTCTGCAGCACTGAGCATGAGCACTTGTCAGGGCTCCTCGGGGCCATTTTGGCTGGGTTACTGCCTGCTGCTCATGCACCACGAAGGTGGCCTCTCGTGCCCTGCAGCTGCGGGGAGGAAGGCTTTTTTCCCCCCCACGGTGGGCTAGCAAGTGTCCCCGGGGGTTTTTTGCCTTCCTCTGCAGCATTGAGCACGGCCCCTTGCCAGGGCTCCTTTGGGCCGTTTTGGCTAGGTGCCTGCTGCTCCTGCTCCACCAAGGTGGCCCTCGTGCCCCGCAGGCGGGGGGAGGACGCTTTCTAGACTCCCAGGGCGGACGCCCAGGGTGGCCCCCGGGGGTTGCTTCTTCTCCTCCGCAGCATTGAGCGCAGCCCCTTGTCAGGGCTCCTCTGGGCCCTTTGGGCTCAGTTCTTGCCCGCTGCTCTTGCACCTCCAAGGCGCCACTCGTGCCCTGGCGCTCCCTGGCTCTTTTGCCCCTTGCAGGTTTGGAGCAGGAGCGAGCTCTGCTCTTCCCTTGGCTCCGTTCCCCGAGGTGTTCTTGCTTGTGCAAAACAGCCTGTGCTTGGAAGGGCTGCAGGCTTGCCGCACCATGCGGAGCTGCCGCTTTTCAGCTCTCCCTGCACGCGATCCAAGCGCAGGGCAGGCAGGAGAGCGCTTTTCAGGCCTCCCTGGCCAAGAAGCACAGCGGAGCAAGTTTGGGAAGGCAAAAGGGGTGCTTGTCATCGACACGTGTCCTACTTGTGAAAATAGCCCAGGGCACCACACCCCTCCTCTTCTTGTACTTTTCGGTGTGTGGTCGGTACCCATCCTCCTTCTTCAAGTTCTTCTGCACTGTTGAGAAACGAGGGACTGCTTGGCCTGTCTTCCTGCTGCTCCTTTCTGCGGCTTTCCTTTGCCAGACTGCAAGGGATGCTTTTTCAAACTAAACCGAAGAACACATCAGCCTGCTCCTGGCTGCACATGCGCATTGTGTTAATGCTTGTGAGCATCGGCTCTGAAAGAGATTCAGCAAAAGAGACTAAAATAGCCTAAACCAAAATAAGGTCAAATAAAATGATAAAATAATCAAATAACAAAACAAAATAAAAACGCATAAAGCAAGGTAAAATAAAAGAAGATAAACCAACATAAAATAAAATAATAAGAAATAACCCCAAAGAAAATGTAATAAAATCAAATACAATAACATCACATGAAAGAAACGAAACTAAACTAACATCAACCAACAGCACAAGACAGAAAATAAAAGAAAGTAAAATAAAGTAAAATCAAATGAAATCCAATCCTGTTTCTACTTGTATCCTTTTTGATTTGTGTCCTCGAAAGTGTTTCTGGAGCTGCAAACCCCCTGGCATTTCAGGCAACTAGTGGTCTCCTTGTTATTCGCCTCATCGTCAGTGCAGGGAATAGAACACAAGTGAAGAGAAGAGAAGGGTTGAGTTGGAAGGGACCTGCAGCCATCCTTCAGGACTCTCTAGCTGAGGTGAAGACGACTAGCAGGAGCAAGGCAAAGGCTGAGAGGGCTGCCGTCTCTTTCAGGAAAGGTATTGAGGGTGAAGGCCAAGGGAGGAGAAAAGCTCTGGAGTGCAAGGAAAAAGATGGTCAAGAAGAGAAAAGGATTTGGGACTTCTTTCCCAGAAGAAGACCTCAGCATAAGCAGGGGAGCAGCAAATGTCCCTTGGTGCATGGGTCAGGAACGGCGAGGCCATCCTGCACGTGCTCTCCATCTCTGCACAGTTCACGCAGAGGGAACCAAAAGCCTTGCTTTCACCTCTGGCATCCCCACAACCAAATGAATGTAGCTGGGACAAACAGCCTTCACGACGTCGTCTGAATGTCCAGATGTATTTAGCGGGACGCCCAGCAGCTGTGCCCAGGGCATGGCCAGCAAGGGCAGGGACAGCCCCCTGAGCCTCCTGGGCCCAGGGAGTGCCTCGGGGCCAGCAGCCCAAAGGCCTTCCTGGGAAGGATGCTGGGCAGAGGGCCGGCGGGCGGGGCTGCGCAGGGGGGGGGCCCGTCACCCCCGTGTCACAGTGCCAGCGCCCGGCAACGCAGCAGTCACCATGCCCCGGGGCAGCATAAAAGGGAGCACGCTCCCGCGTCGCGCTGCCATAGCTGGCCTGGGGGCAGCCCCAAGACGGGCGAGAGGAAGTCCTTGAGGAGGCGGTGGAATTACTTGGCGAGGGCTGAGGGAGGAAGGCCGGAGGAGGCTCGACGAGGCTGCTGGAGACGAGAAGAACCCCCAAGAGCTGGAGGTTGGTGAGGCTGGCTGGCCTTTTCAGCTGGCTAGCAGTGGCAAGAGCAAGGGAATGCCTTCTTGAGGAGCACTGCAGAGCTCGCCATCCTCATCCCCTGCGGAGCCAGTGGCAGCAGCCGTGAGGAATGGGATGCAGAGATGTTGGCGGGGGTGCCGGTGCTTTGGAGCAGCCACTGGTGCCTTGCCAGGCGCAGGAAGGATGGTTGTCCCCCAGATGGATCAGGCCGGGGGCGTTTTGCCCCTCTGGGAAGGCCCTGAGGTGGCAGCAGGTGGAGGGAGAATCGGGGTTGGGCATCTCCTGGGAGGCGTGAGCAGCCTGCGGGCCGAGGAGGCAGGTCTTGCTCACGTGCTCAGGGAATAGCCCATCGCCTGCGACGCTGGGGTCAGGACGGAATTTTCCCCCGGGGCAGATTGGCTCTGGTGCCCGGGGGTTTTTTGCCTTCCTCTGCAGCACTGAGCATGAGCACTTGTCAGGGCTCCTCGGGGCCATTTTGGCTGGGTTACTGCCTGCTGCTCATGCACCACGAAGGTGGCCTCTCGTGCCCTGCAGCTGCGGGGAGGAAGGCTTTTTTCCCCCCCACGGTGGGCTAGCAAGTGTCCCCGGGGGTTTTTTGCCTTCCTCTGCAGCATTGAGCACGGCCCCTTGCCAGGGCTCCTTTGGGCCGTTTTGGCTAGGTGCCTGCTGCTCCTGCTCCACCAAGGTGGCCCTCGTGCCCCGCAGGCGGGGGGAGGACGCTTTCTAGACTCCCAGGGCGGACGCCCAGGGTGGCCCCCGGGGGTTGCTTCTTCTCCTCCGCAGCATTGAGCGCAGCCCCTTGTCAGGGCTCCTCTGGGCCCTTTGGGCTCAGTTCTTGCCCGCTGCTCTTGCACCTCCGAGGCGCCACTCGTGCCCTGGCGCTCCCTGGCTCTTTTGCCCCTTGCAGGTTTGGAGCAGGAGCGAGCTCTGCTCTTCCCTTGGCTCCGTTCCCCGAGGTGTTCTTGCTTGTGCAAAACAGCCTGTGCTTGGAAGGGCTGCAGGCTTGCCGCACCATGCGGAGCTGCCGCTTTTCAGCTCTCCCTGCACGCGATCCAAGCGCAGGGCAGGCAGGAGAGCGCTTTTCAGGCCTCCCTGGCCAAGAAGCACAGCGGAGCAAGTTTGGGAAGGCAAAAGGGGTGCTTGTCATCGACACGTGTCCTACTTGTGAAAATAGCCCAGGGCACCACACCCCTCCTCTTCTTGTACTTTTCGGTGTGTGGTCGGTACCCATCCTCCTTCTTCAAGTTCTTCTGCACTGTTGAGAAACGAGGGACTGCTTGGCCTGTCTTCCTGCTGCTCCTTTCTGCGGCTTTCCTTTGCCAGACTGCAAGGGATGCTTTTTCAAACTAAACCGAAGAACACATCAGCCTGCTCCTGGCTGCACATGCGCATTGTGTTAATGCTTGTGAGCATCGGCTCTGAAAGAGATTCAGCAAAAGAGCCTAAAAGAGCCTAAACCAAAATAAGGTCAAATAAAATGATAAAATAATCAAATAACAAAACAAAATAAAAACGCATAAAGCAAGGTAAAATAAAAGAAGATAAACCAACATAAAATAAAATAATAAGAAATAACCCCAAAGAAAATGTAATAAAATCAAATACAATAACATCACATGAAAGAAACGAAACTAAACTAACATCAACCAACAGCACAAGACAGAAAATAAAAGAAAGTAAAATAAAGTAAAATCAAATGAAATCCAATCCTGTTTCTACTTGTATCCTTTTTGATTTGTGTCCTCGAAAGTGTTTCTGGAGCTGCAAACCCCCTGGCATTTCAGGCAACTAGTGGTCTCCTTGTTATTCGCCTCATCGTCAGTGCAGGGAATAGAACACAAGTGAAGAGAAGGGTTGAGTTGGAAGGGACCTGCAGCGATCTTTCAGGACTCTCTAGCTGAGGTGGAGACGACTAGCAGGAGCAAGGCAAAGGCTGAGAGGGCTGCCGTCTCTTTCAGGAAAGGTATTGAGGGTGAAGGCCAAGGGAGGAGAAAAGCTCTGGAGTGCAAGGAAAAAGATGGTCAAGAAGAGAAAAGGATTTGGGACTTCTTTCCCAGAAGAAGACCTCAGCATAAGCAGGGGAGCAGCAAATGTCCCTTGGTGCATGGGTCAGGAACGGCGAGGCCATCCTGCACGTGCTCTCCATCTCTGCACAGTTCACGCAGAGGGAACCAAAAGCCTTGCTTTCACCTCTGGCATCCCCACAACCAAATGAATGTAGCTGGGACAAACAGCCTTCACGACGTCGTCTGAATGTCCAGATGTATTTAGCGGGACGCCCAGCAGCTGTGCCCAGGGCATGGCCAGCAAGGGCAGGGACAGCCCCCTGAGCCTCCTGGGCCCAGGGAGTGCCTCGGGGCCAGCAGCCCAAAGGCCTTCCTGGGAAGGATGCTGGGCAGAGGGCCGGCGGGCGGGGCTGCGCAGGGGGGGGGCCCGTCACCCCCGTGTCACAGTGCCAGCGCCCGGCAACGCAGCAGTCACCATGCCCCGGGGCAGCATAAAAGGGAGCACGCTCCCGCGTCGCGCTGCCATAGCTGGCCTGGGGGCAGCCCCAAGACGGGCGAGAGGAAGTCCTTGAGGAGGCGGTGGAATTACTTGGCGAGGGCTGAGGGAGGAAGGCCGGAGGAGGCTCGACGAGGCTGCTGGAGACGAGAAGAACCCCCAAGAGCTGGAGGTTGGTGAGGCTGGCTGGCCTTTTCAGCTGGCTAGCAGTGGCAAGAGCAAGGGAATGCCTTCTTGAGGAGCACTGCAGAGCTCGCCATCCTCATCCCCTGCGGAGCCAGTGGCAGCAGCCGTGAGGAATGGGATGCAGAGATGTTGGCGGGGGTGCCGGTGCTTTGGAGCAGCCACTGGTGCCTTGCCAGGCGCAGGAAGGATGGTTGTCCCCCAGATGGATCAGGCCGGGGGCGTTTTGCCCCTCTGGGAAGGCCCTGAGGTGGCAGCAGGTGGAGGGAGAATCGGGGTTGGGCATCTCCTGGGAGGCGTGAGCAGCCTGCGGGCCGAGGAGGCAGGTCTTGCTCACGTGCTCAGGGAATAGCCCATCGCCTGCGACGCTGGGGTCAGGACGGAATTTTCCCCCGGGGCAGATTGGCTCTGGTGCCCGGGGGTTTTTTGCCTTCCTCTGCAGCACTGAGCATGAGCACTTGTCAGGGCTCCTCGGGGCCATTTTGGCTGGGTTACTGCCTGCTGCTCATGCACCACGAAGGTGGCCTCTCGTGCCCTGCAGCTGCGGGGAGGAAGGCTTTTTTCCCCCCCACGGTGGGCTAGCAAGTGTCCCCGGGGGTTTTTTGCCTTCCTCTGCAGCATTGAGCACGGCCCCTTGCCAGGGCTCCTTTGGGCCGTTTTGGCTAGGTGCCTGCTGCTCCTGCTCCACCAAGGTGGCCCTCGTGCCCCGCAGGCGGGGGGAGGACGCTTTCTAGACTCCCAGGGCGGACGCCCAGGGTGGCCCCCGGGGGTTGCTTCTTCTCCTCCGCAGCATTGAGCGCAGCCCCTTGTCAGGGCTCCTCTGGGCCCTTTGGGCTCAGTTCTTGCCCGCTGCTCTTGCACCTCCAAGGCGCCACTCGTGCCCTGGCGCTCCCTGGCTCTTTTGCCCCTTGCAGGTTTGGAGCAGGAGCGAGCTCTGCTCTTCCCTTGGCTCCGTTCCCCGAGGTGTTCTTGCTTGTGCAAAACAGCCTGTGCTTGGAAGGGCTGCAGGCTTGCCGCACCATGCGGAGCTGCCGCTTTTCAGCTCTCCCTGCACGCGATCCAAGCGCAGGGCAGGCAGGAGAGCGCTTTTCAGGCCTCCCTGGCCAAGAAGCACAGCGGAGCAAGTTTGGGAAGGCAAAAGGGGTGCTTGTCATCGACACGTGTCCTACTTGTGAAAATAGCCCAGGGCACCACACCCCTCCTCTTCTTGTACTTTTCGGTGTGTGGTCGGTACCCATCCTCCTTCTTCAAGTTCTTCTGCACTGTTGAGAAACGAGGGACTGCTTGGCCTGTCTTCCTGCTGCTCCTTTCTGCGGCTTTCCTTTGCCAGACTGCAAGGGATGCTTTTTCAAACTAAACCGAAGAACACATCAGCCTGCTCCTGGCTGCACATGCGCATTGTGTTAATGCTTGTGAGCATCGGCTCTGAAAGAGATTCAGCAAAAGAGCCTAAAAGAGCCTAAACCAAAATAAGGTCAAATAAAATGATAAAATAATCAAATAACAAAACAAAATAAAAACGCATAAAGCAAGGTAAAATAAAAGAAGATAAACCAACATAAAATAAAATAATAAGAAATAACCCCAAAGAAAATGTAATAAAATCAAATACAATAACATCACATGAAAGAAACGAAACTAAACTAACATCAACCAACAGCACAAGACAGAAAATAAAAGAAAGTAAAATAAAGTAAAATCAAATGAAATCCAATCCTGTTTCTACTTGTATCCTTTTTGATTTGTGTCCTCGAAAGTGTTTCTGGAGCTGCAAACCCCCTGGCATTTCAGGCAACTAGTGGTCTCCTTGTTATTCGCCTCATCGTCAGTGCAGGGAATAGAACACAAGTGAAGAGAAGAGAAGGGTTGAGTTGGAAGGGACCTGCAGCCATCCTTCAGGACTCTCTAGCTGAGGTGAAGACGACTAGCAGGAGCAAGGCAAAGGCTGAGAGGGCTGCCGTCTCTTTCAGGAAAGGTATTGAGGGTGAAGGCCAAGGGAGGAGAAAAGCTCTGGAGTGCAAGGAAAAAGATGGTCAAGAAGAGAAAAGGATTTGGGACTTCTTTCCCAGAAGAAGACCTCAGCATAAGCAGGGGAGCAGCAAATGTCCCTTGGTGCATGGGTCAGGAACGGCGAGGCCATCCTGCACGTGCTCTCCATCTCTGCACAGTTCACGCAGAGGGAACCAAAAGCCTTGCTTTCACCTCTGGCATCCCCACAACCAAATGAATGTAGCTGGGACAAACAGCCTTCACGACGTCGTCTGAATGTCCAGATGTATTTAGCGGGACGCCCAGCAGCTGTGCCCAGGGCATGGCCAGCAAGGGCAGGGACAGCCCCCTGAGCCTCCTGGGCCCAGGGAGTGCCTCGGGGCCAGCAGCCCAAAGGCCTTCCTGGGAAGGATGCTGGGCAGAGGGCCGGCGGGCGGGGCCGCGCAGGGGGGGGGCCCGTCACCCCCGTGTCACAGTGCCAGCGCCCGGCAACGCAGCAGTCACCATGCCCCGGGGCAGCATAAAAGGGAGCACGCTCCCGCGTCGCGCTGCCATAGCTGGCCTGGGGGCAGCCCCAAGACGGGCGAGAGGAAGTCCTTGAGGAGGCGGTGGAATTACTTGGCGAGGGCTGAGGGAGGAAGGCCGGAGGAGGCTCGACGAGGCTGCTGGAGACGAGAAGAACCCCCAAGAGCTGGAGGTTGGTGAGGCTGGCTGGCCTTTTCAGCTGGCTAGCAGTGGCAAGAGCAAGGGAATGCCTTCTTGAGGAGCACTGCAGAGCTCGCCATCCTCATCCCCTGCGGAGCCAGTGGCAGCAGCCGTGAGGAATGGGATGCAGAGATGTTGGCGGGGGTGCCGGTGCTTTGGAGCAGCCACTGGTGCCTTGCCAGGCGCAGGAAGGATGGTTGTCCCCCAGATGGATCAGGCCGGGGGCGTTTTGCCCCTCTGGGAAGGCCCTGAGGTGGCAGCAGGTGGAGGGAGAATCGGGGTTGGGCATCTCCTGGGAGGCGTGAGCAGCCTGCGGGCCGAGGAGGCAGGTCTTGCTCACGTGCTCAGGGAATAGCCCATCGCCTGCGACGCTGGGGTCAGGACGGAATTTTCCCCCGGGGCAGATTGGCTCTGGTGCCCGGGGGTTTTTTGCCTTCCTCTGCAGCACTGAGCATGAGCACTTGTCAGGGCTCCTCGGGGCCATTTTGGCTGGGTTACTGCCTGCTGCTCATGCACCACGAAGGTGGCCTCTCGTGCCCTGCAGCTGCGGGGAGGAAGGCTTTTTTCCCCCCCACGGTGGGCTAGCAAGTGTCCCCGGGGGTTTTTTGCCTTCCTCTGCAGCATTGAGCACGGCCCCTTGCCAGGGCTCCTTTGGGCCGTTTTGGCTAGGTGCCTGCTGCTCCTGCTCCACCAAGGTGGCCCTCGTGCCCCGCAGGCGGGGGGAGGACGCTTTCTAGACTCCCAGGGCGGACGCCCAGGGTGGCCCCCGGGGGTTGCTTCTTCTCCTCCGCAGCATTGAGCGCAGCCCCTTGTCAGGGCTCCTCTGGGCCCTTTGGGCTCAGTTCTTGCCCGCTGCTCTTGCACCTCCGAGGCGCCACTCGTGCCCTGGCGCTCCCTGGCTCTTTTGCCCCTTGCAGGTTTGGAGCAGGAGCGAGCTCTGCTCTTCCCTTGGCTCCGTTCCCCGAGGTGTTCTTGCTTGTGCAAAACAGCCTGTGCTTGGAAGGGCTGCAGGCTTGCCGCACCATGCGGAGCTGCCGCTTTTCAGCTCTCCCTGCACGCGATCCAAGCGCAGGGCAGGCAGGAGAGCGCTTTTCAGGCCTCCCTGGCCAAGAAGCACAGCGGAGCAAGTTTGGGAAGGCAAAAGGGGTGCTTGTCATCGACACGTGTCCTACTTGTGAAAATAGCCCAGGGCACCACACCCCTCCTCTTCTTGTACTTTTCGGTGTGTGGTCGGTACCCATCCTCCTTCTTCAAGTTCTTCTGCACTGTTGAGAAACGAGGGACTGCTTGGCCTGTCTTCCTGCTGCTCCTTTCTGCGGCTTTCCTTTGCCAGACTGCAAGGGATGCTTTTTCAAACTAAACCGAAGAACACATCAGCCTGCTCCTGGCTGCACATGCGCATTGTGTTAATGCTTGTGAGCATCGGCTCTGAAAGAGATTCAGCAAAAGAGCCTAAAAGAGCCTAAACCAAAATAAGGTCAAATAAAATGATAAAATAATCAAATAACAAAACAAAATAAAAACGCATAAAGCAAGGTAAAATAAAAGAAGATAAACCAACATAAAATAAAATAATAAGAAATAACCCCAAAGAAAATGTAATAAAATCAAATACAATAACATCACATGAAAGAAACGAAACTAAACTAACATCAACCAACAGCACAAGACAGAAAATAAAAGAAAGTAAAATAAAGTAAAATCAAATGAAATCCAATCCTGTTTCTACTTGTATCCTTTTTGATTTGTGTCCTCGAAAGTGTTTCTGGAGCTGCAAACCCCCTGGCATTTCAGGCAACTAGTGGTCTCCTTGTTATTCGCCTCATCGTCAGTGCAGGGAATAGAACACAAGTGAAGAGAAGAGAAGGGTTGAGTTGGAAGGGACCTGCAGCGATCTTTCAGGACTCTCTAGCTGAGGTGAAGACGACTAGCAGGAGCAAGGCAAAGGCTGAGAGGGCTGCCGTCACTTTCAGGAAAGGTATTGAGGGTGAAGGCCAAGGGAGGAGAAAAGCTCTGGAGTGCAAGGAAAAAGATGGTCAAGAAGAGAAAAGGATTTGGGACTTCTTTCCCAGAAGAAGACCTCAGCATAAGCAGGGGAGCAGCAAATGTCCCTTGGTGCATGGGTCAGGAACGGCGAGGCCATCCTGCACGTGCTCTCCATCTCTGCACAGTTCACGCAGAGGGAACCAAAAGCCTTGCTTTCACCTCTGGCATCCCCACAACCAAATGAATGTAGCTGGGACAAACAGCCTTCACGACGTCGTCTGAATGTCCAGATGTATTTAGCGGGACGCCCAGCAGCTGTGCCCAGGGCATGGCCAGCAAGGGCAGGGACAGCCCCCTGAGCCTCCTGGGCGCAGGGACTGCCTCGGGGCCAGCAGCCCAAAGGCCTTCCTGGGAAGGATGCTGGGCAGAGGGCCGGCGGGCGGGGCTGCGCAGGGGGGGGGCCCGTCACCCCCGTGTCACAGTGCCAGCGCCCGGCAACGCAGCAGTCACCATGCCCCGGGGCAGCATAAAAGGGAGCACGCTCCCGCGTCGCGCTGCCATAGCTGGCCTGGGGGCAGCCCCAAGACGGGCGAGAGGAAGTCCTTGAGGAGGCGGTGGAATTACTTGGCGAGGGCTGAGGGAGGAAGGCCGGAGGAGGCTCGACGAGGCTGCTGGAGACGAGAAGAACCCCCAAGAGCTGGAGGTTGGTGAGGCTGGCTGGCCTTTTCAGCTGGCTAGCAGTGGCAAGAGCAAGGGAATGCCTTCTTGAGGAGCACTGCAGAGCTCGCCATCCTCATCCCCTGCGGAGCCAGTGGCAGCAGCCGTGAGGAATGGGATGCAGAGATGTTGGCGGGGGTGCCGGTGCTTTGGAGCAGCCACTGGTGCCTTGCCAGGCGCAGGAAGGATGGTTGTCCCCCAGATGGATCAGGCCGGGGGCGTTTTGCCCCTCTGGGAAGGCCCTGAGGTGGCAGCAGGTGGAGGGAGAATCGGGGTTGGGCATCTCCTGGGAGGCGTGAGCAGCCTGCGGGCCGAGGAGGCAGGTCTTGCTCACGTGCTCAGGGAATAGCCCATCGCCTGCGACGCTGGGGTCAGGACGGAATTTTCCCCCGGGGCAGATTGGCTCTGGTGCCCGGGGGTTTTTTGCCTTCCTCTGCAGCACTGAGCATGAGCACTTGTCAGGGCTCCTCGGGGCCATTTTGGCTGGGTTACTGCCTGCTGCTCATGCACCACGAAGGTGGCCTCTCGTGCCCTGCAGCTGCGGGGAGGAAGGCTTTTTTCCCCCCCACGGTGGGCTAGCAAGTGTCCCCGGGGGTTTTTTGCCTTCCTCTGCAGCTGTCGAGGACTAATCAGAATTGTCTCGACATTGCCGTTCTACCGCCATCTTCTGGGTCTGACATCCAGCCCCCGATGAAACCACCACAGCCCATGCAGAGACCAGGACACGAAAGGCGGGACCATGGACTGCACGCACGCCTGCGCAGACACCAGGGCGCGAAAGGCAGAGGCCAGGACGCGGAAGGCGGGGCCATGGACTGCACGCACGCCTGCGCAGAGACCAGGGCGCGAAAAGCAGAAGCGCAAACTGCATGTACGCAGACCTGCTCTGCGCATGTGCATGGCCCTATAAAAGGACCGCGTGCGCCTTTTGAGGTCCTCTTTTTCTCCTCGTCCTTCACCGTGCACCTCCTTGGAAGCTGCTCCTGCGGACACAGAGGCTGGACCGACTGGACCTTTGATCGACGGGACAACGCCGGACTCGGAGTGGCGGTAGCTAGTTCCCCTACGTGGCTCTTTTCTCACCCGCCTGAGCACGCTCTTTCTATTTTTCTCTCTTTTCCTCTCTCTCTTTTTTTTTCTTTCTTTCCTTTTTCTTTTTTTTTTTCCCCCTATCTCCCTACCCGGTCCTCACCCCTTCGTTCGCCAAAATAAGGTCAAAAGGTTGTACGGCATTTGACCTCGTTTGCGTCTTAATCTCGTCCTTGGGATCGTATCGAAACCTCTCTCGACATTGGATCGGGACATTTAATTGGCGTCACGGACAGGATGCCTTGAGACGAGAGTGTCATACAACCTTACGGTGTGCTGAGCGAGTGTGTGTGAACGAGACGTACGAGCAAGTACGAAGCGAGTGCGGAGTTCCGATCCGCGGTTCTGCTCTCCCGCGAGGGAAGCAGCCGGAGACGAACGAAGCGCAAGGACGGAGTGGATGTTGAGACCTTTGCACTGAAACGCGCGTAGCAGTTTGTGATTTGAGCTCCTGAGGGCGTATAGGGGAGACTTGAATTTTATAGTGTGACCCCCTCAGGATGATATCCCCTTTGTAGGCTCTGTTCTGTCCCGTAGTTTGTGATTTGATCTCCTGAGGGCGTATAGGGGAAACTTGAATTGGTGGTGTGACCCCCTCAGGACGATATCCCCTTTGTAGGCTCGTATTTGTCTTCTAGTAGTGTGCGGATTGGCCTCCTGGGAGCGTATAGGGGAAACGTGTTTATTTTAAGGTTTGACCCTCCCGGGACGAACTCCCCTTTGTAGGATATGGCCGCCCAAAAGGCAGGCGATTTTTGTGAAGAGGCAGAGAAATTATACGAGTTTTTAGAAACGTACCGCTCTCGCCCCTCACCTCCGGGACGAGATTGGGCACGGGACCATTGGTTCCAACTGCAAAGTGTTATGGACCGAATAGCGGTTTTGCATAAAGAAGCTAGAGCGAAGAAGGGAAAAGGGAAGGCTGTTGTTTGTGCTGTGTTAGGAGCGTGTCTGGCAGCGGCGGTGGAGGACAAGAAACGAGCGCCCTGCCAATCGGAGGCTGTGGCCGCTGCGTTGCAAGCGGCGATAGCGCCGCTGCGAGAGCAACTACTAGAGACCAAACGGGCGCTAGAGGAGGAGAAGCGCCAAAATATGATTTTGAAGGAGGAGCTGAGGGTTCAGCTCCTGAGGGAGGCAGACACCCTCGCTGAGGCGGAGGTAATGTTGGAGGAGAAAGGGGTACGCCAAATTTACCCCCAGAAAGACTTAAAGCAATTAAGGGAGACGGTGGATAACCGCCCCCATATGTGCCCGCTGGTAAAAACGGAATATATATATGAGGACGATAGCGACAACCGTCCCCAAGTTGTAACCAAAGAAATCCCTTTTACCGCCACCGAACTGGCTAAACTCCGAAAGGATTTTGCTAGGACGGCAAGGGAGTCCGAAACCGAATATGTGTGGAGGATATCCCTGTCGGGGGGGGACGGGATCATGCTATCGGAAAAAGAAGCAGAGGGGTATTGGGGCCCCGGCGTCTTCCTCACCACGGGCGATCGCCGGGCCCCATGGTCTCTGACCCAGAGGGCAGCATATTGGGCGGGGGGGCTGAACCCATTAGAAAGGGGGGATCCCCTAGCTATAACTGGTTCGGTTGAGCAACTGCTAGAAAACGTACAAAAGGCAGCATGCCTGCAAATGATGTATGACCGGGAACTTAAACCAAATTTAAGCTCTCCGATGTTGTTACCGGTAGACCCCGAGCGGCTGACACCGCTAATAAGAGGACTCCCCGACTCGTTAAAACCTATCGGGATCCAATTACAGGGGAAAATCCAAAATGTGCCTCGTGAAGAGCGAATTGCAGCTGCCCTGGAGGGAACAGTAACCCCCGAACAGCGGCAGCGGGGGAGGAAGGTGTGGACCTGGGGGGAGATAGCTCAGGAACTGATAAACTATGGAAGGAAATACGGGCCAGTAGGCAGAACTTACCACAAGGTGGAAACTAGGGCCGTGCGGGCAGCGGAGCCGGCAAATAAACCGCTGGCTTTTTCGGGGACTAGCCCCGACCCAACAAAAAGGGAAAAACCCCTGCTCCGACAAGAATTGTGGCAGAAGGGACTGCAAAAGGGTGTGCCCCGAGACCTAATGGATGGGCTCCCCACCAAAAAATTAGAGCTCCTGGTGCGGAGGTGGTCCGGGCAAGGACCCTCTCCCAAACCAAACGCGCCCTCCGTGCCGGCACTGGATAAGGAGGAGGGGTTCAAGGGGGATGAAAGGGTGGCGGAAAACTAAGACCTCCGCCCCCTCAGGGTGAGGGGGGAGGCGGGGGGTGGATGTTTATTAGACAACTCACCTGCAACAATAAAGGGGACCTCCTCATTACCGTCGCAGTAGGGCCGAGGAAGAGGCCCATGACCTTTTTAATTGATACGGGGGCCCAAATTACAGCAATAAAACAAAGCGAGGCAGAACGGTGCGGCATCTCAACTCCTTCTAAGCGCCTGATAGTATTAAACGCCCTAGGGAAAACCCAATCTGTGCCCATGACCCCGGTAACCTTATGGCTACCAGGAGATGAGAGTCCGGTGAACACCATGGCAGCCATAGGACCCTTTCAAATGAACCTCTTGGGCATAGACGTTTTAAAGGGCAGACAGTGGCACGACACCCAGGGAAATTCGTGGTCTTTCGGCGTCCCGCAGATCAGGCGGCTGGCCGAAGCCCCCGGCGTGGGGGTGCGCCTGTTGCAAGCGGCGCCTGCCCTCCCCCCTTCCAAACTGACAAGCGTGAAACCCTACCCGCTACCGATAGGAGCAAGAGATGGAATCATGCCAGTGCTGGAGGACTTAAAGGGGAGGGGGATTATAGTTCCCACCCACTCCCCCTTTAACTCCCCGGTATGGCCTGTCCGAAAACCAAACGGCAAGTGGAGGTTGACAGTAGATTACCGGAGGCTGAATGCCAACACAGGCCCATTAACAGCTGCTGTACCGAACATTGCCGAGCTTATAGCCGCCATTCAAGAGCAATCACACCCTATTATGGCGACTATTGACGTTAAAGACATGTTCTTTATGGTCCCCCTGCAGCCGCAGGACCAGGACCGCTTTGCTTTTACCTGGGCGGGGCAACAGTACACCTTTACACGGCTCCCTCAGGGATACAAGCACTCCCCCACCTTAGCCCACCACGCTCTAGCACAGGAGCTGGAAGCAATTCCCATAAGGGCGGGGGTGAAAGTTTACCAATATATAGATGATGTACTCATAGGGGGAAATCAGGTGGAAGAAGTTGGGGAAGTCCAGAAGGACATCATCACCCATCTAGAGAGTATAGGATTGACAATCCCACCTGAGAAAATGCAAACCCCTTCAAGTGAGGTGAAATTTTTAGGAATTTGGTGGAAGGGAGGGATGACATGTATCCCACCAGACACCCTTTCCTCCCTCGACCAAATTAAGATACCCGAATCGAAAAAAGACTTACAGCATGCGTTAGGGCTGCTTGTGTTCTGGAGAAAGCATATCCCTGATTTCTCAATTATCGCGAGACCCCTATATGATTTACTACGGAAAAGGGCGCAATGGGAGTGGACCCCGGTCCACGATGAGGCGCTACGGCTGTTGGTGTTCGAGGCAAATGCATACCAAGCCCTGGGGCCTATCCACCCGACAGACCCGGTGCAGATCGAGTGGGGGTTTGCCGCAACCGGGCTATCGATTCATTTGTGGCAACGGGGGCCAGCAGGGCCCATCCGGCCCATTGGCTTTTATTCTCGGAGTTTCAAGGATGCAGAAAAACGGTACACCATGTGGGAAAAGGGGCTGTTCGTAGTCAGCCTGGCTTTACGAGAAGCAGAGCGCACCATTCGCCAGCAACCAATAGTGCTCAGAGGTCCTTTCAAAGTGATTAAACCAGTTTTAACGGGGACACCTCCCCCTGACGGGGTGGCACAAAGAGCTTCGGTGCGGAAATGGTACGCGCAAATAGAACATTATTGTGGTATTTTTGAAGTTTCTGAGGGCGCTGCCAAAAATTTAGTTATCCAAGAGGGAGTGGCCCCAGACCGGGAAAGTGACGTGCCTCCTTCTGCTGTGCAGGTAGCCCCCCCATTTTCAGAACAATTACAGAACGCTTGGTTCACTGATGCCTCTGCTAAACGAGAGGGCAGAACTTGGAAATACCGTGCTGTCGCCCTACAGATAAGGACCGACCGAAAAATAATTACCGAAGGAGAAGGCAGCGCTCAAGTAGGGGAATTAGTGGCCGTATGGAGTGTCTTTCAACATGAAGCCCAATCTGCCTCTCCAATCTATATCTACACTGACTCCTTTGCTGTCTTTAAGGGGTGTACAGAGTGGCTCCCCTTTTGGGAACAAAATGGGTGGGAGGTTAACAGAATACCTGTATGGCAAAAGGAGAAGTGGCAAGATATTTTAACCATTGCCAGACGGGGGAACTTTGCGGTAGGATGGGTAGCCTCCCATCAGACGGGAGAAAATCCGTCCGGCCATTGGAACAATAGGGTTGATGAGCTGGCCCGCCTCGCCCCCTTGCAAAGTGATCCAGTAGCAGAGGATTGGGAGCGACTCCTGGAATGGTTGCACCTTAAGAGAGGGCACACTGGAGCCCAAGACCTCTACCGAGAGGCTCAGGCCAGAGGCTGGCCGGTTACCCGAGAAAATTGCAAAACTTGCATTTCGGCCTGTGAGCAATGTCGTATCCGCTTAGACAGGCACCCCCTGGAAGACAGTCCCCTACATTTGAGAGAGGGAAAAGGTTTGTGGGAGGCCTGGCAGGTTGATTACATTGGTCCGTTCCGTAAATCAGAAGGGAAGTGCTATGTATTAGTGGGTGTTGAAATAGTATCTGGCCTAGCACAGGCTAAAGCCTGCGCTAAGGCAACAGGGGAGAATACGGTGAAGGCCCTGAAAGAATGGTTTGGGACCTTCCCTAAACCGCAGTTGATTCAATCTGACAATGGTACACACTTCACAGCCAAGATGGTCCAGGAATGGGCGGCTTGGGAGGGGATTTCATGGGTATTCCACACTCCATACTACCCTCAAGCAAATGGGATTGTGGAGAGAACAAACGGCTTGCTGAAGCGCTTCCTGAAACCGCACAAACCGGGGTGGGCTGAGCGGGTAGGAGATGCAGTGACTAGCGTCAATAGCCGTTGGGGAACAAACGGATGCCCAAAAATTACGGCGTTTTGCCCACTAGCGCCTACAATCATGCCCACCTCACCTGGCCCTGACCACTCCGTCAACCCATCCTGTTTCCCCGGACAACCCGTCTTAGTTGAACTCCCCACCGTGGGAGCAGTACCACTAACATTAGACACCCCAGTGAATAAATACACGTGGAAGGCAAAAGATGCTTGTGGAAAGATCCACAAAATTCATGCTAAATGGATTGTCCCTTCCTTCTGACCCGAGAAGCGAGTTTGCTTCTATTTTTGTTTTCCAGGAGGAAGCAGCTGACCTGGACACACACCACCCGACGGAGACTAGACAGACGCCGATTGCTGCTTAATCAGGATGCGCGCGTTATTGGTGGCTGTACTAGTTTGGAAATGTACCTGTAACAGTGGCGGAGAGCTAATTCCTTCACCCTCCCCTGACCCGTTTGATCCCTTCAAGGACAATGAATTTGTATTATTAGCCAAAGCTATAAGCCGAGCTTTTAATTTAAGTCATTGCTGGGTTTGTGGGGGACCTCTGGGGCTGTCGAGTTGGCCGTGGACGTCCACACCCCTCACCCCAGCCCAAATTGTGAGTAATTATAGTGAAACCACGAATGACACTTGGGGTGATAGTGGAACATGGCCAGTTCAATTTCCTGCTGTGGGGCAATATTGTTTAAATCGTACTCAAAAGGGAGGGGTCTATGTGGGAGAAAGCAAGTGCCAATGGACACTTACGAACAAGTTGGTAAATGCAGATAGGGGTATCTCCATATGGGCATGGCTTGATAGTGCCGGACGCAGTCGAGGGTTCAAAGGGTACTGGGCAAATAAAAATGAAACGTTAATTTTCCAACAATCTAGGGACCACGCTTACAAGCAAACCTGTGAATGGAAAAGCAGCTTTGGGGCCTGGTATTGCACCGGCCGGATGAATAATAACCCAACCGTCTTTTTTAGCCCTGTGGGCAACGACAAAACAATGTATTTCCAGTTCCCCGGGGATGCAGCGGGACCATTCGCCAACGGGGCCACAGCTAAAAGGGGCCATTATTGGATTTGTGGACATACTGCCTATAAACGACTGCCAGCGCATTGGTCAGGGGTCTGTTATGTGGGAATTATCCGGCCTTTATTCTTCCTTCTTCCGCAAACGGGTGGCTCTCAGTTGGGGATAAGATTGTACGATAATCTGGAAGATGGAAAGATTGCCCGCCGCAAGCGAGCTGTTGAGGTGAACATAGGTGGAACACAAAAATGGGGGGAAAATGAGTGGCCTCCTGAAAGAATAATCCAACATTATGGGCCTGCCACCTGGAACCCCAGTGAACCGATATCAGGGGCAAGGGAACCAATCTATAATTTGAACCGTATAATCCGATTACAAGCGGTTTTAGAAATTGTTACCAATAAAACCGCCAATGCTATAGATCTTTTAACTCACCAGTCTCAACAAATGCGCACGGCAATCCTTCAACACCGTATGGTTTTAGATTATTTACTGGCTGAAGAAGGAGGGGTATGTGGGAAATTAAATGTTTCTAACTGTTGTTTAGAAATAGACAATGTAGGCGAAGTAGTCCTCCAATTAACCAAAGACATTAGGAAAATAGCCCACGTCCCCGTCCAGACCTGGAATGGTTGGAATGGTAATTTATGGTCCTGGCTGCCGGGGGCGCCATGGGTGAAACAGTTGCTGTTATATTTGCTATGTGCATTTGCCACTTTAATGTTTTTACCCTGTATAATACCCTGTTTTGTTCAGCTAATACGACATGTGGTATCTAATATGCAGTTCATACCTACCACCTCACCCGAGGGCATACAACAAATCCGTGCCGTTCACCGGGTAGAACCCACCACAATAACCATTGTTTAGACCTCAAACAAAAAACACACCAAAACAACAACAACAAAAAAAAAAAAAAATTGCATATTCCTACCCATGTCATACTCACTAGTTGTTCTATACTTCTTATAATGGTGAACTACCTCGCGCAATGGATTTCTCAGGGTTGTTGAACATTGTTAAACTTAGAAAGATTAAGGAAAAAGGAGTGTTTACATTGGACAATGTTCCTGTTTGTTTGCAATTGAACACTCTTGCCATGTCCCATGTTCCCTTTTTCTCTGCTTCTGTCTCCACCTCTGCTCTGTCCTCTCTCTCTCTCTCTCTCTCTCTCTCTCTCTCTCTCTCTCTCCCTCCCCCTCTCCCTCTCCCTTCCCACCTCTCTTACCACTGTGAAGACTGCAATGTCGAGCCACGGGGTGGTGTCGAGGACTAATCAGAATTGTCTCGACATTGCCGTTCTACCGCCATCTTCTGGGTCTGACATCCAGCCCCCGATGAAACCACCACAGCCCATGCAGAGACCAGGACACGAAAGGCGGGACCATGGACTGCACGCACGCCTGCGCAGACACCAGGGCGCGAAAGGCAGAGGCCAGGACGCGGAAGGCGGGGCCATGGACTGCACGCACGCCTGCGCAGAGACCAGGGCGCGAAAAGCAGAAGCGCAAACTGCATGTACGCAGACCTGCTCTGCGCATGTGCATGGCCCTATAAAAGGACCGCGTGCGCCTTTTGAGGTCCTCTTTTTCTCCTCGTCCTTCACCGTGCACCTCCTTGGAAGCTGCTCCTGCGGACACAGAGGCTGGACCGACTGGACCTTTGATCGACGGGACAACGCCGGACTCGGAGTGGCGGTAGCTAGTTCCCCTACGTGGCTCTTTTCTCACCCGCCTGAGCACGCTCTTTCTATTTTTCTCTCTTTTCCTCTCTCTCTTTTTTTTTCTTTCTTTCCTTTTTCTTTTTTTTTTTCCCCCTATCTCCCTACCCGGTCCTCACCCCTTCGTTCGCCAAAATAAAGTCAAAAGGTTGTACGGCATTTGACCTCGTTTGCGTCTTAATCTCGTCCTTGGGATCGTATCGAAACCTCTCTCGACATTGGATCGGGACAGCAGCATTGAGCACGGCCCCTTGCCAGGGCTCCTTTGGGCCGTTTTGGCTAGGTGCCTGCTGCTCCTGCTCCACCAAGGTGGCCCTCGTGCCCCGCAGGCGGGGGGAGGACGCTTTCTAGACTCCCAGGGCGGACGCCCAGGGTGGCCCCCGGGGGTTGCTTCTTCTCCTCCGCAGCATTGAGCGCAGCCCCTTGTCAGGGCTCCTCTGGGCCCTTTGGGCTCAGTTCTTGCCCGCTGCTCTTGCACCTCCGAGGCGCCACTCGTGCCCTGGCGCTCCCTGGCTCTTTTGCCCCTTGCAGGTTTGGAGCAGGAGCGAGCTCTGCTCTTCCCTTGGCTCCGTTCCCCGAGGTGTTCTTGCTTGTGCAAAACAGCCTGTGCTTGGAAGGGCTGCAGGCTTGCCGCACCATGCGGAGCTGCCGCTTTTCGGCTCTCCCTGCACGCGATCCAAGCGCAGGGCAGGCAGGAGAGCGCTTTTCAGGCCTCCCTGGCCAAGAAGCACAGCGGAGCAAGTTTGGGAAGGCAAAAGGGGTGCTTGTCATCGACACGTGTCCTACTTGTGAAAATAGCCCAGGGCACCACACCCCTCCTCTTCTTGTACTTTTCGGTGTGTGGTCGGTACCCATCCTCCTTCTTCAAGTTCTTCTGCACTGTTGAGAAACGAGGGACTGCTTGGCCTGTCTTCCTGCTGCTCCTTTCTGCGGCTTTCCTTTGCCAGACTGCAAGGGATGCTTTTTCAAACTAAACCGAAGAACACATCAGCCTGCTCCTGGCTGCACATGCGCATTGTGTTAATGCTTGTGAGCATCGGCTCTGAAAGAGATTCAGCAAAAGAGCCTAAAAGAGCCTAAACCAAAATAAGGTCAAATAAAATGATAAAATAATCAAATAACAAAACAAAATAAAAACGCATAAAGCAAGGTGTCGTGGTTTAACCCCAGCCAGCAACTAACCACCACACAGCCGCTCGCTCACTCCCCCCCGGTGGGATGGGGGAGAGAATCGGAAGAGTAAAAGTGAGAAAACTCATGGGTTGAGATAAAGACAGTTTAATAGGTAAAGCAAAAGCCACACGCACAAGCAAAGCAAAGCAAGGAATTCATTCACTACTTCCCAGCGGCAGGCAGGTGTTCAGCCATCTCCAGGAAAGCAGGGCTCCATCACGCGTAACGGTTACTTGGGAAGACAAACGCCATCACTCCGAATGTCCCCCCCTTCCTTCTTCTTCCCCCAGCTTATATACTGAGCATGATGTCATATGGTATGGAATAGCCCTTTGGCCAGTCTGGGTCAGCTGTCCTAGCTATGCTCCCTCCCAGCTTCTTATGCACCTGGCAGAGCACAAAAAGCTAAAAAGTCCTTGACTAGTGTAAACTCTACTCAGCAAGAACCAAAACATCAGTGTCTTATCAACATTATTCTCATCCTAAATCCAAAACACAGCACTCTACCAGCTACTAAGAAGAAAATTAACTCTATCCCAGCTGAAACCAGGACACAAGGTAAAATAAAAGAAGATAAACCAACATAAAATAAAATAATAAGAAATAACCCCAAAGAAAATGTAATAAAATCAAATACAATAACATCACATGAAAGAAACGAAACTAAACTAACATCAACCAACAGCACAAGACAGAAAATAAAAGAAAGTAAAATAAAGTAAAATCAAATGAAATCCAATCCTGTTTCTACTTGTATCCTTTTTGATTTGTGTCCTCGAAAGTGTTTCTGGAGCTGCAAACCCCCTGGCATTTCAGGCAACTAGTGGTCTCCTTGTTATTCGCCTCATCGTCAGTGCAGGGAATAGAACACAAGTGAAGAGAAGAGAAGGGTTGAGTTGGAAGGGACCTGCAGCCATCCTTCAGGACTCTCTAGCTGAGGTGAAGACGACTAGCAGGAGCAAGGCAAAGGCTGAGAGGGCTGCCGTCTCTTTCAGGAAAGGTATTGAGGGTGAAGGCCAAGGGAGGAGAAAAGCTCTGGAGTGCAAGGAAAAAGATGGTCAAGAAGAGAAAAGGATTTGGGACTTCTTTCCCAGAAGAAGACCTCAGCATAAGCAGGGGAGCAGCAAATGTCCCTTGGTGCATGGGTCAGGAACGGCGAGGCCATCCTGCACGTGCTCTCCGTCTCTGCACAGTTCACGCCGAGGGAAGCAAAAGCCTTGCTTTCACCTCTGGCATCCCCACAACCAAATGAATGTAGCTGGGACAAACAGCCTTCACGACGTCGTCTGAATGTCCAGATGTATTTAGCGGGACGCCCAGCAGCTGTGCCCAGGGCATGGCCAGCAAGGGCAGGGACAGCCCCCTGAGCCTCCTGGGCCCAGGGAGTGCCTCGGGGCCAGCAGCCCAGAGGCCTTCCTGGGAAGGATGCTGGGCAGAGGGCCGGCGGGCGGGGCTGCGCAGGGGGGGGGCCCGTCACCCCCGTGTCACAGTGCCAGCGCCCGGCAACGCAGCAGTCACCATGCCCCGGGGCAGCATAAAAGGGAGCACGCTCCCGCGTCGCGCTGCCATAGCTGGCCTGGGGGCAGCCCCAAGACGGGCGAGAGGAAGTCCTTGAGGAGGCGGTGGAATTACTTGGCGAGGGCTGAGGGAGGAAGGCCGGAGGAGGCTCGACGAGGCTGCTGGAGACGAGAAGAACCCCCAAGAGCTGGAGGTTGGTGAGGCTGGCTGGCCTTTTCAGCTGGCTAGCAGTGGCAAGAGCAAGGGAATGCCTTCTTGAGGAGCACTGCAGAGCTCGCCATCCTCATCCCCTGCGGAGCCAGTGGCAGCAGCCGTGAGGAATGGGATGCAGAGATGTTGGCGGGGGTGCCGGTGCTTTGGAGCAGCCACTGGTGCCTTGCCAGGCGCAGGAAGGATGGTTGTCCCCCAGATGGATCAGGCCGGGGGCGTTTTGCCCCTCTGGGAAGGCCCTGAGGTGGCAGCAGGTGGAGGGAGAATCGGGGTTGGGCATCTCCTGGGAGGCGTGAGCAGCCTGCGGGCCGAGGAGGCAGGTCTTGCTCACGTGCTCAGGGAATAGCCCATCGCCTGCGACGCTGGGGTCAGGACGGAATTTTCCCCCGGGGCAGATTGGCTCTGGTGCCCGGGGGTTTTTTGCCTTCCTCTGCAGCACTGAGCATGAGCACTTGTCAGGGCTCCTCGGGGCCATTTTGGCTGGGTTACTGCCTGCTGCTCATGCACCACGAAGGTGGCCTCTCGTGCCCTGCAGCTGCGGGGAGGAAGGCTTTTTTCCCCCCCACGGTGGGCTAGCAAGTGTCCCCGGGGGTTTTTTGCCTTCCTCTGCAGCATTGAGCACGGCCCCTTGCCAGGGCTCCTTTGGGCTGTTTTGGCTAGGTGCCTGCTGCTCCTGCTCCACCAAGGTGGCCCTCGTGCCCCGCAGGCGGGGGGAGGACGCTTTCTAGACTCCCAGGGCGGACGCCCAGGGTGGCCCCCGGGGGTTGCTTCTTCTCCTCCGCAGCATTGAGCGCAGCCCCTTGTCAGGGCTCCTCTGGGCCCTTTGGGCTCAGTTCTTGCCCGCTGCTCTTGCACCTCCGAGGCGCCACTCGTGCCCTGGCGCTCCCTGGCTCTTTTGCCCCTTGCAGGTTTGGAGCAGGAGCGAGCTCTGCTCTTCCCTTGGCTGCGTTTCCCGAGGTGTCCTTGCTTGTGCAAAACAGCCTGTGCTTGGAAGGGCTGCAGGCTTGCCGCACCATGCGGAGCTGCCGCTTTTCAGCTCTCCCTGCACGCGATCCAAGCGCAGGGCAGGCAGGAGAGCGCTTTTCAGGCCTCCCTGGCCAAGAAGCACAGTGGAGCAAGTTTGGGAAGGCAAAAGGGGTGCTTGTCATCGACACGTGTCCTACTTGTGAAAATAGCCCAGGGCACCACACCCCTCCTCTTCTTGTACTTTTCGGTGTGTGGTCGGTACCCATCCTCCTTCTTCAAGTTCTTCTGCACTGTTGAGAAACGAGGGACTGCTTGGCCTGTCTTCCTGCTGCTCCTTTCTGCGGCTTTCCTTTGCCAGACTGCAAGGGATGCTTTTTCAAACTAAACCGAAGAACACATCAGCCTGCTCCTGGCTGCACATGCGCATTGTGTTAATGCTTGTGAGCATCGGCTCTGAAAGAGATTCAGCAAAAGAGCCTAAAAGAGCCTAAACCAAAATAAGGTCAAATAAAATGATAAAATAATCAAATAACAAAACAAAATAAAAACGCATAAAGCAAGGTAAAATAAAAGAAGATAAACCAACATAAAATAAAATAATAAGAAATAACCCCAAAGAAAATGTAATAAAATCAAATACAATAACATCACATGAAAGAAACGAAACTAAACTAACATCAACCAACAGCACAAGACAGAAAATAAAAGAAAGTAAAATAAAGTAAAATCAAATGAAATCCAATCCTGTTTCTACTTGTATCCTTTTTGATTTGTGTCCTCGAAAGTGTTTCTGGAGCTGCAAACCCCCTGGCATTTCAGGCAACTAGTGGTCTCCTTGTTATTCGCCTCATCGTCAGTGCAGGGAATAGAACACAAGTGAAGAGAAGAGAAGGGTTGAGTTGGAAGGGACCTGCAGCCATCCTTCAGGACTCTCTAGCTGAGGTGGAGACGACTAGCAGGAGCAAGGCAAAGGCTGAGAGGGCTGCCGTCACTTTCAGGAAAGGTATTGAGGGTGAAGGCCAAGGGAGGAGAAAAGCTCTGGAGTGCAAGGAAAAAGATGGTCAAGAAGAGAAAAGGATTTGGGACTTCTTTCCCAGAAGAAGACCTCAGCATAAGCAGGGGAGCAGCAAATGTCCCTTGGTGCATGGGTCAGGAACGGCGAGGCCATCCTGCACGTGCTCTCCGTCTCTGCACAGTTCACGCCGAGGGAACCAAAAGCCTTGCTTTCACCTCTGGCATCCCCACAACCAAATGAATGTAGCTGGGACAAACAGCCTTCACGACGTCGTCTGAATGTCCAGATGTATTTAGCGGGACGCCCAGCAGCTGTGCCCAGGGCATGGCCAGCAAGGGCAGGGACAGCCCCCTGAGCCTCCTGGGCCCAGGGAGTGCCTCGGGGCCAGCAGCCCAAAGGCCTTCCTGGGAAGGATGCTGGGCAGAGGGCCGGCGGGCGGGGCTGCGCAGGGGGGGGGCCCGTCACCCCCGTGTCACAGTGCCAGCGCCCGGCAACGCAGCAGTCACCATGCCCCGGGGCAGCATAAAAGGGAGCACGCTCCCGCGTCGCGCTGCCATAGCTGGCCTGGGGGCAGCCCCAAGACGGGCGAGAGGAAGTCCTTGAGGAGGCGGTGGAATTACTTGGCGAGGGCTGAGGGAGGAAGGCCGGAGGAGGCTCGACGAGGCTGCTGGAGACGAGAAGAACCCCCAAGAGCTGGAGGTTGGTGAGGCTGGCTGGCCTTTTCAGCTGGCTAGCAGTGGCAAGAGCAAGGGAATGCCTTCTTGAGGAGCACTGCAGAGCTCGCCATCCTCATCCCCTGCGGAGCCAGTGGCAGCAGCCGTGAGGAATGGGATGCAGAGATGTTGGCGGGGGTGCCGGTGCTTTGGAGCAGCCACTGGTGCCTTGCCAGGCGCAGGAAGGATGGTTGTCCCCCAGATGGATCAGGCCGGGGGCGTTTTGCCCCTCTGGGAAGGCCCTGAGGTGGCAGCAGGTGGAGGGAGAATCGGGGTTGGGCATCTCCTGGGAGGCGTGAGCAGCCTGCGGGCCGAGGAGGCAGGTCTTGCTCACGTGCTCAGGGAATAGCCCATCGCCTGCGACGCTGGGGTCAGGACGGAATTTTCCCCCGGGGCAGATTGGCTCTGGTGCCCGGGGGTTTTTTGCCTTCCTCTGCAGCACTGAGCATGAGCACTTGTCAGGGCTCCTCGGGGCCATTTTGGCTGGGTTACTGCCTGCTGCTCATGCACCACGAAGGTGGCCTCTCGTGCCCTGCAGCTGCGGGGAGGAAGGCTTTTTTCCCCCCCACGGTGGGCTAGCAAGTGTCCCCGGGGGTTTTTTGCCTTCCTCTGCAGCATTGAGCACGGCCCCTTGCCAGGGCTCCTTTGGGCCGTTTTGGCTAGGTGCCTGCTGCTCCTGCTCCACCAAGGTGGCCCTCGTGCCCCGCAGGCGGGGGGAGGACGCTTTCTAGACTCCCAGGGCGGACGCCCAGGGTGGCCCCCGGGGGTTGCTTCTTCTCCTCCGCAGCATTGAGCGCAGCCCCTTGTCAGGGCTCCTCTGGGCCCTTTGGGCTCAGTTCTTGCCCGCTGCTCTTGCACCTCCGAGGCGCCACTCGTGCCCTGGCGCTCCCTGGCTCTTTTGCCCCTTGCAGGTTTGGAGCAGGAGCGAGCTCTGCTCTTCCCTTGGCTGCGTTTCCCGAGGTGTCCTTGCTTGTGCAAAACAGCCTGTGCTTGGAAGGGCTGCAGGCTTGCCGCACCATGCGGAGCTGCCGCTTTTCAGCTCTCCCTGCACGCGATCCAAGCGCAGGGCAGGCAGGAGAGCGCTTTTCAGGCCTCCCTGGCCAAGAAGCACAGTGGAGCAAGTTTGGGAAGGCAAAAGGGGTGCTTGTCATCGACACGTGTCCTACTTGTGAAAATAGCCCAGGGCACCACACCCCTCCTCTTCTTGTACTTTTCGGTGTGTGGTCGGTACCCATCCTCCTTCTTCAAGTTCTTCTGCACTGTTGAGAAACGAGGGACTGCTTGGCCTGTCTTCCTGCTGCTCCTTTCTGCGGCTTTCCTTTGCCAGACTGCAAGGGATGCTTTTTCAAACTAAACCGAAGAACACATCAGCCTGCTCCTGGCTGCACATGCGCATTGTGTTAATGCTTGTGAGCATCGGCTCTGAAAGAGATTCAGCAAAAGAGCCTAAAAGAGCCTAAACCAAAATAAGGTCAAATAAAATGATAAAATAATCAAATAACAAAACAAAATAAAAACGCATAAAGCAAGGTAAAATAAAAGAAGATAAACCAACATAAAATAAAATAATAAGAAATAACCCCAAAGAAAATGTAATAAAATCAAATACAATAACATCACATGAAAGAAACGAAACTAAACTAACATCAACAAACAGCACAAGACAGAAAATAAAAGAAAGTAAAATAAAGTAAAATCAAATGAAATCCAATCCTGTTTCTACTTGTATCCTTTTTGATTTGTGTCCTCGAAAGTGTTTCTGGAGCTGCAAACCCCCTGGCATTTCAGGCAACTAGTGGTCTCCTTGTTATTCGCCTCATCGTCAGTGCAGGGAATAGAACACAAGTGAAGAGAAGAGAAGGGTTGAGTTGGAAGGGACCTGCAGCCATCCTTCAGGACTCTCTAGCTGAGGTGGAGACGACTAGCAGGAGCAAGGCAAAGGCTGAGAGGGCTGCCGTCACTTTCAGGAAAGGTATTGAGGGTGAAGGCCAAGGGAGGAGAAAAGCTCTGGAGTGCAAGGAAAAAGATGGTCAAGAAGAGAAAAGGATTTGGGACTTCTTTCCCAGAAGAAGACCTCAGCATAAGCAGGGGAGCAGCAAATGTCCCTTGGTGCATGGGTCAGGAACGGCGAGGCCATCCTGCACGTGCTCTCCGTCTCTGCACAGTTCACGCCGAGGGAACCAAAAGCCTTGCTTTCACCTCTGGCATCCCCACAACCAAATGAATGTAGCTGGGACAAACAGCCTTCACGACGTCGTCTGAATGTCCAGATGTATTTAGCGGGACGCCCAGCAGCTGTGCCCAGGGCATGGCCAGCAAGGGCAGGGACAGCCCCCTGAGCCTCCTGGGCCCAGGGAGTGCCTCGGGGCCAGCAGCCCAAAGGCCTTCCTGGGAAGGATGCTGGGCAGAGGGCCGGCGGGCGGGGCTGCGCAGGGGGGGGGCCCGTCACCCCCGTGTCACAGTGCCAGCGCCCGGCAACGCAGCAGTCACCATGCCCCGGGGCAGCATAAAAGGGAGCACGCTCCCGCGTCGCGCTGCCATAGCTGGCCTGGGGGCAGCCCCAAGACGGGCGAGAGGAAGTCCTTGAGGAGGCGGTGGAATTACTTGGCGAGGGCTGAGGGAGGAAGGCCGGAGGAGGCTCGACGAGGCTGCTGGAGACGAGAAGAACCCCCAAGAGCTGGAGGTTGGTGAGGCTGGCTGGCCTTTTCAGCTGGCTAGCAGTGGCAAGAGCAAGGGAATGCCTTCTTGAGGAGCACTGCAGAGCTCGCCATCCTCATCCCCTGCGGAGCCAGTGGCAGCAGCCGTGAGGAATGGGATGCAGAGATGTTGGCGGGGGTGCCGGTGCTTTGGAGCAGCCACTGGTGCCTTGCCAGGCGCAGGAAGGATGGTTGTCCCCCAGATGGATCAGGCCGGGGGCGTTTTGCCCCTCTGGGAAGGCCCTGAGGTGGCAGCAGGTGGAGGGAGAATCGGGGTTGGGCATCTCCTGGGAGGCGTGAGCAGCCTGCGGGCCGAGGAGGCAGGTCTTGCTCACGTGCTCAGGGAATAGCCCATCGCCTGCGACGCTGGGGTCAGGACGGAATTTTCCCCCGGGGCAGATTGGCTCTGGTGCCCGGGGGTTTTTTGCCTTCCTCTGCAGCACTGAGCATGAGCACTTGTCAGGGCTCCTCGGGGCCATTTTGGCTGGGTTACTGCCTGCTGCTCATGCACCACGAAGGTGGCCTCTCGTGCCCTGCAGCTGCGGGGAGGAAGGCTTTTTTCCCCCCCACGGTGGGCTAGCAAGTGTCCCCGGGGGTTTTTTGCCTTCCTCTGCAGCATTGAGCACGGCCCCTTGCCAGGGCTCCTTTGGGCCGTTTTGGCTAGGTGCCTGCTGCTCCTGCTCCACCAAGGTGGCCCTCGTGCCCCGCAGGCGGGGGGAGGACGCTTTCTAGACTCCCAGGGCGGACGCCCAGGGTGGCCCCCGGGGGTTGCTTCTTCTCCTCCGCAGCATTGAGCGCAGCCCCTTGTCAGGGCTCCTCTGGGCCCTTTGGGCTCAGTTCTTGCCCGCTGCTCTTGCACCTCCGAGGCGCCACTCGTGCCCTGGCGCTCCCTGGCTCTTTTGCCCCTTGCAGGTTTGGAGCAGGAGCGAGCTCTGCTCTTCCCTTGGCTCCGTTCCCCGAGGTGTTCTTGCTTGTGCAAAACAGCCTGTGCTTGGAAGGGCTGCAGGCTTGCCGCACCATGCGGAGCTGCCGCTTTTCGGCTCTCCCTGCACGCGATCCAAGCGCAGGGCAGGCAGGAGAGCGCTTTTCAGGCCTCCCTGGCCAAGAAGCACAGCGGAGCAAGTTTGGGAAGGCAAAAGGGGTGCTTGTCATCGACACGTGTCCTACTTGTGAAAATAGCCCAGGGCACCACACCCCTCCTCTTCTTGTACTTTTCGGTGTGTGGTCGGTACCCATCCTCCTTCTTCAAGTTCTTCTGCACTGTTGAGAAACGAGGGACTGCTTGGCCTGTCTTCCTGCTGCTCCTTTCTGCGGCTTTCCTTTGCCAGACTGCAAGGGATGCTTTTTCAAACTAAACCGAAGAACACATCAGCCTGCTCCTGGCTGCACATGCGCATTGTGTTAATGCTTGTGAGCATCGGCTCTGAAAGAGATTCAGCAAAAGAGCCTAAAAGAGCCTAAACCAAAATAAGGTCAAATAAAATGATAAAATAATCAAATAACAAAACAAAATAAAAACGCATAAAGCAAGGTAAAATAAAAGAAGATAAACCAACATAAAATAAAATAATAAGAAATAACCCCAAAGAAAATGTAATAAAATCAAATACAATAACATCACATGAAAGAAACGAAACTAAACTAACATCAACCAACAGCACAAGACAGAAAATAAAAGAAAGTAAAATAAAGTAAAATCAAATGAAATCCAATCCTGTTTCTACTTGTATCCTTTTTGATTTGTGTCCTCGAAAGTGTTTCTGGAGCTGCAAACCCCCTGGCATTTCAGGCAACTAGTGGTCTCCTTGTTATTCGCCTCATCGTCAGTGCAGGGAATAGAACACAAGTGAAGAGAAGAGAAGGGTTGAGTTGGAAGGGACCTGCAGCCATCCTTCAGGACTCTCTAGCTGAGGTGGAGACGACTAGCAGGAGCAAGGCAAAGGCTGAGAGGGCTGCCGTCACTTTCAGGAAAGGTATTGAGGGTGAAGGCCAAGGGAGGAGAAAAGCTCTGGAGTGCAAGGAAAAAGATGGTCAAGAAGAGAAAAGGATTTGGGACTTCTTTCCCAGAAGAAGACCTCAGCATAAGCAGGGGAGCAGCAAATGTCCCTTGGTGCATGGGTCAGGAACGGCGAGGCCATCCTGCACGTGCTCTCCGTCTCTGCACAGTTCACGCCGAGGGAACCAAAAGCCTTGCTTTCACCTCTGGCATCCCCACAACCAAATGAATGTAGCTGGGACAAACAGCCTTCACGACGTCGTCTGAATGTCCAGATGTATTTAGCGGGACGCCCAGCAGCTGTGCCCAGGGCATGGCCAGCAAGGGCAGGGACAGCCCCCTGAGCCTCCTGGGCCCAGGGAGTGCCTCGGGGCCAGCAGCCCAAAGGCCTTCCTGGGAAGGATGCTGGGCAGAGGGCCGGCGGGCGGGGCTGCGCAGGGGGGGGGCCCGTCACCCCCGTGTCACAGTGCCAGCGCCCGGCAACGCAGCAGTCACCATGCCCCGGGGCAGCATAAAAGGGAGCACGCTCCCGCGTCGCGCTGCCATAGCTGGCCTGGGGGCAGCCCCAAGACGGGCGAGAGGAAGTCCTTGAGGAGGCGGTGGAATTACTTGGCGAGGGCTGAGGGAGGAAGGCCGGAGGAGGCTCGACGAGGCTGCTGGAGACGAGAAGAACCCCCAAGAGCTGGAGGTTGGTGAGGCTGGCTGGCCTTTTCAGCTGGCTAGCAGTGGCAAGAGCAAGGGAATGCCTTCTTGAGGAGCACTGCAGAGCTCGCCATCCTCATCCCCTGCGGAGCCAGTGGCAGCAGCCGTGAGGAATGGGATGCAGAGATGTTGGCGGGGGTGCCGGTGCTTTGGAGCAGCCACTGGTGCCTTGCCAGGCGCAGGAAGGATGGTTGTCCCCCAGATGGATCAGGCCGGGGGCGTTTTGCCCCTCTGGGAAGGCCCTGAGGTGGCAGCAGGTGGAGGGAGAATCGGGGTTGGGCATCTCCTGGGAGGCGTGAGCAGCCTGCGGGCCGAGGAGGCAGGTCTTGCTCACGTGCTCAGGGAATAGCCCATCGCCTGCGACGCTGGGGTCAGGACGGAATTTTCCCCCGGGGCAGATTGGCTCTGGTGCCCGGGGGTTTTTTGCCTTCCTCTGCAGCACTGAGCATGAGCACTTGTCAGGGCTCCTCGGGGCCATTTTGGCTGGGTTACTGCCTGCTGCTCATGCACCACGAAGGTGGCCTCTCGTGCCCTGCAGCTGCGGGGAGGAAGGCTTTTTTCCCCCCCACGGTGGGCTAGCAAGTGTCCCCGGGGGTTTTTTGCCTTCCTCTGCAGCATTGAGCACGGCCCCTTGCCAGGGCTCCTTTGGGCCGTTTTGGCTAGGTGCCTGCTGCTCCTGCTCCACCAAGGTGGCCCTCGTGCCCCGCAGGCGGGGGGAGGACGCTTTCTAGACTCCCAGGGCGGACGCCCAGGGTGGCCCCCGGGGGTTGCTTCTTCTCCTCCGCAGCATTGAGCGCAGCCCCTTGTCAGGGCTCCTCTGGGCCCTTTGGGCTCAGTTCTTGCCCGCTGCTCTTGCACCTCCGAGGCGCCACTCGTGCCCTGGCGCTCCCTGGCTCTTTTGCCCCTTGCAGGTTTGGAGCAGGAGCGAGCTCTGCTCTTCCCTTGGCTGCGTTTCCCGAGGTGTCCTTGCTTGTGCAAAACAGCCTGTGCTTGGAAGGGCTGCAGGCTTGCCGCACCATGCGGAGCTGCCGCTTTTCAGCTCTCCCTGCACGCGATCCAAGCGCAGGGCAGGCAGGAGAGCGCTTTTCAGGCCTCCCTGGCCAAGAAGCACAGTGGAGCAAGTTTGGGAAGGCAAAAGGGGTGCTTGTCATCGACACGTGTCCTACTTGTGAAAATAGCCCAGGGCACCACACCCCTCCTCTTCTTGTACTTTTCGGTGTGTGGTCGGTACCCATCCTCCTTCTTCAAGTTCTTCTGCACTGTTGAGAAACGAGGGACTGCTTGGCCTGTCTTCCTGCTGCTCCTTTCTGCGGCTTTCCTTTGCCAGACTGCAAGGGATGCTTTTTCAAACTAAACCGAAGAACACATCAGCCTGCTCCTGGCTGCACATGCGCATTGTGTTAATGCTTGTGAGCATCGGCTCTGAAAGAGATTCAGCAAAAGAGCCTAAAAGAGCCTAAACCAAAATAAGGTCAAATAAAATGATAAAATAATCAAATAACAAAACAAAATAAAAACGCATAAAGCAAGGTAAAATAAAAGAAGATAAACCAACATAAAATAAAATAATAAGAAATAACCCCAAAGAAAATGTAATAAAATCAAATACAATAACATCACATGAAAGAAACGAAACTAAACTAACATCAACAAACAGCACAAGACAGAAAATAAAAGAAAGTAAAATAAAGTAAAATCAAATGAAATCCAATCCTGTTTCTACTTGTATCCTTTTTGATTTGTGTCCTCGAAAGTGTTTCTGGAGCTGCAAACCCCCTGGCATTTCAGGCAACTAGTGGTCTCCTTGTTATTCGCCTCATCGTCAGTGCAGGGAATAGAACACAAGTGAAGAGAAGAGAAGGGTTGAGTTGGAAGGGACCTGCAGCCATCCTTCAGGACTCTCTAGCTGAGGTGGAGACGACTAGCAGGAGCAAGGCAAAGGCTGAGAGGGCTGCCGTCACTTTCAGGAAAGGTATTGAGGGTGAAGGCCAAGGGAGGAGAAAAGCTCTGGAGTGCAAGGAAAAAGATGGTCAAGAAGAGAAAAGGATTTGGGACTTCTTTCCCAGAAGAAGACCTCAGCATAAGCAGGGGAGCAGCAAATGTCCCTTGGTGCATGGGTCAGGAACGGCGAGGCCATCCTGCACGTGCTCTCCGTCTCTGCACAGTTCACGCCGAGGGAACCAAAAGCCTTGCTTTCACCTCTGGCATCCCCACAACCAAATGAATGTAGCTGGGACAAACAGCCTTCACGACGTCGTCTGAATGTCCAGATGTATTTAGCGGGACGCCCAGCAGCTGTGCCCAGGGCATGGCCAGCAAGGGCAGGGACAGCCCCCTGAGCCTCCTGGGCCCAGGGAGTGCCTCGGGGCCAGCAGCCCAAAGGCCTTCCTGGGAAGGATGCTGGGCAGAGGGCCGGCGGGCGGGGCTGCGCAGGGGGGGGGCCCGTCACCCCCGTGTCACAGTGCCAGCGCCCGGCAACGCAGCAGTCACCATGCCCCGGGGCAGCATAAAAGGGAGCACGCTCCCGCGTCGCGCTGCCATAGCTGGCCTGGGGGCAGCCCCAAGACGGGCGAGAGGAAGTCCTTGAGGAGGCGGTGGAATTACTTGGCGAGGGCTGAGGGAGGAAGGCCGGAGGAGGCTCGACGAGGCTGCTGGAGACGAGAAGAACCCCCAAGAGCTGGAGGTTGGTGAGGCTGGCTGGCCTTTTCAGCTGGCTAGCAGTGGCAAGAGCAAGGGAATGCCTTCTTGAGGAGCACTGCAGAGCTCGCCATCCTCATCCCCTGCGGAGCCAGTGGCAGCAGCCGTGAGGAATGGGATGCAGAGATGTTGGCGGGGGTGCCGGTGCTTTGGAGCAGCCACTGGTGCCTTGCCAGGCGCAGGAAGGATGGTTGTCCCCCAGATGGATCAGGCCGGGGGCGTTTTGCCCCTCTGGGAAGGCCCTGAGGTGGCAGCAGGTGGAGGGAGAATCGGGGTTGGGCATCTCCTGGGAGGCGTGAGCAGCCTGCGGGCCGAGGAGGCAGGTCTTGCTCACGTGCTCAGGGAATAGCCCATCGCCTGCGACGCTGGGGTCAGGACGGAATTTTCCCCCGGGGCAGATTGGCTCTGGTGCCCGGGGGTTTTTTGCCTTCCTCTGCAGCACTGAGCATGAGCACTTGTCAGGGCTCCTCGGGGCCATTTTGGCTGGGTTACTGCCTGCTGCTCATGCACCACGAAGGTGGCCTCTCGTGCCCTGCAGCTGCGGGGAGGAAGGCTTTTTTCCCCCCCACGGTGGGCTAGCAAGTGTCCCCGGGGGTTTTTTGCCTTCCTCTGCAGCATTGAGCACGGCCCCTTGCCAGGGCTCCTTTGGGCCGTTTTGGCTAGGTGCCTGCTGCTCCTGCTCCACCAAGGTGGCCCTCGTGCCCCGCAGGCGGGGGGAGGACGCTTTCTAGACTCCCAGGGCGGACGCCCAGGGTGGCCCCCGGGGGTTGCTTCTTCTCCTCCGCAGCATTGAGCGCAGCCCCTTGTCAGGGCTCCTCTGGGCCCTTTGGGCTCAGTTCTTGCCCGCTGCTCTTGCACCTCCGAGGCGCCACTCGTGCCCTGGCGCTCCCTGGCTCTTTTGCCCCTTGCAGGTTTGGAGCAGGAGCGAGCTCTGCTCTTCCCTTGGCTCCGTTCCCCGAGGTGTTCTTGCTTGTGCAAAACAGCCTGTGCTTGGAAGGGCTGCAGGCTTGCCGCACCATGCGGAGCTGCCGCTTTTCAGCTCTCCCTGCACGCGATCCAAGCGCAGGGCAGGCAGGAGAGCGCTTTTCAGGCCTCCCTGGCCAAGAAGCACAGCGGAGCAAGTTTGGGAAGGCAAAAGGGGTGCTTGTCATCGACACGTGTCCTACTTGTGAAAATAGCCCAGGGCACCACACCCCTCCTCTTCTTGTACTTTTCGGTGTGTGGTCGGTACCCATCCTCCTTCTTCAAGTTCTTCTGCACTGTTGAGAAACGAGGGACTGCTTGGCCTGTCTTCCTGCTGCTCCTTTCTGCGGCTTTCCTTTGCCAGACTGCAAGGGATGCTTTTTCAAACTAAACCGAAGAACACATCAGCCTGCTCCTGGCTGCACATGCGCATTGTGTTAATGCTTGTGAGCATCGGCTCTGAAAGAGATTCAGCAAAAGAGCCTAAAAGAGCCTAAACCAAAATAAGGTCAAATAAAATGATAAAATAATCAAATAACAAAACAAAATAAAAACGCATAAAGCAAGGTAAAATAAAAGAAGATAAACCAACATAAAATAAAATAATAAGAAATAACCCCAAAGAAAATGTAATAAAATCAAATACAATAACATCACATGAAAGAAACGAAACTAAACTAACATCAACCAACAGCACAAGACAGAAAATAAAAGAAAGTAAAATAAAGTAAAATCAAATGAAATCCAATCCTGTTTCTACTTGTATCCTTTTTGATTTGTGTCCTCGAAAGTGTTTCTGGAGCTGCAAACCCCCTGGCATTTCAGGCAACTAGTGGTCTCCTTGTTATTCGCCTCATCGTCAGTGCAGGGAATAGAACACAAGTGAAGAGAAGAGAAGGGTTGAGTTGGAAGGGACCTGCAGCCATCCTTCAGGACTCTCTAGCTGAGGTGAAGACGACTAGCAGGAGCAAGGCAAAGGCTGAGAGGGCTGCCGTCTCTTTCAGGAAAGGTATTGAGGGTGAAGGCCAAGGGAGGAGAAAAGCTCTGGAGTGCAAGGAAAAAGATGGTCAAGAAGAGAAAAGGATTTGGGACTTCTTTCCCAGAAGAAGACCTCAGCATAAGCAGGGGAGCAGCAAATGTCCCTTGGTGCATGGGTCAGGAACGGCGAGGCCATCCTGCACGTGCTCTCCATCTCTGCACAGTTCACGCCGAGGGAAGCAAAAGCCTTGCTTTCACCTCTGGCATCCCCACAACCAAATGAATGTAGCTGGGACAAACAGCCTTCACGACGTCGTCTGAATGTCCAGATGTATTTAGCGGGACGCCCAGCAGCTGTGCCCAGGGCATGGCCAGCAAGGGCAGGGACAGCCCCCTGAGCCTCCTGGGCCCAGGGAGTGCCTCGGGGCCAGCAGCCCAAAGGCCTTCCTGGGAAGGATGCTGGGCAGAGGGCCGGCGGGCGGGGCTGCGCAGGGGGGGGGCCCGTCACCCCCGTGTCACAGTGCCAGCGCCCGGCAACGCAGCAGTCACCATGCCCCGGGGCAGCATAAAAGGGAGCACGCTCCCGCGTCGCGCTGCCATAGCTGGCCTGGGGGCAGCCCCAAGACGGGCGAGAGGAAGTCCTTGAGGAGGCGGTGGAATTACTTGGCGAGGGCTGAGGGAGGAAGGCCGGAGGAGGCTCGACGAGGCTGCTGGAGACGAGAAGAAGCACCAACAGCTGGAGGTTGGTGAGGCTGGCTGGCCTTTTCAGCTGGCTAGCAGTGGCAAGAGCAAGGGAATGCCTTCTTGAGGAGCACTGCAGAGCTCGCCATCCTCATCCCCTGCGGAGCCAGTGGCAGCAGCCGTGAGGAATGGGATGCAGAGATGTTGGCGGGGGTGCCGGTGCTTTGGAGCAGCCACTGGTGCCTTGCCAGGCGCAGGAAGGATGGTTGTCCCCCAGATGGATCAGGCCGGGGGCGTTTTGCCCCTCTGGGAAGGCCCTGAGGTGGCAGCAGGTGGAGGGAGAATCGGGGTTGGGCATCTCCTGGGAGGCGTGAGCAGCCTGCGGGCCGAGGAGGCAGGTCTTGCTCACGTGCTCAGGGAATAGCCCATCGCCTGCGACGCTGGGGTCAGGACGGAATTTTCCCCCGGGGCAGATTGGCTCTGGTGCCCGGGGGTTTTTTGCCTTCCTCTGCAGCACTGAGCACGGCCCCTTGCCAGGGCTCCTTTGGGCCGTTTTGGCTAGGTGCCTGCTGCTCCTGCTCCACCAAGGTGGCCCTCGTGCCCCGCAGGCGGGGGGAGGACGCTTTCTAGACTCCCAGGGCGGACGCCCAGGGTGGCCCCCGGGGGTTGCTTCTTCTCCTCCGCAGCATTGAGCGCAGCCCCTTGTCAGGGCTCCTCTGGGCCCTTTGGGCTCAGTTCTTGCCCGCTGCTCTTGCACCTCCGAGGCGCCACTCGTGCCCTGGCGCTCCCTGGCTCTTTTGCCCCTTGCAGGTTTGGAGCAGGAGCGAGCTCTGCTCTTCCCTTGGCTCCGTTCCCCGAGGTGTTCTTGCTTGTGCAAAACAGCCTGTGCTTGGAAGGGCTGCAGGCTTGCCGCACCATGCGGAGCTGCCGCTTTTCAGCTCTCCCTGCACGCGATCCAAGCGCAGGGCAGGCAGGAGAGCGCTTTTCAGGCCTCCCTGGCCAAGAAGCACAGCGGAGCAAGTTTGGGAAGGCAAAAGGGGTGCTTGTCATCGACACGTGTCCTACTTGTGAAAATAGCCCAGGGCACCACACCCCTCCTCTTCTTGTACTTTTCGGTGTGTGGTCGGTACCCATCCTCCTTCTTCAAGTTCTTCTGCACTGTTGAGAAACGAGGGACTGCTTGGCCTGTCTTCCTGCTGCTCCTTTCTGCGGCTTTCCTTTGCCAGACTGCAAGGGATGCTTTTTCAAACTAAACCGAAGAACACATCAGCCTGCTCCTGGCTGCACATGCGCATTGTGTTAATGCTTGTGAGCATCGGCTCTGAAAGAGATTCAGCAAAAGAGCCTAAAAGAGCCTAAACCAAAATAAGGTCAAATAAAATGATAAAATAATCAAATAACAAAACAAAATAAAAACGCATAAAGCAAGGTAAAATAAAAGAAGATAAACCAACATAAAATAAAATAATAAGAAATAACCCCAAAGAAAATGTAATAAAATCAAATACAATAACATCACATGAAAGAAACGAAACTAAACTAACATCAACCAACAGCACAAGACAGAAAATAAAAGAAAGTAAAATAAAGTAAAATCAAATGAAATCCAATCCTGTTTCTACTTGTATCCTTTTTGATTTGTGTCCTCGAAAGTGTTTCTGGAGCTGCAAACCCCCTGGCATTTCAGGCAACTAGTGGTCTCCTTGTTATTCGCCTCATCGTCAGTGCAGGGAATAGAACACAAGTGAAGAGAAGAGAAGGGTTGAGTTGGAAGGGACCTGCAGCCATCCTTCAGGACTCTCTAGCTGAGGTGAAGACGACTAGCAGGAGCAAGGCAAAGGCTGAGAGGGCTGCCGTCTCTTTCAGGAAAGGTATTGAGGGTGAAGGCCAAGGGAGGAGAAAAGCTCTGGAGTGCAAGGAAAAAGATGGTCAAGAAGAGAAAAGGATTTGGGACTTCTTTCCCAGAAGAAGACCTCAGCATAAGCAGGGGAGCAGCAAATGTCCCTTGGTGCATGGGTCAGGAACGGCGAGGCCATCCTGCACGTGCTCTCCATCTCTGCACAGTTCACGCAGAGGGAACCAAAAGCCTTGCTTTCACCTCTGGCATCCCCACAACCAAATGAATGTAGCTGGGACAAACAGCCTTCACGACGTCGTCTGAATGTCCAGATGTATTTAGCGGGACGCCCAGCAGCTGTGCCCAGGGCATGGCCAGCAAGGGCAGGGACAGCCCCCTGAGCCTCCTGGGCCCAGGGAGTGCCTCGGGGCCAGCAGCCCAAAGGCCTTCCTGGGAAGGATGCTGGGCAGAGGGCCGGCGGGCGGGGCTGCGCAGGGGGGGGGCCCGTCACCCCCGTGTCACAGTGCCAGCGCCCGGCAACGCAGCAGTCACCATGCCCCGGGGCAGCATAAAAGGGAGCACGCTCCCGCGTCGCGCTGCCATAGCTGGCCTGGGGGCAGCCCCAAGACGGGCGAGAGGAAGTCCTTGAGGAGGCGGTGGAATTACTTGGCGAGGGCTGAGGGAGGAAGGCCGGAGGAGGCTCGACGAGGCTGCTGGAGACGAGAAGAACCCCCAACAGCTGGAGGTTGGTGAGGCTGGCTGGCCTTTTCAGCTGGCTAGCAGTGGCAAGAGCAAGGGAATGCCTTCTTGAGGAGCACTGCAGAGCTCGCCATCCTCATCCCCTGCGGAGCCAGTGGCAGCAGCCGTGAGGAATGGGATGCAGAGATGTTGGCGGGGGTGCCGGTGCTTTGGAGCAGCCACTGGTGCCTTGCCAGGCGCAGGAAGGATGGTTGTCCCCCAGATGGATCAGGCCGGGGGCGTTTTGCCCCTCTGGGAAGGCCCTGAGGTGGCAGCAGGTGGAGGGAGAATCGGGGTTGGGCATCTCCTGGGAGGCGTGAGCAGCCTGCGGGCCGAGGAGGCAGGTCTTGCTCACGTGCTCAGGGAATAGCCCATCGCCTGCGACGCTGGGGTCAGGACGGAATTTTCCCCCGGGGCAGATTGGCTCTGGTGCCCGGGGGTTTTTTGCCTTCCTCTGCAGCACTGAGCATGAGCACTTGTCAGGGCTCCTCGGGGCCATTTTGGCTGGGTTACTGCCTGCTGCTCATGCACCACGAAGGTGGCCTCTCGTGCCCTGCAGCTGCGGGGAGGAAGGCTTTTTTCCCCCCCACGGTGGGCTAGCAAGTGTCCCCGGGGGTTTTTTGCCTTCCTCTGCAGCATTGAGCACGGCCCCTTGCCAGGGCTCCTTTGGGCCGTTTTGGCTAGGTGCCTGCTGCTCCTGCTCCACCAAGGTGGCCCTCGTGCCCCGCAGGCGGGGGGAGGACGCTTTCTAGACTCCCAGGGCGGACGCCCAGGGTGGCCCCCGGGGGTTGCTTCTTCTCCTCCGCAGCATTGAGCGCAGCCCCTTGTCAGGGCTCCTCTGGGCCCTTTGGGCTCAGTTCTTGCCCGCTGCTCTTGCACCTCCGAGGCGCCACTCGTGCCCTGGCGCTCCCTGGCTCTTTTGCCCCTTGCAGGTTTGGAGCAGGAGCGAGCTCTGCTCTTCCCTTGGCTCCGTTCCCCGAGGTGTTCTTGCTTGTGCAAAACAGCCTGTGCTTGGAAGGGCTGCAGGCTTGCCGCACCATGCGGAGCTGCCGCTTTTCAGCTCTCCCTGCACGCGATCCAAGCGCAGGGCAGGCAGGAGAGCGCTTTTCAGGCCTCCCTGGCCAAGAAGCACAGCGGAGCAAGTTTGGGAAGGCAAAAGGGGTGCTTGTCATCGACACGTGTCCTACTTGTGAAAATAGCCCAGGGCACCACACCCCTCCTCTTCTTGTACTTTTCGGTGTGTGGTCGGTACCCATCCTCCTTCTTCAAGTTCTTCTGCACTGTTGAGAAACGAGGGACTGCTTGGCCTGTCTTCCTGCTGCTCCTTTCTGCGGCTTTCCTTTGCCAGACTGCAAGGGATGCTTTTTCAAACTAAACCGAAGAACACATCAGCCTGCTCCTGGCTGCACATGCGCATTGTGTTAATGCTTGTGAGCATCGGCTCTGAAAGAGATTCAGCAAAAGAGCCTAAAAGAGCCTAAACCAAAATAAGGTCAAATAAAATGATAAAATAATCAAATAACAAAACAAAATAAAAACGCATAAAGCAAGGTAAAATAAAAGAAGATAAACCAACATAAAATAAAATAATAAGAAATAACCCCAAAGAAAATGTAATAAAATCAAATACAATAACATCACATGAAAGAAACGAAACTAAACTAACATCAACCAACAGCACAAGACAGAAAATAAAAGAAAGTAAAATAAAGTAAAATCAAATGAAATCCAATCCTGTTTCTACTTGTATCCTTTTTGATTTGTGTCCTCGAAAGTGTTTCTGGAGCTGCAAACCCCCTGGCATTTCAGGCAACTAGTGGTCTCCTTGTTATTCGCCTCATCGTCAGTGCAGGGAATAGAACACAAGTGAAGAGAAGAGAAGGGTTGAGTTGGAAGGGACCTGCAGCCATCCTTCAGGACTCTCTAGCTGAGGTGGAGACGACTAGCAGGAGCAAGGCAAAGGCTGAGAGGGCTGCCGTCTCTTTCAGGAAAGGTATTGAGGGTGAAGGCCAAGGGAGGAGAAAAGCTCTGGAGTGCAAGGAAAAAGATGGTCAAGAAGAGAAAAGGATTTGGGACTTCTTTCCCAGAAGAAGACCTCAGCATAAGCAGGGGAGCAGCAAATGTCCCTTGGTGCATGGGTCAGGAACGGCGAGGCCATCCTGCACGTGCTCTCCATCTCTGCACAGTTCACGCCGAGGGAAGCAAAAGCCTTGCTTTCACCTCTGGCATCCCCACAACCAAATGAATGTAGCTGGGACAAACAGCCTTCACGACGTCGTCTGAATGTCCAGATGTATTTAGCGGGACGCCCAGCAGCTGTGCCCAGGGCATGGCCAGCAAGGGCAGGGACAGCCCCCTGAGCCTCCTGGGCCCAGGGAGTGCCTCGGGGCCAGCAGCCCAAAGGCCTTCCTGGGAAGGATGCTGGGCAGAGGGCCGGCGGGCGGGGCTGCGCAGGGGGGGGGCCCGTCACCCCCGTGTCACAGTGCCAGCGCCCGGCAACGCAGCAGTCACCATGCCCCGGGGCAGCATAAAAGGGAGCACGCTCCCGCGTCGCGCTGCCATAGCTGGCCTGGGGGCAGCCCCAAGACGGGCGAGAGGAAGTCCTTGAGGAGGCGGTGGAATTACTTGGCGAGGGCTGAGGGAGGAAGGCCGGAGGAGGCTCGACGAGGCTGCTGGAGACGAGAAGAACCCCCAAGAGCTGGAGGTTGGTGAGGCTGGCTGGCCTTTTCAGCTGGCTAGCAGTGGCAAGAGCAAGGGAATGCCTTCTTGAGGAGCACTGCAGAGCTCGCCATCCTCATCCCCTGCGGAGCCAGTGGCAGCAGCCGTGAGGAATGGGATGCAGAGATGTTGGCGGGGGTGCCGGTGCTTTGGAGCAGCCACTGGTGCCTTGCCAGGCGCAGGAAGGATGGTTGTCCCCCAGATGGATCAGGCCGGGGGCGTTTTGCCCCTCTGGGAAGGCCCTGAGGTGGCAGCAGGTGGAGGGAGAATCGGGGTTGGGCATCTCCTGGGAGGCGTGAGCAGCCTGCGGGCCGAGGAGGCAGGTCTTGCTCACGTGCTCAGGGAATAGCCCATCGCCTGCGACGCTGGGGTCAGGACGGAATTTTCCCCCGGGGCAGATTGGCTCTGGTGCCCGGGGGTTTTTTGCCTTCCTCTGCAGCACTGAGCATGAGCACTTGTCAGGGCTCCTCGGGGCCATTTTGGCTGGGTTACTGCCTGCTGCTCATGCACCACGAAGGTGGCCTCTCGTGCCCTGCAGCTGCGGGGAGGAAGGCTTTTTTCCCCCCCACGGTGGGCTAGCAAGTGTCCCCGGGGGTTTTTTGCCTTCCTCTGCAGCATTGAGCACGGCCCCTTGCCAGGGCTCCTTTGGGCCGTTTTGGCTAGGTGCCTGCTGCTCCTGCTCCACCAAGGTGGCCCTCGTGCCCCGCAGGCGGGGGGAGGACGCTTTCTAGACTCCCAGGGCGGACGCCCAGGGTGGCCCCCGGGGGTTGCTTCTTCTCCTCCGCAGCATTGAGCGCAGCCCCTTGTCAGGGCTCCTCTGGGCCCTTTGGGCTCAGTTCTTGCCCGCTGCTCTTGCACCTCCGAGGCGCCACTCGTGCCCTGGCGCTCCCTGGCTCTTTTGCCCCTTGCAGGTTTGGAGCAGGAGCGAGCTCTGCTCTTCCCTTGGCTCCGTTCCCCGAGGTGTCCTTGCTTGTGCAAAACAGCCTGTGCTTGGAAGGGCTGCAGGCTTGCCGCACCATGCGGAGCTGCCGCTTTTCAGCTCTCCCTGCACGCGATCCAAGCGCAGGGCAGGCAGGAGAGCGCTTTTCAGGCCTCCCTGGCCAAGAAGCACAGCGGAGCAAGTTTGGGAAGGCAAAAGGGGTGCTTGTCATCGACACGTGTCCTACTTGTGAAAATAGCCCAGGGCACCACACCCCTCCTCTTCTTGTACTTTTCGGTGTGTGGTCGGTACCCATCCTCCTTCTTCAAGTTCTTCTGCACTGTTGAGAAACGAGGGACTGCTTGGCCTGTCTTCCTGCTGCTCCTTTCTGCGGCTTTCCTTTGCCAGACTGCAAGGGATGCTTTTTCAAACTAAACCGAAGAACACATCAGCCTGCTCCTGGCTGCACATGCGCATTGTGTTAATGCTTGTGAGCATCGGCTCTGAAAGAGATTCAGCAAAAGAGACTAAAATAGCCTAAACCAAAATAAGGTCAAATAAAATGATAAAATAATCAAATAACAAAACAAAATAAAAACGCATAAAGCAAGGTAAAATAAAAGAAGATAAACCAACATAAAATAAAATAATAAGAAATAACCCCAAAGAAAATGTAATAAAATCAAATACAATAACATCACATGAAAGAAACGAAACTAAACTAACATCAACCAACAGCACAAGACAGAAAATAAAAGAAAGTAAAATAAAGTAAAATCAAATGAAATCCAATCCTGTTTCTACTTGTATCCTTTTTGATTTGTGTCCTCGAAAGTGTTTCTGGAGCTGCAAACCCCCTGGCATTTCAGGCAACTAGTGGTCTCCTTGTTATTCACCTCATCGTCAGTGCAGGGAATAGAACACAAGTGAAGAGAAGAGAAGGGTTGAGTTGGAAGGGACCTGCAGCCATCCTTCAGGACTCTCTAGCTGAGGTGGAGACGACTAGCAGGAGCAAGGCAAAGGCTGAGAGGGCTGCCGTCACTTTCAGGAAAGGTATTGAGGGTGAAGGCCAAGGGAGGAGAAAAGCTCTGGAGTGCAAGGAAAAAGATGGTCAAGAAGAGAAAAGGATTTGGGACTTCTTTCCCAGAAGAAGACCTCAGCATAAGCAGGGGAGCAGCAAATGTCCCTTGGTGCATGGGTCAGGAACGGCGAGGCCATCCTGCACGTGCTCTCCGTCTCTGCACAGTTCACGCCGAGGGAACCAAAAGCCTTGCTTTCACCTCTGGCATCCCCACAACCAAATGAATGTAGCTGGGACAAACAGCCTTCACGACGTCGTCTGAATGTCCAGATGTATTTAGCGGGACGCCCAGCAGCTGTGCCCAGGGCATGGCCAGCAAGGGCAGGGACAGCCCCCTGAGCCTCCTGGGCCCAGGGAGTGCCTCGGGGCCAGCAGCCCAAAGGCCTTCCTGGGAAGGATGCTGGGCAGAGGGCCGGCGGGCGGGGCTGCGCAGGGGGGGGGCCCGTCACCCCCATGTCACAGTGCCAGCACCCGGCAACGCAGCAGTCACCATGCCCCGGGGCAGCATAAAAGGGAGCACGCTCCCGCGTCGCGCTGCCATAGCTGGCCTGGGGGCAGCCCCAAGACGGGCGAGAGGAAGTCCTTGAGGAGGCGGTGGAATTACTTGGCGAGGGCTGAGGGAGGAAGGCCGGAGGAGGCTCGACGAGGCTGCTGGAGACGAGAAGAAGCACCAACAGCTGGAGGTTGGTGAGGCTGGCTGGCCTTTTCAGCTGGCTAGCAGTGGCAAGAGCAAGGGAATGCCTTCTTGAGGAGCACTGCAGAGCTCGCCATCCTCATCCCCTGCGGAGCCAGTGGCAGCAGCCGTGAGGAATGGGATGCAGAGATGTTGGCGGGGGTGCCGGTGCTTTGGAGCAGCCACTGGTGCCTTGCCAGGCGCAGGAAGGATGGTTGTCCCCCAGATGGATCAGGCCGGGGGCGTTTTGCCCCTCTGGGAAGGCCCTGAGGTGGCAGCAGGTGGAGGGAGAATCGGGGTTGGGCATCTCCTGGGAGGCGTGAGCAGCCTGCGGGCCGAGGAGGCAGGTCTTGCTCACGTGCTCAGGGAATAGCCCATCGCCTGCGACGCTGGGGTCAGGACGGAATTTTCCCCCGGGGCAGATTGGCTCTGGTGCCCGGGGGTTTTTTGCCTTCCTCTGCAGCACTGAGCATGAGCACTTGTCAGGGCTCCTCGGGGCCATTTTGGCTGGGTTACTGCCTGCTGCTCATGCACCACGAAGGTGGCCTCTCGTGCCCTGCAGCTGCGGGGAGGAAGGCTTTTTTCCCCCCCACGGTGGGCTAGCAAGTGTCCCCGGGGGTTTTTTGCCTTCCTCTGCAGCATTGAGCACGGCCCCTTGCCAGGGCTCCTTTGGGCCGTTTTGGCTAGGTGCCTGCTGCTCCTGCTCCACCAAGGTGGCCCTCGTGCCCCGCAGGCGGGGGGAGGACGCTTTCTAGACTCCCAGGGCGGACGCCCAGGGTGGCCCCCGGGGGTTGCTTCTTCTCCTCCGCAGCATTGAGCGCAGCCCCTTGTCAGGGCTCCTCTGGGCCCTTTGGGCTCAGTTCTTGCCCGCTGCTCTTGCACCTCCGAGGCGCCACTCGTGCCCTGGCGCTCCCTGGCTCTTTTGCCCCTTGCAGGTTTGGAGCAGGAGCGAGCTCTGCTCTTCCCTTGGCTCCGTTCCCCGAGGTGTTCTTGCTTGTGCAAAACAGCCTGTGCTTGGAAGGGCTGCAGGCTTGCCGCACCATGCGGAGCTGCCGCTTTTCAGCTCTCCCTGCACGCGATCCAAGCGCAGGGCAGGCAGGAGAGCGCTTTTCAGGCCTCCCTGGCCAAGAAGCACAGCGGAGCAAGTTTGGGAAGGCAAAAGGGGTGCTTGTCATCGACACGTGTCCTACTTGTGAAAATAGCCCAGGGCACCACACCCCTCCTCTTCTTGTACTTTTCGGTGTGTGGTCGGTACCCATCCTCCTTCTTCAAGTTCTTCTGCACTGTTGAGAAACGAGGGACTGCTTGGCCTGTCTTCCTGCTGCTCCTTTCTGCGGCTTTCCTTTGCCAGACTGCAAGGGATGCTTTTTCAAACTAAACCGAAGAACACATCAGCCTGCTCCTGGCTGCACATGCGCATTGTGTTAATGCTTGTGAGCATCGGCTCTGAAAGAGATTCAGCAAAAGAGACTAAAATAGCCTAAACCAAAATAAGGTCAAATAAAATGATAAAATAATCAAATAACAAAACAAAATAAAAACGCATAAAGCAAGGTAAAATAAAAGAAGATAAACCAACATAAAATAAAATAATAAGAAATAACCCCAAAGAAAATGTAATAAAATCAAATACAATAACATCACATGAAAGAAACGAAACTAAACTAACATCAACCAACAGCACAAGACAGAAAATAAAAGAAAGTAAAATAAAGTAAAATCAAATGAAATCCAATCCTGTTTCTACTTGTATCCTTTTTGATTTGTGTCCTCGAAAGTGTTTCTGGAGCTGCAAACCCCCTGGCATTTCAGGCAACTAGTGGTCTCCTTGTTATTCGCCTCATCGTCAGTGCAGGGAATAGAACACAAGTGAAGAGAAGAGAAGGGTTGAGTTGGAAGGGACCTGCAGCCATCCTTCAGGACTCTCTAGCTGAGGTGGAGACGACTAGCAGGAGCAAGGCAAAGGCTGAGAGGGCTGCCGTCACTTTCAGGAAAGGTATTGAGGGTGAAGGCCAAGGGAGGAGAAAAGCTCTGGAGTGCAAGGAAAAAGATGGTCAAGAAGAGAAAAGGATTTGGGACTTCTTTCCCAGAAGAAGACCTCAGCATAAGCAGGGGAGCAGCAAATGTCCCTTGGTGCATGGGTCAGGAACGGCGAGGCCATCCTGCACGTGCTCTCCGTCTCTGCACAGTTCACGCCGAGGGAAGCAAAAGCCTTGCTTTCACCTCTGGCATCCCCACAACCAAATGAATGTAGCTGGGACAAACAGCCTTCACGACGTCGTCTGAATGTCCAGATGTATTTATCGGGACGCCCAGCAGCTGTGCCCAGGGCATGGCCAGCAAGGGCAGGGACAGCCCCCTGAGCCTCCTGGGCCCAGGGAGTGCCTCGGGGCCAGCAGCCCAAAGGCCTTCCTGGGAAGGATGCTGGGCAGAGGGCCGGCGGGCGGGGCTGCGCAGGGGGGGGGCCCGTCACCCCCGTGTCACAGTGCCAGCGCCCGGCAACGCAGCAGTCACCATGCCCCGGGGCAGCATAAAAGGGAGCACGCTCCCGCGTCGCGCTGCCATAGCTGGCCTGGGGGCAGCCCCAAGACGGGCGAGAGGAAGTCCTTGAGGAGGCGGTGGAATTACTTGGCGAGGGCTGAGGGAGGAAGGCCGGAGGAGGCTCGACGAGGCTGCTGGAGACGAGAAGAAGCACCAACAGCTGGAGTTTGGTGAGGCTGGCTGGCCTTTTCAGCTGGCTAGCAGTGGCAAGAGCAAGGGAATGCCTTCTTGAGGAGCACTGCAGAGCTCGCCATCCTCATCCCCTGCGGAGCCAGTGGCAGCAGCTGTGAGGAATGGGATGCAGAGATGTTGGCGGGGGTGCCGGTGCTTTGGAGCAGCCACTGGTGCCTTGCCAGGCGCAGGAAGGATGGTTGTCCCCCAGATGGATCAGGCCGGGGGCGTTTTGCCCCTCTGGGAAGGCCCTGAGGTGGCAGCAGGTGGAGGGAGAATCGGGGTTGGGCATCTCCTGGGAGGCGTGAGCAGCCTGCGGGCCGAGGAGGCAGGTCTTGCTCACGTGCTCAGGGAATAGCCCATCGCCTGCGACGCTGGGGTCAGGACGGAATTTTCCCCCGGGGCAGATTGGCTCTGGTGCCCGGGGGTTTTTTGCCTTCCTCTGCAGCACTGAGCATGAGCACTTGTCAGGGCTCCTCGGGGCCATTTTGGCTGGGTTACTGCCTGCTGCTCATGCACCACGAAGGTGGCCTCTCGTGCCCTGCAGCTGCGGGGAGGAAGGCTTTTTTCCCCCCCACGGTGGGCTAGCAAGTGTCCCCGGGGGTTTTTTGCCTTCCTCTGCAGCATTGAGCACGGCCCCTTGCCAGGGCTCCTTTGGGCCGTTTTGGCTAGGTGCCTGCTGCTCCTGCTCCACCAAGGTGGCCCTCGTGCCCCGCAGGCGGGGGGAGGACGCTTTCTAGACTCCCAGGGCGGACGCCCAGGGTGGCCCCCGGGGGTTGCTTCTTCTCCTCCGCAGCATTGAGCGCAGCCCCTTGTCAGGGCTCCTCTGGGCCCTTTGGGCTCAGTTCTTGCCCGCTGCTCTTGCACCTCCGAGGCGCCACTCGTGCCCTGGCGCTCCCTGGCTCTTTTGCCCCTTGCAGGTTTGGAGCAGGAGCGAGCTCTGCTCTTCCCTTGGCTCCGTTCCCCGAGGTGTTCTTGCTTGTGCAAAACAGCCTGTGCTTGGAAGGGCTGCAGGCTTGCCGCACCATGCGGAGCTGCCGCTTTTCAGCTCTCCCTGCACGCGATCCAAGCGCAGGGCAGGCAGGAGAGCGCTTTTCAGGCCTCCCTGGCCAAGAAGCACAGCGGAGCAAGTTTGGGAAGGCAAAAGGGGTGCTTGTCATCGACACGTGTCCTACTTGTGAAAATAGCCCAGGGCACCACACCCCTCCTCTTCTTGTACTTTTCGGTGTGTGGTCGGTACCCATCCTCCTTCTTCAAGTTCTTCTGCACTGTTGAGAAACGAGGGACTGCTTGGCCTGTCTTCCTGCTGCTCCTTTCTGCGGCTTTCCTTTGCCAGACTGCAAGGGATGCTTTTTCAAACTAAACCGAAGAACACATCAGCCTGCTCCTGGCTGCACATGCGCATTGTGTTAATGCTTGTGAGCATCGGCTCTGAAAGAGATTCAGCAAAAGAGCCTAAAAGAGCCTAAACCAAAATAAGGTCAAATAAAATGATAAAATAATCAAATAACAAAACAAAATAAAAACGCATAAAGCAAGGTAAAATAAAAGAAGATAAACCAACATAAAATAAAATAATAAGAAATAACCCCAAAGAAAATGTAATAAAATCAAATACAATAACATCACATGAAAGAAACGAAACTAAACTAACATCAACCAACAGCACAAGACAGAAAATAAAAGAAAGTAAAATAAAGTAAAATCAAATGAAATCCAATCCTGTTTCTACTTGTATCCTTTTTGATTTGTGTCCTCGAAAGTGTTTCTGGAGCTGCAAACCCCCTGGCATTTCAGGCAACTAGTGGTCTCCTTGTTATTCGCCTCATCGTCAGTGCAGGGAATAGAACACAAGTGAAGAGAAGAGAAGGGTTGAGTTGGAAGGGACCTGCAGCCATCCTTCAGGACTCTCTAGCTGAGGTGGAGACGACTAGCAGGAGCAAGGCAAAGGCTGAGAGGGCTGCCGTCACTTTCAGGAAAGGTATTGAGGGTGAAGGCCAAGGGAGGAGAAAAGCTCTGGAGTGCAAGGAAAAAGATGGTCAAGAAGAGAAAAGGATTTGGGACTTCTTTCCCAGAAGAAGACCTCAGCATAAGCAGGGGAGCAGCAAATGTCCCTTGGTGCATGGGTCAGGAACGGCGAGGCCATCCTGCACGTGCTCTCCGTCTCTGCACAGTTCACGCCGAGGGAAGCAAAAGCCTTGCTTTCACCTCTGGCATCCCCACAACCAAATGAATGTAGCTGGGACAAACAGCCTTCACGACGTCGTCTGAATGTCCAGATGTATTTATCGGGACGCCCAGCAGCTGTGCCCAGGGCATGGCCAGCAAGGGCAGGGACAGCCCCCTGAGCCTCCTGGGCCCAGGGAGTGCCTCGGGGCCAGCAGCCCAAAGGCCTTCCTGGGAAGGATGCTGGGCAGAGGGCCGGCGGGCGGGGCTGCGCAGGGGGGGGGCCCGTCACCCCCGTGTCACAGTGCCAGCGCCCGGCAACGCAGCAGTCACCATGCCCCGGGGCAGCATAAAAGGGAGCACGCTCCCGCGTCGCGCTGCCATAGCTGGCCTGGGGGCAGCCCCAAGACGGGCGAGAGGAAGTCCTTGAGGAGGCGGTGGAATTACTTGGCGAGGGCTGAGGGAGGAAGGCCGGAGGAGGCTCGACGAGGCTGCTGGAGACGAGAAGAAGCACCAACAGCTGGAGTTTGGTGAGGCTGGCTGGCCTTTTCAGCTGGCTAGCAGTGGCAAGAGCAAGGGAATGCCTTCTTGAGGAGCACTGCAGAGCTCGCCATCCTCATCCCCTGCGGAGCCAGTGGCAGCAGCTGTGAGGAATGGGATGCAGAGATGTTGGCGGGGGTGCCGGTGCTTTGGAGCAGCCACTGGTGCCTTGCCAGGCGCAGGAAGGATGGTTGTCCCCCAGATGGATCAGGCCGGGGGCGTTTTGCCCCTCTGGGAAGGCCCTGAGGTGGCAGCAGGTGGAGGGAGAATCGGGGTTGGGCATCTCCTGGGAGGCGTGAGCAGCCTGCGGGCCGAGGAGGCAGGTCTTGCTCACGTGCTCAGGGAATAGCCCATCGCCTGCGACGCTGGGGTCAGGACGGAATTTTCCCCCGGGGCAGATTGGCTCTGGTGCCCGGGGGTTTTTTGCCTTCCTCTGCAGCACTGAGCATGAGCACTTGTCAGGGCTCCTCGGGGCCATTTTGGCTGGGTTACTGCCTGCTGCTCATGCACCACGAAGGTGGCCTCTCGTGCCCTGCAGCTGCGGGGAGGAAGGCTTTTTTCCCCCCCACGGTGGGCTAGCAAGTGTCCCCGGGGGTTTTTTGCCTTCCTCTGCAGCATTGAGCACGGCCCCTTGCCAGGGCTCCTTTGGGCCGTTTTGGCTAGGTGCCTGCTGCTCCTGCTCCACCAAGGTGGCCCTCGTGCCCCGCAGGCGGGGGGAGGACGCTTTCTAGACTCCCAGGGCGGACGCCCAGGGTGGCCCCCGGGGGTTGCTTCTTCTCCTCCGCAGCATTGAGCGCAGCCCCTTGTCAGGGCTCCTCTGGGCCCTTTGGGCTCAGTTCTTGCCCGCTGCTCTTGCACCTCCGAGGCGCCACTCGTGCCCTGGCGCTCCCTGGCTCTTTTGCCCCTTGCAGGTTTGGAGCAGGAGCGAGCTCTGCTCTTCCCTTGGCTCCGTTCCCCGAGGTGTTCTTGCTTGTGCAAAACAGCCTGTGCTTGGAAGGGCTGCAGGCTTGCCGCACCATGCGGAGCTGCCGCTTTTCAGCTCTCCCTGCACGCGATCCAAGCGCAGGGCAGGCAGGAGAGCGCTTTTCAGGCCTCCCTGGCCAAGAAGCACAGCGGAGCAAGTTTGGGAAGGCAAAAGGGGTGCTTGTCATCGACACGTGTCCTACTTGTGAAAATAGCCCAGGGCACCACACCCCTCCTCTTCTTGTACTTTTCGGTGTGTGGTCGGTACCCATCCTCCTTCTTCAAGTTCTTCTGCACTGTTGAGAAACGAGGGACTGCTTGGCCTGTCTTCCTGCTGCTCCTTTCTGCGGCTTTCCTTTGCCAGACTGCAAGGGATGCTTTTTCAAACTAAACCGAAGAACACATCAGCCTGCTCCTGGCTGCACATGCGCATTGTGTTAATGCTTGTGAGCATCGGCTCTGAAAGAGATTCAGCAAAAGAGCCTAAAAGAGCCTAAACCAAAATAAGGTCAAATAAAATGATAAAATAATCAAATAACAAAACAAAATAAAAACGCATAAAGCAAGGTAAAATAAAAGAAGATAAACCAACATAAAATAAAATAATAAGAAATAACCCCAAAGAAAATGTAATAAAATCAAATACAATAACATCACATGAAAGAAACGAAACTAAACTAACATCAACCAACAGCACAAGACAGAAAATAAAAGAAAGTAAAATAAAGTAAAATCAAATGAAATCCAATCCTGTTTCTACTTGTATCCTTTTTGATTTGTGTCCTCGAAAGTGTTTCTGGAGCTGCAAACCCCCTGGCATTTCAGGCAACTAGTGGTCTCCTTGTTATTCGCCTCATCGTCAGTGCAGGGAATAGAACACAAGTGAAGAGAAGAGAAGGGTTGAGTTGGAAGGGACCTGCAGCCATCCTTCAGGACTCTCTAGCTGAGGTGAAGACGACTAGCAGGAGCAAGGCAAAGGCTGAGAGGGCTGCCGTCTCTTTCAGGAAAGGTATTGAGGGTGAAGGCCAAGGGAGGAGAAAAGCTCTGGAGTGCAAGGAAAAAGATGGTCAAGAAGAGAAAAGGATTTGGGACTTCTTTCCCAGAAGAAGACCTCAGCATAAGCAGGGGAGCAGCAAATGTCCCTTGGTGCATGGGTCAGGAACGGCGAGGCTATCCTGCACGTGCTCTCCGTCTCTGCACAGTTCACGCCGAGGGAAGCAAAAGCCTTGCTTTCACCTCTGGCATCCCCACAACCAAATGAATGTAGCTGGGACAAACAGCCTTCACGACGTCGTCTGAATGTCCAGATGTATTTAGCGGGACGCCCAGCAGCTGTGCCCAGGGCATGGCCAGCAAGGGCAGGGACAGCCCCCTGAGCCTCCTGGGCCCAGGGACTGCCTCGGGGCCAGCAGCCCAAAGGCCTTCCTGGGAAGGATGCTGGGCAGAGGGCCGGCGGGCGGGGCTGCGCAGGGGGGGGGCCCGTCACCCCCGTGTCACAGTGCCAGCGCCCGGCAACGCAGCAGTCACCATGCCCCGGGGCAGCATAAAAGGGAGCACGCTCCCGCGTCGCGCTGCCATAGCTGGCCTGGGGGCAGCCCCAAGACGGGCGAGAGGAAGTCCTTGAGGAGGCGGTGGAATTACTTGGCGAGGGCTGAGGGAGGAAGGCCGGAGGAGGCTCGACGAGGCTGCTGGAGACGAGAAGAACCCCCAAGAGCTGGAGGTTGGTGAGGCTGGCTGGCCTTTTCAGCTGGCTAGCAGTGGCAAGAGCAAGGGAATGCCTTCTTGAGGAGCACTGCAGAGCTCGCCATCCTCATCCCCTGCGGAGCCAGTGGCAGCAGCCGTGAGGAATGGGATGCAGAGATGTTGGCGGGGGTGCCGGTGCTTTGGAGCAGCCACTGGTGCCTTGCCAGGCGCAGGAAGGATGGTTGTCCCCCAGATGGATCAGGCCGGGGGCGTTTTGCCCCTCTGGGAAGGCCCTGAGGTGGCAGCAGGTGGAGGGAGAATCGGGGTTGGGCATCTCCTGGGAGGCGTGAGCAGCCTGCGGGCCGAGGAGGCAGGTCTTGCTCACGTGCTCAGGGAATAGCCCATCGCCTGCGACGCTGGGGTCAGGACGGAATTTTCCCCCGGGGCAGATTGGCTCTGGTGCCCGGGGGTTTTTTGCCTTCCTCTGCAGCACTGAGCATGAGCACTTGTCAGGGCTCCTCGGGGCCATTTTGGCTGGGTTACTGCCTGCTGCTCATGCACCACGAAGGTGGCCTCTCGTGCCCTGCAGCTGCGGGGAGGAAGGCTTTTTTCCCCCCCACGGTGGGCTAGCAAGTGTCCCCGGGGGTTTTTTGCCTTCCTCTGCAGCATTGAGCACGGCCCCTTGCCAGGGCTCCTTTGGGCCGTTTTGGCTAGGTGCCTGCTGCTCCTGCTCCACCAAGGTGGCCCTCGTGCCCCGCAGGCGGGGGGAGGACGCTTTCTAGACTCCCAGGGCGGACGCCCAGGGTGGCCCCCGGGGGTTGCTTCTTCTCCTCCGCAGCATTGAGCGCAGCCCCTTGTCAGGGCTCCTCTGGGCCCTTTGGGCTCAGTTCTTGCCCGCTGCTCTTGCACCTCCGAGGCGCCACTCGTGCCCTGGCGCTCCCTGGCTCTTTTGCCCCTTGCAGGTTTGGAGCAGGAGCGAGCTCTGCTCTTCCCTTGGCTCCGTTCCCCGAGGTGTTCTTGCTTGTGCAAAACAGCCTGTGCTTGGAAGGGCTGCAGGCTTGCCGCACCATGCGGAGCTGCCGCTTTTCAGCTCTCCCTGCACGCGATCCAAGCGCAGGGCAGGCAGGAGAGCGCTTTTCAGGCCTCCCTGGCCAAGAAGCACAGCGGAGCAAGTTTGGGAAGGCAAAAGGGGTGCTTGTCATCGACACGTGTCCTACTTGTGAAAATAGCCCAGGGCACCACACCCCTCCTCTTCTTGTACTTTTCGGTGTGTGGTCGGTACCCATCCTCCTTCTTCAAGTTCTTCTGCACTGTTGAGAAACGAGGGACTGCTTGGCCTGTCTTCCTGCTGCTCCTTTCTGCGGCTTTCCTTTGCCAGACTGCAAGGGATGCTTTTTCAAACTAAACCGAAGAACACATCAGCCTGCTCCTGGCTGCACATGCGCATTGTGTTAATGCTTGTGAGCATCGGCTCTGAAAGAGATTCAGCAAAAGAGACTAAAATAGCCTAAACCAAAATAAGGTCAAATAAAATGATAAAATAATCAAATAACAAAACAAAATAAAAACGCATAAAGCAAGGTAAAATAAAAGAAGATAAACCAACATAAAATAAAATAATAAGAAATAACCCCAAAGAAAATGTAATAAAATCAAATACAATAACATCACATGAAAGAAACGAAACTAAACTAACATCAACCAACAGCACAAGACAGAAAATAAAAGAAAGTAAAATAAAGTAAAATCAAATGAAATCCAATCCTGTTTCTACTTGTATCCTTTTTGATTTGTGTCCTCGAAAGTGTTTCTGGAGCTGCAAACCCCCTGGCATTTCAGGCAACTAGTGGTCTCCTTGTTATTCGCCTCATCGTCAGTGCAGGGAATAGAACACAAGTGAAGAGAAGAGAAGGGTTGAGTTGGAAGGGACCTGCAGCCATCCTTCAGGACTCTCTAGCTCAGGTGGAGACGACTAGCAGGAGCAAGGCAAAGGCTGAGAGGGCTGCCGTCACTTTCAGGAAAGGTATTGAGGGTGAAGGCCAAGGGAGGAGAAAAGCTCTGGAGTGCAAGGAAAAAGATGGTCAAGAAGAGAAAAGGATTTGGGACTTCTTTCCCAGAAGAAGACCTCAGCATAAGCAGGGGAGCAGCAAATGTCCCTTGGTGCATGGGTCAGGAACGGCGAGGCCATCCTGCACGTGCTCTCCGTCTCTGCACAGTTCACGCCGAGGGAACCAAAAGCCTTGCTTTCACCTCTGGCATCCCCACAACCAAATGAATGTAGCTGGGACAAACAGCCTTCACGACGTCGTCTGAATGTCCAGATGTATTTAGCGGGACGCCCAGCAGCTGTGCCCAGGGCATGGCCAGCAAGGGCAGGGACAGCCCCCTGAGCCTCCTGGGCCCAGGGAGTGCCTCGGGGCCAGCAGCCCAAAGGCCTTCCTGGGAAGGATGCTGGGCAGAGGGCCGGCGGGCGGGGCTGCGCAGGGGGGGGGGCCCGTCACCCCCGTGTCACAGTGCCAGCGCCCGGCAACGCAGCAGTCACCATGCCCCGGGGCAGCATAAAAGGGAGCACGCTCCCGCGTCGCGCTGCCATAGCTGGCCTGGGGGCAGCCCCAAGACGGGCGAGAGGAAGTCCTTGAGGAGGCGGTGGAATTACTTGGCGAGGGCTGAGGGAGGAAGGCCGGAGGAGGCTCGACGAGGCTGCTGGAGACGAGAAGAAGCACCAACAGCTGGAGGTTGGTGAGGCTGGCTGGCCTTTTCAGCTGGCTAGCAGTGGCAAGAGCAAGGGAATGCCTTCTTGAGGAGCACTGCAGAGCTCGCCATCCTCATCCCCTGCGGAGCCAGTGGCAGCAGCCGTGAGGAATGGGATGCAGAGATGTTGGCGGGGGTGCCGGTGCTTTGGAGCAGCCACTGGTGCCTTGCCAGGCGCAGGAAGGATGGTTGTCCCCCAGATGGATCAGGCCGGGGGCGTTTTGCCCCTCTGGGAAGGCCCTGAGGTGGCAGCAGGTGGAGGGAGAATTGGGGTTGGGCATCTCCTGGGAGGCGTGAGCAGCCTGCGGGCCGAGGAGGCAGGTCTTGCTCACGTGCTCAGGGAATAGCCCATCGCCTGCGACGCTGGGGTCAGGACGGAATTTTCCCCCGGGGCAGATTGGCTCTGGTGCCCGGGGGTTTTTTGCCTTCCTCTGCAGCACTGAGCATGAGCACTTGTCAGGGCTCCTCGGGGCCATTTTGGCTGGGTTACTGCCTGCTGCTCATGCACCACGAAGGTGGCCTCTCGTGCCCTGCAGCTGCGGGGAGGAAGGCTTTTTTCCCCCCCACGGTGGGCTAGCAAGTGTCCCCGGGGGTTTTTTGCCTTCCTCTGCAGCATTGAGCACGGCCCCTTGCCAGGGCTCCTTTGGGCCGTTTTGGCTAGGTGCCTGCTGCTCCTGCTCCACCAAGGTGGCCCTCGTGCCCCGCAGGCGGGGGGAGGACGCTTTCTAGACTCCCAGGGCGGACGCCCAGGGTGGCCCCCGGGGGTTGCTTCTTCTCCTCCGCAGCATTGAGCGCAGCCCCTTGTCAGGGCTCCTCTGGGCCCTTTGGGCTCAGTTCTTGCCCGCTGCTCTTGCACCTCCGAGGCGCCACTCGTGCCCTGGCGCTCCCTGGCTCTTTTGCCCCTTGCAGGTTTGGAGCAGGAGCGAGCTCTGCTCTTCCCTTGGCTCCGTTCCCCGAGGTGTTCTTGCTTGTGCAAAACAGCCTGTGCTTGGAAGGGCTGCAGGCTTGCCGCACCATGCGGAGCTGCCGCTTTTCAGCTCTCCCTGCACGCGATCCAAGCGCAGGGCAGGCAGGAGAGCGCTTTTCAGGCCTCCCTGGCCAAGAAGCACAGCGGAGCAAGTTTGGGAAGGCAAAAGGGGTGCTTGTCATCGACACGTGTCCTACTTGTGAAAATAGCCCAGGGCACCACACCCCTCCTCTTCTTGTACTTTTCGGTGTGTGGTCGGTACCCATCCTCCTTCTTCAAGTTCTTCTGCACTGTTGAGAAACGAGGGACTGCTTGGCCTGTCTTCCTGCTGCTCCTTTCTGCGGCTTTCCTTTGCCAGACTGCAAGGGATGCTTTTTCAAACTAAACCGAAGAACACATCAGCCTGCTCCTGGCTGCACATGCGCATTGTGTTAATGCTTGTGAGCATCGGCTCTGAAAGAGATTCAGCAAAAGAGACTAAAATAGCCTAAACCAAAATAAGGTCAAATAAAATGATAAAATAATCAAATAACAAAACAAAATAAAAACGCATAAAGCAAGGTAAAATAAAAGAAGATAAACCAACATAAAATAAAATAATAAGAAATAACCCCAAAGAAAATGTAATAAAATCAAATACAATAACATCACATGAAAGAAACGAAACTAAACTAACATCAACCAACAGCACAAGACAGAAAATAAAAGAAAGTAAAATAAAGTAAAATCAAATGAAATCCAATCCTGTTTCTACTTGTATCCTTTTTGATTTGTGTCCTCGAAAGTGTTTCTGGAGCTGCAAACCCCCTGGCATTTCAGGCAACTAGTGGTCTCCTTGTTATTCGCCTCATCGTCAGTGCAGGGAATAGAACACAAGTGAAGAGAAGAGAAGGGTTGAGTTGGAAGGGACCTGCAGCCATCCTTCAGGACTCTCTAGCTCAGGTGGAGACGACTAGCAGGAGCAAGGCAAAGGCTGAGAGGGCTGCCGTCACTTTCAGGAAAGGTATTGAGGGTGAAGGCCAAGGGAGGAGAAAAGCTCTGGAGTGCAAGGAAAAAGATGGTCAAGAAGAGAAAAGGATTTGGGACTTCTTTCCCAGAAGAAGACCTCAGCATAAGCAGGGGAGCAGCAAATGTCCCTTGGTGCATGGGTCAGGAACGGCGAGGCCATCCTGCACGTGCTCTCCGTCTCTGCACAGTTCACGCCGAGGGAACCAAAAGCCTTGCTTTCACCTCTGGCATCCCCACAACCAAATGAATGTAGCTGGGACAAACAGCCTTCACGACGTCGTCTGAATGTCCAGATGTATTTAGCGGGACGCCCAGCAGCTGTGCCCAGGGCATGGCCAGCAAGGGCAGGGACAGCCCCCTGAGCCTCCTGGGCCCAGGGAGTGCCTCGGGGCCAGCAGCCCAAAGGCCTTCCTGGGAAGGATGCTGGGCAGAGGGCCGGCGGGCGGGGCTGCGCAGGGGGGGGGGCCCGTCACCCCCGTGTCACAGTGCCAGCGCCCGGCAACGCAGCAGTCACCATGCCCCGGGGCAGCATAAAAGGGAGCACGCTCCCGCGTCGCGCTGCCATAGCTGGCCTGGGGGCAGCCCCAAGACGGGCGAGAGGAAGTCCTTGAGGAGGCGGTGGAATTACTTGGCGAGGGCTGAGGGAGGAAGGCCGGAGGAGGCTCGACGAGGCTGCTGGAGACGAGAAGAACCCCCAAGAGCTGGAGGTTGGTGAGGCTGGCTGGCCTTTTCAGCTGGCTAGCAGTGGCAAGAGCAAGGGAATGCCTTCTTGAGGAGCACTGCAGAGCTCGCCATCCTCATCCCCTGCGGAGCCAGTGGCAGCAGCCGTGAGGAATGGGATGCAGAGATGTTGGCGGGGGTGCCGGTGCTTTGGAGCAGCCACTGGTGCCTTGCCAGGCGCAGGAAGGATGGTTGTCCCCCAGATGGATCAGGCCGGGGGCGTTTTGCCCCTCTGGGAAGGCCCTGAGGTGGCAGCAGGTGGAGGGAGAATCGGGGTTGGGCATCTCCTGGGAGGCGTGAGCAGCCTGCGGGCCGAGGAGGCAGGTCTTGCTCACGTGCTCAGGGAATAGCCCATCGCCTGCGACGCTGGGGTCAGGACGGAATTTTCCCCCGGGGCAGATTGGCTCTGGTGCCCGGGGGTTTTTTGCCTTCCTCTGCAGCACTGAGCATGAGCACTTGTCAGGGCTCCTCGGGGCCATTTTGGCTGGGTTACTGCCTGCTGCTCATGCACCACGAAGGTGGCCTCTCGTGCCCTGCAGCTGCGGGGAGGAAGGCTTTTTTCCCCCCCACGGTGGGCTAGCAAGTGTCCCCGGGGGTTTTTTGCCTTCCTCTGCAGCATTGAGCACGGCCCCTTGCCAGGGCTCCTTTGGGCCGTTTTGGCTAGGTGCCTGCTGCTCCTGCTCCACCAAGGTGGCCCTCGTGCCCCGCAGGCGGGGGGAGGACGCTTTCTAGACTCCCAGGGCGGACGCCCAGGGTGGCCCCCGGGGGTTGCTTCTTCTCCTCCGCAGCATTGAGCGCAGCCCCTTGTCAGGGCTCCTCTGGGCCCTTTGGGCTCAGTTCTTGCCCGCTGCTCTTGCACCTCCGAGGCGCCACTCGTGCCCTGGCGCTCCCTGGCTCTTTTGCCCCTTGCAGGTTTGGAGCAGGAGCGAGCTCTGCTCTTCCCTTGGCTCCGTTCCCCGAGGTGTTCTTGCTTGTGCAAAACAGCCTGTGCTTGGAAGGGCTGCAGGCTTGCCGCACCATGCGGAGCTGCCGCTTTTCAGCTCTCCCTGCACGCGATCCAAGCGCAGGGCAGGCAGGAGAGCGCTTTTCAGGCCTCCCTGGCCAAGAAGCACAGCGGAGCAAGTTTGGGAAGGCAAAAGGGGTGCTTGTCATCGACACGTGTCCTACTTGTGAAAATAGCCCAGGGCACCACACCCCTCCTCTTCTTGTACTTTTCGGTGTGTGGTCGGTACCCATCCTCCTTCTTCAAGTTCTTCTGCACTGTTGAGAAACGAGGGACTGCTTGGCCTGTCTTCCTGCTGCTCCTTTCTGCGGCTTTCCTTTGCCAGACTGTAAGGGATGCTTTTTCAAACTAAACCGAAGAACACATCAGCCTGCTCCTGGCTGCACATGCGCATGGTGTTAATGCTTGTGAGCATCGGCTCTGAAAGAGATTCAGCCAAATAGCCTAAAAGAGCCTAAACCAAAATAAGGTCAAATAAAATGATAAAAAAAGAAAATAACAAAACAAAATAAAAACGCGTCAAGCAAGGTAAAATAAAATAAGATAAACCAACATAAAATAGAATAAGAAGAAATAACCCCAAAGAAAATAGAATAAAATCAAATACAGTCACATCACATGAAAGAAACGAAACTAAACTAACATAAACCAACAGAACAAGACGGAAAATAAAATAAAGTAAAATGAAGTAAAATCAAATGAAATCCAATCCTGTTTCTGCTTGTATCCTTTTTGATTTGTGTCCTCAAAAGTGTTTCTGGAGCTGTAAACCCCCTGGCATTTCAGGTAACTAGTGGTCTCCTTGTTATTCGCCTCATCGTCAGTGCAGTGAATAGAACACAAGTGAAGAGAAGAGTAGGGTTGAGTTGGAAGGGACCTGCAGCGATCCTTCAGGACCCTCTAGCTGAGGTGAAGACGACTAGCAGGAGCAAGGCAAAGGCTGAGAGGGCTGCCGTCACCTTCAGGAAAGGTATTGAGGGTGAAGGCCAAGGGAGGAGAAAAGCTCTGGAGTGCAAGGAAACAGATGGTCAAGAAGAGAAAAGGATTTGGGACTTCTTTCCCAGAAGAAGATCTCAGCATAAGCAGGGGAGCAGCAAATGTCCCTTGGTGCATGGGTCAGGAACGGCGAGGCCATCCTGCACGTGCTCTCCGTCTCTGCACAGTTCATGCAGAGGGAACCCAAAGCCTTGCTTTCACCTCTGGCATCCCCACAACCAAATGAATGCAGATGGGACAAACAGCCTTCACAACGTAGTCTGAATGTCCAGATGTATTTAGCGGGACGCCCAGCAGCTGTGCCCAGGGCATGGCCAGCAAGGGCAGGGACAACGGCTCCTCTGGTGAAAAGGGAGGCTTTTTCTTCTCGCCTCTGGTATATGCTTCCTTGGACGGGGGTGGGGAACGAGAAAGAAAAAAGTTGGAGCTGGGTAAAGAACAGTTTTCCAGGCTTTGTGTTTTATCAAAGGAAGATAGTAGATCGAATTCCTCTCCCTCCACATTAGCCTTCTAAAAGGCAGGCATTCAGTTGAATCTACTTTTCTATAGACACAAAACTAGAAGAGGGAGGGGGGAAGAAGTTTCTTTCCGCAGAAGTCTCCCATTCATTGGATCAGCTAAGAAATCAGCTCCGACTAGAATAATAATTTTGACAGGTAGAAATCGGGTGAAATGAATCCCACCTCTCCTTTGCCAGAGGCTAAATGTAAATTGCAGGCTCAGGATAAAGGCAGTCTCCGAGGAATTACAGTTCAGAGATGGAAGAAGTCTATCTTACAGCTTCTACAAAAGGAGAACCATGGCAGGAGGACAGAAGTGCTACCAAGTGCATTTTAAAACAGCCCCTCTTGTCAGCACACGGGAGTATTTTCTTAGTTTATAGCAACAGGAAAACATCGGTCTGTTTCACCCATGGGATCTGATAACAGTCAGAGGGGAAGGAAATCTCAGTCCAGCGGCGATTTGTCAAATATGGCAAGAAGCCTTTGAAACACAGACCAGAAGCCACACGAGCTTTCAAAGAGAACGACTCCACTGTAAACACGACTGAAATGTTTTGCAAAAAAAATGCAGATTCTTAGCACAGCACAAGTTTAACCAGCTCCCAGGGGCATGAACGGTAGGGCCACCCTATTTTAATCTTAGAAAGTATCACAGATTTTAAGGTTCCGATACAATGGCAATGCTTCCTCCCCCATCATTACAGATGCTGGCCAACTCGGGTGCATTGCCCCTCAGACATTTTGGCGTGGTTTCTCTCATTCGCTTTTTGGTCCGTCCCATTAATTCCATACTTACGCATTAATAGTTGGTATTGCATGTCTTCCCGTGTTGGTCAGCATAGCGCTTTTTGTATTGGGATCTTTCACCTCCATCATGAAACTCCTTGGGATTCCTGTGCTCTTTTTAATTCTGGGAACAGATGCAAAGTTTTTGTCCTGTTGAGAAAAGAAATGCAGACACATCTCACCTTAAGACCCACACTTAAAATGACATTTCAATGATCATTTTAGGCAGCAAAAGCCTTTAATCCTCTCCTTTCACTGAGCGTAAGGGCTGCTCGACTGAAATACTGATTTTCCTAACTGAATATAGCCAGGATGTTCCAAAGGCTTGAGCAGCGTTTTGAACTCATTTGACATTCCTTGCCTTAACTTCAGGTTCCTTAAGGGTGAAATATCCCTTAGCTCACCCTCCACTCAGAGAAGAGGCACAAACCCGCTCCTCCTCCAAAGTGCAATCCAGAGCAAGAGCTTAATGCGGTGCTCGGAATCAGTCACTGGAAGAAACTTATACTCACCATCTCTATAGGAAGGGTGAATTCCTGCCTCCTGCATATATGTTCAGTGACTAACCTTCAGTGGCATGAATACTCAACCAGAGGCTTGTGTAATTAAAACACGCAAACATTCAACAGATGGGGTCAACAGAAACATCTGGATTTTATACAAAACACTAAAACCTGCAAACTCTCATTAAAAAGAGTTAAACCCAGAAACATTTCCAGTAACACTGCAATACATAAAGATATGCATGAAAGTTCAGAGAGGGAGAGCTATGGACATATTTAACGCCCATGACCTAGAAAAAAGAACATTTTCATTTATACTTCCAGGTTTCCCTTGAGTTTTGAAGGGCTTTGCAACATTGCCATATAACCTCTGTATTTCACCCCAAGAGAAACAATTCCTAATACGAGTATTCATCTCTCTGTTATGTAACTGCCAAGGGAAAAAAAATTAAAAAGTAAGTAACACCAGAAGTCTCCCGCAGTCTTACCCCATTTGTTGGGCAGTTCTTTATATAGTGGCCAGGTTTTCTGCAACGAAAGCAAGTCTATGATGGTGGAGGTGGACCCAAGGGTTCCTTCATGTAACTAAAGGTTTTTTGGGAAAAAAAGAAAAAGGTATGCCTGTGTCTCTCTTGTTAAAACAAACATCTCTACAATTTTTCCATAGTCTGCAAAGAACAGATTAGACATTATCAGCACTTACTTGATTGGGTCATATTCATGGTAAGACTGTATCATCATGGCTTTGATTTTATCTTCTTCGGAGGCATTGGCTTCACAATTTAATTTCTGCCGTGAGAGAGGGAAGAAGTTACCAGTGGGAAGAGATTTCTCTTTCTTGGCAAAGAACTCCAAGCTTTACTCTCAGAAGAAAGCACCAGCTCCTCTGCATTAGGCCCTGCCTTCTCTAACCTTTCTAACTTTAAAGACTAGCAAGTTCATTGCCTAGCACTGCGTCTTTCACAAAGCGCTTTCCCAGCCAAAGTTACACATGGTTGAGCACAAAATGCGAGCAGTTCCATAGCAAAACATGGCATTACAACAGTTTCAGAAGGTCACATCTGCTACCATGCCACACATACATGTTGGCATATTCCTATCAACAATTAGGCACATTTACACAATTTGCACAATCTGCCTTCAAACAAGTTCGATCGTGTTGTCCACTGTACATATACTACTATTTATGAAATTGTGCAGCATTCACAGAATGGATCTAGAACTATAATGACTAGAAATTCAAAAACAGCCATGCAATTCTCCATGCTCCAGAAACGCTTCTATTTTGGCTGCTGCAAACCCCCCTGAAATGTCCATAACTTACAGCCAATTAAATTCTGAGGTAAAATCCGTGTTAGTTTCTTTCCAACGCAAAATTAACAAAACGTTCAAAAAACAGTAAACAGCTGCTGAAATGCTGCTGCTTTGTGTCTTGAAGATGAGTTAGCCTGCAACATTACGTTGAGGCTGAGAAGGTACTCCCCTTCTATCTTCCCAAACTGGCAACTCCTCTTTACAGGACAGTATCAAAATATACACACATTTTAAAGTGAAAATAAATACTTTACATCATTATTAAAAAGTAAATTAAAGTTGTGCTCACATTACAACAGTTCTCCAGCTACAGATCACAGTATAAGATTCAATACTACGAAGCAAAGACTTTTTGTTTTTAAGTATTTGACCAGAAGATATATACACCTTAATAAGCTGGGCCAGAGAAAGAGATGCAGAAGAGTCATCAATCTGTTCCCAAAAAATAAAACACAGATTCAAGTTCTACAATCCAAACATAGCAATACTTAACCTCTACTGTACTCTGAAAGGCAGCACGATAACCTCTGAGTGTCACTGAAAGAGGCATTTCCAACCTAGTGTCACTTGTATTTGTTCAAAACAAAGTCCAAGCCTATGACACCTTCAGAGTGCCTAGGTGGTTAACGAGAAGAAACTAAAACAGCCAAACCCGCCTGAGATCAACTTCTTGCTCCAGAATATCTTAGAGAGGGACCCTTGTCAAATGCTCGCAACTGCTTAAACGTCGAAGGGGTAAGGAAGCTGTCAAGTTTCAGCTAAAAAGGACTTAAAAAAAACCCTGGAGTTTATTTGAGAAGGAAGCATCACTACAGGAAACTTCTTTTCAGTGTAGTTTGTCAATTAATCAGCTAATGTCTCATCATGTATAAATGCACATGGTTATGCTTTTACAAACACAGCATAGTTGCCTGGCAAAATAAGTATTTCCTTGGGTTATTTATTTATATTTTACCAGCAGCAGGACAGTGTTTTCAAACCTGAAGAAAAATGCTGCCCCTTTTCCAAAGGTACATTCAAAGTGGTGGTAGACTGAAGAAAGGCTTCGCCTTTGGGAAAGTAAAGCAGCAGGCGACCCTGAAGTCACCGAGCTCCAAACATGTACTGCAGGCAGAAAGTAGGAAAAATGACAGGCATTTTACCCACAAATGCACCAGGCTCTAACCTTGTGCCAAAGCCTGTACACTGGGTTTCAGGTATTTTCATTTGCAGACAAACTGTTAAACTAAACTGCTTCATCAGGTAAAGCAGAAAGATCAAATGCAGAGCTCTAGAATACCGCTTTGCGTAGCAACACTACTGAAATTCACGGCAAGGTATTCAAAACACTTATGTACCCAGAGGGGCCCAAACAGTAGCACTTCAGTTTCACAGTTGTAGGAACAAATACCCAGGTATTTAAGGACATGAAAAGGAATCATTCAGCTGCACAGAACTGTCCTCCAAACATAAGGGATACGTTGGTTTTGGTATTTGTTTGAACCCCCAAGGCAAAAGTAAGAAACAGTCCCAACTTTTAACAATCATGGTTTCTCAGTGGGTTTTGATAACATTTTCAAAAACCATGAGGCCAAAACGGATTTAAAACCGAAAGCTAAGTGATACATGGTGAAAATGGCAAAAAATACACTCCAAACCATTTTTATTGCAAGAAACAAAAAGCACACGACACCCTATACAAACAGGGTTTTGCTAGTATTGCTAGCTAGAGGCAGACAGATGTAGAACAGGGCACCATGTTCAGTTGGGCAAACCTCGCACCTACGTGATCTCAAAATGATCATACATTATCTGTACAACTCCAAGTCATTCAGGAAGTGTTCCAGCAGATTCAATATGAAATACAATGCACTCCTAGGCACAAATACCAGGATTCACATTAGAACTGTGCAAACGATGGCATTACTCAGTTTTTACTATGCTGAATCAAATCCGTTCTATTCACAACATATGCTGTCTTTTACTGGAAAATATATAAATATATTAATACAGGGCTACATTGTTTAGAATGAAGTGCAGTGTCTAGCAAAAAGTCTGTGTTTTTACATACTGCTTTTGATGTTCCGCTCACTGGCTCAGTTGGACTTCTGGAAGAAGAAATACAGGTGATCAGAACTTAAAACAGAGCACTTGTACCCAACATAAAGCGGTGAAAACAGATTCTAAAACCTGAACATCCAAACATTATGTTCTGATAGTCTAGTGAATGTGGACATTTAGTCGTACACAGAAACTGTTCTCTCTTGGTCCATGCAGTGCAGCTAAAAAAAACCCCAACAATCACATTTCTACTTTGTCACAAATTACTCGAAGACTTACAGATAGAGAACACAACAGTGCAAGAGGAAGCCCTCAGGTATTTTGTCTCTGCTACATCAGTATCAAAAAGATGAAGTCTGTCCTACAGTTTTGTGTTCTTCAGTCATCAACCATCAAAACACAGAGGTCACTTTAGCCAATCTCTACACCCCTAGTATTGCAAATAGGTACCAGATAGAGTACTTGAGTGTCTGAGAAAGAACAGTCATAGCCTAGACACGTCCAAGTGCAAGTCTACTTCAGTGAAAAAAATCACTCATCTGACAAAGAAATAACAGAAATGTCAGCCGCAGAGTCTTTAGAACAGTGTTTCTTTGTGGGAGCCCAAGCCCTGTGTTCAGGTATCTCCCACACTTGGCCAGGATAGGGCCAAAATACTACATGTGTTCCATAGGCTGTATTGACTAAAAATAGCAGTAGATATCTCACCTGAAAGCAGTTCCTGGGCTTTTGTGCGATTTAGGAGCCCTGTGACAAAATAAAAAAAAAAAAGGTCTTAATTGCCAGAACTTGCTTGAAGATAATCTTGAAAATGCTACAATATTCTAGGAAATATTTATAACATTTGAAAACCTGCTGAGATTCCACACACTCATTCATCTGTACCTGCATGCTGCTCATCCTGAATCGGACATGCAAGCATTGATGTCGTTAGCAAACAATTCATACATCACCCAAAGTGTCCCATGAGCAGAGGCAATTCAAGGGCTGCTCTGGAATTTCTGTACAAATAGAAAGGCTCGTGCTCCCTGCCACTGCTAGAACACCACCAGGCTGGCAATTACAGCCATGTACCTCCTGCAGATGAGGAAGTACAGGGAAATACTTTAGATTGCCACGCAAGGATTTCTTCATCCATTTCCCTTGAAGAACATACTACAAGGCGAGTAATGCATTGCTGAAGGCCTCTCCACCCTGACAGCATACATTCACCATTCCCAAACACGAACCACTCTACCGGTTCTTTCTGCAATGTTTCCCGCTGAAGGAATAGGAAGCTAAGCTGCCCGGTTAATTTTCAACGGGAGAACAGCAGCGCCATTCTTTCCTTATCCCCACACACAGGTATTGCTTTGAGCTTTGATGCCAGCAGCATCTCTTCTCTCCTTTCAGGGCAGCATTACAATACCAGGAGAGGGTGCCATCCAGCCAGAAACAGAGGATGCATTGACAAGACGGCACTAAGCATACGCATTGAAATTAACCCCCAAAACAAGGCCATGTTTATAAGCACGACACTGTGGTGTCCAGAATTACTCGGTAGTGCCTGAAAGCACTGCAACAACTCCTGCAGTAATATGCCCAAAGTTTACATGCAGAGCCACAGAAATTCAGGGTTTTTTGCTTGCAAATGCTTCCTGGGTACCAGGATGCTGCTGTACTGTCTTTTTGAGACTCCCTGTAACTCATCAGTCTACTTTATTTCTTGAGGACCAACATCAGAAAGACATGGCAAAACCACAAGCGAATAATATCTACTAATTGTGGTGGAGAGGCATATCTTAAAAGCAGCTGGAAAACATGACCAGTCAAACAATGCTAATGTAGCTGAGAGAGAACTGGGCTGCATGAATACCTAAATGACAGCATTAATCCTCTAGTCAGGATTGCATTTGAATATCTGTCCTTTTAATCAGGACATCCAATTCCCTGTCCTCCATAAATCTCAGCAATATAGAGTTGAAACCTGGAGCACAGATACCATCTTAGGGTAAAAACAGACTTAGAAAGAGAACTAGCAACATTTGGTAACATGTTAAACTGCTTACTGAGTTTCAAGTTTGGAAAGGATTAACTATTCCTTCATCGTACTCACACAAAAGGAAGTACGCTTTAGGATAGTGTTGTTTTTATCTTGCCTGAAACGGACATTGTCTTTAGGAAACTAACAGGAATCCCTTAGGAGTGGAACCTCTTGTTTGCATGGTTTGCCAGCTGGCAACCCTTGGTCTCTCCTCTATAGCTAGCATGCAAAAGACCCCGATTTGGGGCGTAGGAATACCTGCCACATCCCGCCCCCCCCCTTCTGCAAATGCAAGAAAGAGTCAAACGGATACATTAAAATCTACCCCAGGACAACAAAAATTAACAGCAGCTTTAACAAGAAAGATACAATCGGAATGCCTCTGTAAACTAATAGCCATTAAAAAAGTTAACACATGGAAACCCCTGACAAAGAATACAATGCTTGTTGATTCCTTACACAACGTATGTTTTGCTGGGAGCTTTAACTCCTCCAACAGGGATTCTTCGAACAACGACCGATGAGTGCTTAGGAATCAGGGCATTATCAGCGGTGTATTCTGAAAACAACATAAATACAGAAAAGACATTAGTCAATTCGTAAGAATGTATATTGATATCGAATTACATAGCACTTCAGAGAATCCCTTTGCAGATAAAAAAACAAAATTTGATATCTAACTTTGCGCTTCTGTCGTCTCAACACCCGAACAGTACAGTTCAAGAAACTGCAGGTGTGATAATCAAACACAAGCAGCAAAATCGGTTTCATTTTTTTAAAACAGTTTGAATGCCAACAGCAAAATGCTCTCAAGGGTCACTAAAGGAGACTCTGCTAATGCATGAGCTTCTTTCCTGATCTAGCCAAAGTTGCTTTTGCTTCTGTTAGTCTATAAAACCAGTAGATCTTTGGAGAAAAATGAACTGCAGCAAAGTCTCACCTGCATACACCAGACTCTAAAGTCTGACTAGCTTGCCCTGCAACAGAACAGGCACTGTGCCAAAGCGTGAAAACCCTGCGCCATTGCTTCAGTAGCTGTTAACTAAAAACGCTTCACCTACGCTGCCGGTGCTCCAGACGGACAGAACACAGAAGAGAGCCTGCCATCGCTGCCTATTTCTTGGAGCTTCATCCATCAACAGCCACACTTCTCAGCCGCCCAGTGCTTTACATTTCAGTGGAAACGATACTGGCAGGGCTAGAAGTTGGATCGCGGAAATGTTGGGCATTTGTTGAGCTTGCTTTCACAAGCAGGGCAGAATGGGCTGCTATCTCCCCTCTTCAGCTGCTCATCTCGTTTGAATGAACCAAAGGAACGTGAATACTTTCCATTCACTTTTTGCAGAGCAGAGAGACTCAAAGGAAATTCCTTATGAAGACAGCCTCGGAAAGCCTCTCGAAAACAGCGTGTGCCTGAAGCTCCCCGTGCTTTGCCTTGGCTCACACCATGTCAGTCTTCTGAAGAGGAGGAAAGCCTTTGGCCCTTTTACATAAGGCCCCCAACAAAGAAACCCGACTACCCGACGCACTTGGAGTGAGTAAGCTTAAAATGCAAAGATCTCTCCATGAGAATGGTTTTGACATTGTACTTACACAAGCCGGCTATGACTAACTATTTTCAGGCACTGTCAGCAGCCATTCCCTGTAATCTGCTTACAGTTTTAAATATTAAAAGCCCTTACCTTTGCAGACCGAATCAGAACCATGGTCTGAAAACCAAAGATGCTGCCTATCTAGTCAAGCTCTCTCAGGGTGCTTTTGCTCAGCGATCACACACAAAATAGGAATATTTCACAATTTATGCTCCATAAATGCTTCCGTGTATTATTCCTAGAAAGGGCTACTAGTAACGAAAGCAGAAGCTTTTACAGACGTCATATCCTGAAACCAACCCCTAGAGCTCTCTTCTCAAAAGGAAAATCTAACCATTACACAGCCACCTGTCGAGAAAGGCCTGCCCTGGGCAGGGAGCTTTAGGGCCAACCACTTCAAAGGCTAGGGCTGAACTTACAGTTCCTGCAGCGTACATATTATTCTGTTTACGTTTTAATACATCGAACGGGAAGAGGGAAACAAACAACACTACACATGTTAAAGACAAAACTGTTGTAAGAGTGTCACAGAACCACAGGGGAAAAAAGAAAGAAATTTACAGTTTAAGGAAGGAAAACACTTTTCAAGTCTTTGTGTTTCTGAAAACTCACATCCCAAAGTCTTTAATCACATTCAAACTTAGCAAGATGGCAGATTACCAAACTGAAAGATCCTACTAAGTAATATGAAACCATTATCATCTCTGAGAATCAGGCACCAAGTTTTAGATTTAAAAGCATTTAGGACTTCTCTAAGAACATTTCTTACGTATATTCACCATAAATGTTCTGCCATAAAACTTCAGTGCTGCCCTGATACGGTTAGCATGTAGTATCAGGAAAAAAACCCACGGTTAGAAATGAACGATGAACTGATGCTCAATGGCATCTGAATGACAATGTCTTTGGTGTAGAAAAGAAGTTCTAGAAACAAGAACTTCCAAAGTATAATTTAGATACAGAGAACACTCACGTGCAAGATGGCTTGAAAGGGTCTGCCTAGATTATAACTCACAGACACGTTCTTGATCCAAAATGTTGCTAGTGAGCAGCTTCTGCAAGAGGCACAAAAGCAGTTTTCCAATGCAGTGGAGTAAGACAAGTGGAAGACAAAATTACGTCACCAAACCCACTTGTCTTCTTCAAATCATCCATCTCTTCTATTTCGATCACTTTCAGCTTTCTCGGGCACATTTCAGAGAATTCTGGCAAGTTTGTTATTACGAGATATCCTCCCACATTTCCTTATCATTTGACCTAGAAGAATTCCAGGAAACCAGGCCTTTTGTAAGCACTCTATGTCGCACATCAACCACATATTCTTCTACGCCTAGCTCCGCATCCAAAACACAGATCTGAAGGTAGCTGTCAGAACAGCAACTACAAAAGAAGAGCTCTCTGAGGCCCCCAGCACAAGTCACAGCTACCGATCGTGGCCGAATCCCACCACCGCTTCCCAGCTCGCTTCATCCCCAGCACCGCTTGCCCTCCCGGTCCCCCCGCACGCTGGCGGGATGGGCCCCAGGCTGACTCACGCTACGTGAGGACGAGACACAAAGAGCAGAGCGTGGCTCCCGCAGGCCGTGGCCGCTGCGGGGGAGGTCTGCGACACCTCCAGCCGGGCGGTCCCCGAGGACCCGCGCCCGCCGTCCCCACGCACCTTCTTTGGTCTGGGCATTGGTGATCTGAAGGTCACAGCTGGCCGCCTTCAGCTTCTCACGGCCCATGATCTGGTGCTTGAGGTCACACAGGGAGATGTGGAGGCCGTTGAAGGTGACCGTATCATAGGTCTGCTTGGAGGAGAACTTGTAGCAGATGCACGACATGGTTGGGGCCAGGCAGTGCCTGCTCCACGATGGTGTCTACCGCAACAACTCTGGCCCGCGACCCTCAGTGATGGAGCTGGGCCGCGGTGGCAGCACCTGCCCGGCTCCACCTCACAGCCCAGGTGGGCGGGCGGATGATGGGGAGAAGCCCCCACAGCCCTGGCTCAGCCTCCGCTCCCTCTCTTGCACACAGTGCTCCCAGGCTCGACCGCTCGCTACGGCAACTCGGGTGCCCCTGCCTCAACATTCTGACAAGGGGTTTCCCAGCCAACAAACTGATAACAACTCCCCACGGTCACCTTTTTCTCCTTTTCGCCTCCCAGCTGATGCTGGTCAAGCTCCAGGCACCTGCAGCCATTCACTGTATACAACTCCTCTGATGCTGGATAGCTGATACACGGTTAAGAAAACAACATACCCTCAGAGATTTTGTCTGTTCACCTTGAGCTGGGGGGAAGGTGCGCATGTGGCTGAGGAAGATCTGCTTTCTCCACTTCAACACTGCCCATTCGGACTAGAGGAGGGCACTGAAATCAAAAGGGTAAGCGACCAAGGCGGCTCCAACTGCACATTGCCACCTGATTGCCTTAAACAAAGCAGACTTTGGATCCTGACTGCTCACTTCACCCTGGAACAGTCCCACTCCTTGTCCAAAAGCTACTGAGGACAGGCACAATCCTGACAGAGATTGTCAGCACACCAACATTCAGGGATGAGCACCAGCCACATCCGTCGCCTTTGGGCATTCACTAAATCCCAGCCTGCTGGTGAAGCCGTTACTGCTTACCTGGTGCCATTGTTAGCAGCAGAGCCCTCTGGCTCTCCAGCCCACACTTTCCCACTTTCTATCCAGGAGTGAATGGCTTTCAGCCACTACCTTAATGGCTCTCTTGCCCATGATCCTTTGCCGTCTTGCTTCCCACTGTATCACTCAGGGTGGGCTTGCCATTCTACACTGAGCCCAACTTCTCAGGAGGAGGACTACACTGCTGTCCCCATGCTTACCTAGTGTAGAATATGGAAAAGAAGTTAGAATGAGCGAATAGTAACTCCAACCCTAGCCTACAGCTCTGAAGGTATAGACCAGCCTACACTTCCATCCTGTATCTACCTTCTCTAGGATGTGTCCAGGAAGCCAAATCATCGTTACCTCTAATAGAGATTGGAACTGGGGAGAAGCAGGGAGAAAGAAAAGTTCCCGAGAGTCCCTCTCCCTGGCCCGCTGATTACAGCCAGAGCCCAGCCTGGAAACGGCAAACGTCCAGGGATTCCTCCCACCCCAAAGGGGCCAGGACCAAAAGCTCTTGCTGCTCTTCAAGTATCCAGGGAACCCCATTCACAGCCCCACAAACGCTGGGGCTCTCTCTTTCTGGAGAGCCTCCGCACAAATGGATTAGCCCTAGAGCACCTTTCAGCAGCACAGGACAGAGAATGTGCATTGTCGAATAACAGCTGCTGGGTTTTTATGTAAGTCAAGACCAGAAAAATGAAACTGACCGAAACAAGAGAAAGACTCATTTAAAAATACTACATGAAGTAAGGCTGGGATCTCTCCTAAATCTGTCTGAGTGGTGTCGTGGTTTAACCCCAGCCAGCAACTAAGCACCACGCAGCCGCTCGCTCACTCCCCACCGGTGGGATGGGGGAGAGAATCAGAAGGGTAAAAGGGAGAAAACTCGTGGGTTGAGATAAGAACAGTTTAATAATTGAAGTAAAATAAATTAGAACAGTTAAACAGGCAAAGCAAAATCCGTGCACACAAGCAAAGCAAAGCAAGGAATTCATTCACTACTTCCCATGGACAGGCAGGTGTTCACCCATCCCCAGGAAAGCAGGGCTCCATCACGCGTAACGGTTACTTGGGAAGACAAACGCCATCACACCAAAGGTCCCCCCCTTCCTTCTTCTTCCCCCAGCTTATATACTGAGCGTGACGTCATATGGTATGGAATAGCCCTTGGGCCAGTCTGGGTCAGCACCCCCCTGGCTGTGCCCCCTCCCAGCTTCTTGTGCCCCCGGCAGAGCAGGGGAAGCTGAAAAGTCCTTGACCAGTGTGAGCGCCACTTAGCACCTATTTAGCAACAGCTTAGCACTACTTAGCAAGAACCAAAGCATCAGTGTATCATGGACATTGTTCTCATCCTAAACCCAAAACACAGCCCCATACTGGCTGCCAAGATGAAAATTAACTCTATCCCAGCTGAAACCAGGACGGGTGGCTAACCTCTTGGCTTCCAGACTTAGGTAGAGGACTGTGAACTAAAAGGATTTGGGTTGTTGTATTCACCATCTTGTTTGGCTTTGTAATTATCGAGGTGTGCGTTTACAGTGTTCTACTACCTTATATGCTCAACATACGACTTAAAGAAGGAAGAGTATAGTGTGACCCTGATGGTCAAAAGAAAAGGAGCGACTGCTAGGAAAATCCCATTGCTAGGAAAAACTATTGTAGCAATTAGTCTTGAGAGTAGGAAATTGTATGACATTTCTTAAGATACATCTAGTTTACGTTGTATACTGCTCAGTCGTGGTTCAGTCAGCATGACTGAAGGACCCCAACTCATTGCAAGGAGGAGAAGGACAGCCCCCACCCTGAAGAAGAACGATACCCCTGGACTACCCAGCTCACGCCAGCATTGCAGCCCCTCCGACACCTCTGGGGAACCCTCCCCTTATCTGCCGTCAGAGATACAGAACTGCAGCAAGACCGAACGCAGGGACGTCTGGATCAAGAAAGAAGCAGATGGATGACACCGCCACAGAATGAGAGTCGCTTTGCAAAGCAGCAGCCTGTGTGTGTGTGTTAAGCAGCGCTTGGTCAAATCACATTGCACCTGAATGCTTGAAAGGTGTAAGAACCATGTGTAAGACCGCATTCGGGGCGCCCCCGTTTTAATGGGACAGCTCATGCACACAAATGCAAGAATGCCTCTTGTAATGCTATACTTTGCATCCCAGCCTCTCTCCTCGGTCAGCACAGGCCAGTTGCCAAATTTTCCTGACAGCTCCCCATCCCAGCCACAAGGAACTGGCATAGGCACCGGTTCCACCACAGGTGGGAGCAGCGGTTCCCCCCCTGCCGGGGCAGAGAGGGGGAGGACAAAAACGACCTAAAAGCACCCCAACCTCCCATCCCCACCACCGGGGCGGGATGGGCAGCACACACGTGTCGGCATTGCAGGGACACCAGTGCCAGCCCCATCCCTTCCCCTTGGACAGGAAATTCACCTCCCCCCAAAAATAATGCTTGGGATGGGAAATCGTGGGGATGGGAGACCCTTGGGTTAGGAAACCATGATGGGGCTGAGAAATCCTCATTGGCATGGAAAACCATCATGCGGTTTAAAAGCCATTGTGCGGGTGGGAACTCATCATTCAGGACAGGAAACCTCAGCAGGATGTGAAATCCTTGAGATGGGAAGCTGTTGTGGTAGGAAAAATCAACCCAGCGCAAGGCTGGCTGCAGCAGGTGCTGGCGGAATGATCTCCATGGGGACGAGGGCTGCTTGCCCCCAACAAACCCCACCCTGACCAAGTGCCATGGCAGGTACAGCAGCAGGCTCCCGCTCCTCCCGGTGCTCCTGCCCTCCAGGTAGCCCCCCAGACGGCTCTGCCCACCAATCTCTCACCCCATTGCTCCTCTGCGCTTCCCCCAACAGAGAGGTTCTCTCTCCGGCTGCCAATGGCATCGGAGGTGCCCAGCGTGAGCATCACTGCCCCGGCCATGCCGCCACCGGTCACTGCTGGCGTGCTGCCCTCCTCTGGCCTGGGGCTGCTGGTGTCCTGCAGGCCTGCTCAGGTGCACACCGTCACCTCCCAGCTGGCCCAGGCCACCATCTGGCAGGGGGTGCCGGGGCCCCTGGGGGCCCCAGGCCAGGTGGTGCAGCTCCCCGGTGTGGTGCCGCTTCCCCCTGTGGTGCTGCTCCCCCCTGTCATGCAGCTCCCTTGCAGGGTGCAGCTCCCTCCTGGGGTGCACCTCCCCCCCATGCTGCAGCTTCAGAGCGGGGTGCAGCTCCCCTCGATGGTGCAGCTCCCCCCCAATGGTGCAGCTCGCCCCTGTTGTGCAGCTCCCCTGCGGGGTGCAGCTCCCCACCCTGGCCGCTCCTTGTCCCCCTGCCTACAGCTGGGGACAGCAGGTGGCGATGGGGACACTGGTGCCCCACCAGCCGATGGGCCTGGGGCCGTGGGCCGTGGGTCAGGGGGAGACCCTGGACCCCACAGGGCCCCCTGTGCTCCTCACCCTGCCCGGCAGCTCCCAGAAGCCATCGGAGGCCTCCAGCAAGGATGGGGTGGCCATCGAGGACAGTGTCCCTGCTGCCAGCCCCCGACAGACTGCCCTGGCTCTGCCGACCGGCAGAACCACGACGAAGCCCAGAGGTGAGGTTTGGGGGGTGGCGGAGCCCATGGTCGGGTGGCCAAGCTTAGGAAAACTGGCATCACCCTGGGGTTCGATTGGTTTTCTTTCCTTTTTCAGCAGCGGTGACCACCCCGGGGGCCCCGGGGAAGCCCACGGATCTGCCCGAGCAGGGGCCAGACGCCTTCGCCAAGGCCTTTCCTGAGCAGGCTGAGGACACCACCGTCAGCCGTGTGCTCGCCTGGCTCTACACCACGGACAGCGAGGACAGCGTCCCTGATGTCCCCGACAGCCCCAGCTTGACCGCCTTCCTCCACGAGCTCCCCGACCTCTCCGAGTATGTGGCAGAGGGCGGCTGCCCCAGGGAGCGAGTGGTGGTGGTGCGGCTGGGGGACAGTGAGGGCACCGTCCCCGATGTCCTCCACTTTACTGCCTTCCTCAATGAGCTCCCCAACCTCCCCAAGTACGTGGCGGACGATGGCTACCCCAAGGAGCAAGCAGTGGCAGCGGGGCTGGGGGACAGCGAGGACACCGTCCCCAGTGTCCCCGATGTCCCCGACTTGAGCACCTACCTCAATAAGCTCCCTGATTTCTTGGAGTACAGGGCATACGGCGGCAGCCCCAAAGAGAGAGCGGCAGTGGCGGCGCTGGGGGACGGCGAGGTCACTGTCGACAATGTCCCCGACTCTACCAACTTCCTCAGCCACCTCCCTGACTTCTCCGAGTATGTGGCAGAGGGCAGCTGCCCCAGTGAACGAGCGGCGATGGCGGGGCTGGGGGACAGCGAGGACGCTGTCCCTGATGGCCTTGATTTCCCCAACAGCCTCGCCAGCACTGCTTTCCTCAATGAGCTCCACGACTTCTCGGAGTACGTGGTGGACGGCGACTGCCCCCAGGACCAAGCCGTGGTGGCGCGGCTAAGGGACGGCGAGGACACCATCTTGACCGCCAATGTCCCCAACTTGACCGCCGACATCCTCAATGAGCTCCCCGACCTCTCCGAGTACGTGGCGGAGGGTGGCTGCCCCAATGAACGAGCGGTGGCGGCAGGGCTGGGGGATGGTGAGGACACTGTCCCCAGTGTCCCCGTCATCCCCAGCTTGACCACCTCCCTCAACAAGCTCCCCCACCTCTTGGAGTACAGGGCAGAGGGCGGCTGCAACAAGGAGCAAGTGGCAGCGGTGATGCTGGGGGATGGCGAAAACACCTTCCCTGATGTCCCCGACAGCCTTGCCAGCACCGCCTCCTTCAGCGAAGTCCCCCACTTCTGGGACAAGGGGCTGGAGGGTGACTGCCCCAAGGACCGCCTGGCAGCGGCAATGCTGGGGGACGCTGACCCCTTCTGGGGGGGGCCGGCCTCCCCCCTGCAGGACCCCGAGGGGAAGCAGGGCGTGGTGGCGGCAGACCTCCCCACCTGGCTGCCACTGAGCCCCTCAGAGACTTCTGAGGAGAGCTCTCCGGAGACTTCAGAGGACAGTCCTGTGGAGAGTCCCCACAAGGATCCCCTGAAGGCTCTTGCGGAGACTCCCCTGCTGAGCCCCCTGCGGATCCCGCTGCTGAGTCCCCTGGCCAGCCCCCCGGCTGCCCCCCGGCGTCATCCGCCCCGCACAGCCCAACTGGTGCAGGAGGCACTGCGGAGGCAGCCCCGGGTGCTTTTGACCCACTTGCCGCTGCCGCCGGGTGCTGCCTCCTGCCAGATGGTGCCCAGACCAGGAGAGATGGGCGACAAGAAGGCCAAGCGCCCCGCGCCAGCCAGCGCCCCCAAGACGCAAAAGACCTCCCTCCGTGACAGCATCCCACCACAGAAAAAGAAGAAGAGGGTGGTTGTGCCAGGTGCCCAATAACTCAAAAACGCTGTCGGAGGGGAAGCTGGGCAGGGATGGCACGGTGTGGGCGGCAGCGGGCAGCAGGCAGGACGCAGCAAGCGGAGAGCATCCAACAGCAACAACGTGCCTGCCAAGCCATCTAGAAGCCAGAGGGATGCCGGGAGGCAAAGGCCCTTCGCACACCAGAGGGGACAGGTTTCACGCAGCCGCTCTACTGAAACCCCGCAGCACGGAGGCCTTGAACTTCTGGCCCGGGGCTCTGGCCCTGAGCCCTGCCCCGGCCCGGGGACCCGTGCCGGCCCCGGTCCCCCGGCCCCACGCGCTTTAAGCTACGGCTCCCCGCTGCCCGGGGGCTGCGACACGTTCAATGGAACGGGTGATACAGTGCTGCCAGCTGCCAGCGCCACTGGTGTCACGGCCAGCCTGCGCCCCACGGCTCCCGGCAGCAGTGGGCCGCACGCCGCTGCAGCACCCTGGGGCAGCCCCCAGGAGCCCCTGGGCTGGGAGGAAGCTGCGGAGTTGTGAGGGCAGGGGCAAGGCAGGGCAGACGCCCTCACCGCTCTGGTATGTGGGAACCCTCTCTGCCCGCCGTCACGCTGCCGGCCCCAGGCCCACCCAGCGCCACTTCTACTTCTGCTGCCTTGACACTGCACCCCTGCCTGGCAGAGGCTGCAGCTGCGGCACCACCTCGCCGTTCCTAAAGGAACAACCGCCCCCGAACCAGCATCCCCACCCCGACCTGGTACCAACACCCCTGCTACTGCCAGCTCCGCCCCGGCCTGCTGCTAACAGCCCCACCGCCGGCATCCCCACTGCGGGCTGCAACCAGCATCCCCAGGAACAGCATCCCCGGCCCAGGCTGCAACCAGCGTCCCCAGGAACAGCATCCCCAGCCCAGGGTTGAGGAAGCCCCGCTATGACAAGAGGGCGCACGTGCTGACCTCCATCCCGCGTTTCCACCTGCTGGGGCAAGGACTGAAGGTGGTCATCTGAAAGCTACTGAAATACCCAGTAGTTCAGCTCATTTCAATTGTTTAAGACAAGGCTTTTGGCTAGAACACAGTCAAGAAAATTGAAAACCAGAACTAACCTGCACTCCCTCCTTGACTGGCACCTCTTTCTTCATCACTTCTTTGCATTTCTATAGTTCCTGCGCAGCACATATCAAGATTTTCCTCATGAAAAGAAGCAAGAAAGATCAGTCACAACTATGCAGAAAACCTGCCATTCACATACACAGTGCCCACACAGGAGCATTATTGAGGCCCTGCCTAGACACTAAAGATTAAATTAATGCACCGGGGAGGAGAGAGCAGGAACAGCGCTCTGGCACCCACAATGAGTAACAAGAATTTCTGCTCTGAATTGGGGCTTAGTCAAAGGGCAAGCACAGTACTGATCCAGACACGAAACGGAGCGTATCGCTTAATCCCGGGTGCCACACGCACTGTACCTTCTTCCATCGCCTCCTGCCGACGAATGGTTTCCCAGGCTCTTCCATCTCATCACAGCTGCACACTGGCTCCGGGCTGACTGGGGGAACTTCTCAGCGCTTTAACTTTGCTTTGGGCTTGCTACGAGCACGAGGCTTCATCCCTCTGGCTTGGCCCCCAGCAGAAGGTGGGCAAGTGGCAGCTTTGCAAGTGGCTTGATGGAACGGAGCTTGGACACCTACCAGAGATATAAACCAACCAAAGAAAAAGCCAGAGAAACTCTGTTAGAGAGCAGCAGAAAGAAACAACAGGGCTGAGCACTCTTTAACACACGGGGTTTGGAATTTGGGAGACTGGAGCTCCCAACAGACTCGGCTCTTGCAATGGAAACATCCTTTAGCTTTTGATCCTGACAGCAATATTACAGACTGCCCCCAGCTCTACACTGCAGTTGCCCCAAGCGTTTGCTTGTCCATGTCCAGTGCTCTTCCATGCTTACAAGGTATGTTTAATCTGCAAAAGAGGCAGTCCTACAAACCCTCAGCCAAATGCCTCTTCTCTCAAAGATGTGAAAACTGCAGTGAAAGACAACACAGGTACCAGGACAAGGCTTCTGCTCTGGCTTAGGTTTTAAAAAGCAAGGTCTTCCCAACCTCTCTTTTCCAGCTGCCACCAACAGCTGCAGAAAGGGTCTGGTTTTGATCAGCCGGATGATCAGTGCTAACTTCCAAATCCCAGTACAGGACGTTCCACCGCAGGCTTCAGATTTCCAGCCCAACCCCAAAGACTGAATAACCTCCCTCCTGCCATTGGGCTGATGGCAGTATTGCACATCCCCTGACTTCTCCAGCTTCTCCTTCTGCAGACCTCTCGGCTGTTAACACACCAAACTTCCCAGCCCCCCTGCGTTTTGAGAAGGCTTGTTTTGGCTTGGACTAGAGTACCAGTTAACACCTGCACTGCTGAACCCTTGTAGACCTGAGCGTGCTCCTCACAGCTCCATACCGCTGTGCCCTGTGGGGAGTGAGGCTCAGGGTGTGCCATGCTGCACAGATATGTGCTGGAAGGCAGCGCAATGGGAATACAGATACGAGACTGGTGGGGGAAAGGTCAAGTATCGACACTGGGAAGCGTGATGCCAGTTCAGCGTCCGCAGCAGGATCCAGGCAGCCACAGAGCTGAGCAGTGACTCTCTTTGGAGACCATGAGGCAACGGGTACCCACATTCCCACAACCCGCTCTAGATGACATCCCACTTCTCGCATCCTTGCCCTCCCTTTCCCCTCCACCTTTCCAGATGGTGGCAGTCGTCCTCTGAGGGTAAGACAAGAGAAAGTGCCCCTTGCTGAACCGCCACCCTTTCCTCCACTGGAACCACCCTGGCTCTGCACGCAAGGACATACGGCAGTGGCAGCAGTTCACTCCCGTTCTGCTCCCTACATACCCCCTTGACGACTTGAAGGAAGTCTGCTCCCGGCATCTTCCTCGTGCCCACCCCAGCCTCCCTCAACAAAACCACTATCGGCCACTTCTGCTTGCGCAGGAGCTTAAGCAGCGTGACAAGATCCTGGGGTGCACAAAGAAGGGGGGGGCTGCCCTTTCCCCAGGGCCGTCGGCTCTCTGGTGGTGAGCACTGGAAAAGCTGGGAAAACACCCTGAGAGCACCCTTACCCAGTCGCCGTGCCAGGACGTGTGACGCCATCAGGGGTAAAGCGGCGCAGCTCTACGGATCTGTTCTGCTCTCTCCAGCCTTCCTTTTCTCCTGAGGGTTTCTGTCAGCAGGGTTTGCTCCTGAGCTCTTGCAGATGCAAACAGAAACCCTGCCGTTATGGCTGAGGAACTAACTCACCCAGGAGCTAGTTTTCCAGAAAGGGCTACGGTTACTTGTCCGACAGAAGCAATGCCCAAACAGAGTTTCTGAGGCACCTCCTGAGCACAGGCATGCAAACAAGGGATTGCTAAGACTCAGTAACTCGCATCATTTAAGAACCCACAACAGGCAACTGAATGTGAAAATGAGCACAAAGAAAGGGGTCTTTTCAGAATCACTATCTATTTCTTTTTCATGTCCATGTTTTCCTCACCATGGGGAGCAGACTCAGATTCTGCAGCCCCTGCAGGCACATACGGTTCTGTGGGACAGAGGGGAGAAGAAAGCAGAGAGACCTGAACAGGGAATTTTCAAACCTGTGAAGAATCAAGTCGAAACAGTTGCAAAGTGTAGCATCAACTTACAGAAATTTAAACCCGATGCAGCCGACTCGTAGGAGTGAGGATTACAGAGAACTAGAGGGGAGCACTACAATCAAAGGGGTAACCAACACAGGCAGCTCTAACTGCACATTTTCACCTGATTGCCTTAAACACAACAGGCCTGGGATCCCCACTGCTCACCTCACCCTGGAGTAGTCCCATTCCTCATCTGAAAGCTGCCATGTGCCTGGCTGAGGACAGACACAATACACACAGAGAGCAACCAGAGCTAAACGCTGTGCTTTCCTTGGTGAAGTTTCCTTGGAAAAAATACATTTGCAAAAAAAAAAATAACCTGCTACTGCAAGCACCAGGAAGCAAAAAGTCCCTGACCGGTTACCGGACCTTCCCGGCTGTGGTAAAATCATCCGCCCTCGGCACCCCCATTTCCCAAAAGCCCACAGCACAGCTTGGGTGGGGGCAAAGGCAGGTATCCGACCTTGGGGCCCCGAGAGGGGCACAAGTGTTACATGTGGGATTCAGAAAAGAAGTTAATTACCAAGGCCTGCTTCAAAACATTCATCATCAAGTCCTGCTTAGAAGAAGTTGGTCACCAACAACTGACAGCTACCAAGGACAGAGTAGAGCTAGGAAGGAAGTTAATCAGCATGCCCGCAGAAACCAAGGACAGAGGAGAGGCCTGTAAGGTAAGAAGGAATCTCTGAATGAAAGAGTGAGCTCAGAACACAGATAATGGGCAGTCTGAACATAAACCAAGAAACTCCCTGAACATTGGGGAGTGTCAGCTGTGTTCTTAACAAAAGGAAACAGCCAAATCAGCATGATGAGGTGGAAAAAAACAACGAGGTCAACAAGCGGACAGCTGGAATTTGAGGAGAACGACCACCAGGGACCCCCGAAAGAATCCCCAAAATTAAACAGCACATGCTCCAGTGGGAGGGGAAATATGTTAATGATTTCTGGGAAATAACTGTAATATTAATGACTTACCTCGGAAAATTAAGAAATATGTACGTTTTAAGTTTGATAAATACTTTGCTGGTGTGACCTACGGCATGCATGCTGGGTGGAGATATCCCCCGTGCATCCAGTGCTGCAATAAAGAATGCCTGCTTTCTAAATGCCAAATTGGCGTTAGAAAGTTTTGGGACCAGTTGGCGGTAGCACAAGCAGCTGCCACGGGAGCTGCCTCCAACCAGGAGCGCTCCCCACCGGCTGCTCTGACAACACCACCCTGGCGCGTGCTCCCACCAGGAGGGAGAAACAGCTCCGTGTCTGGAAATCCCCATTTATCAAAGGCTGTCGGCAGAGACGGGGCTGTCCATGAGCACCAGACCCACACGAAGGCCTGGGGACAGCAAAGGCCCCCGGCCTGTCCCCACCACAGCACGCCTGCTCCAAAGCCTGCAGCCGCCTGGAGAGAGGAGGCCGCTCTGCCTTCCCCTGGCCTGCGGACATCAAACACCGACCCCCGGCTGTCAGGGCTGAGGCTGGCGACCCTTGGGGCAGCAGCAGGGACCGCCCTGACCCTGCTGCTGGGGCTGGCCCTGGGCTGAGCACTCGGGCCCAGGGCTGGGGACTGGGCCGTGGTGGGGCCCCTGGGCGGTGAGGCCTCCAGGTCCCTCCCCCCAGGCCCATCCGCACTGGCAGATACCTGCTCCTGCTCCTGCAGCTCCCCCGGCCCTGGCCCTGCTCCCCCCGGGCCCCGGCTGCCCCCGGCCCGGCTCTCGCCCCTTTCTCCTCAGGCCCCTGGGCCTCGGCCCCCTCTGGCTCCGCCCCACCCAGCTGTGACTGACAGGCTGCCTCCGGCTCCGCTGATTGGCTCAGTCATGGCCAATGGCGTGGCTGGGGGGGCCGGGCCTGCGCAGGGCGGGAGGGGAGGGGCAGGGCGAGGGGCCGGGGCGGGGGCAGGGCCGGAGGGGAGCTGCCCGGGGTGTGCTGGGCCCCGGCAAGGCTTTCCCAAACTGCGGCTCTGGCTGTGCGCCGGCCACCGCCCTGGGCAGGAGGAGCTGCGTGCCGGGAGCCGCTGGCATGGGCCAGGCCGGCAGCTGGCAGGAGACGGGGCTCTGCCCCGGTCCCAGCGCCCGTGCTGAGCCCAGCACCCAGGGCCTCCCTCAGGCCTCGCTTCCCCGGGCGCTGAGGAGGAGAGACGCCCTGTGCTGGCGCGGCCCAGGGCATCCTCCTGCGGCCAGAAGGAAGGACAGAGCCCGTCCCTCTGCCCACAGGGGCTGACCACCGTCCTTCCCTCCTGTCCCTGCAGCTCCCCCGTGCCGGCAGGCCCTGCGGGGCCTTGGGGCCAAGCAAATGGCAGGGCGCCAGGGGCTCCTGGGGCTCAGGGCAGCTTTGGGCATCTCGGAAGCTGAGGTGCGGCCGCCCCTTCTGCAGATGCAGTTGTTTGCTACCCGCTTAGTGGCCAAAACTGTTCTCTTCATGGCACATGGACTGGGCAGAAGCCACTTCCCTGTTAGTCTGGGAGGACTTCAAGGAAACAAGAAAGTCACAGCACGCACACAGGTAGGAGGACAGTGAAAAGGAGCCTTGTCAAGGTTTTTCTGCTCTTTCACATCTGAACTCTGACGTCTCTGTGCATCCCAGTGCCAAAGCCAGGTTTTCTCCTGCAAGCTGCACAGCTTTTCATCAGTGAGAGGGAGTTGGGCTGAGCTGGCCTTTGGGATATCTGGGCTCCTTTCTTTTTAATTGTGTGCCTACACTTTCCCTCTTCTTCCAGCAATTCCTTTTTTCTCCCCACCCCCACCCCTCCACCCCCAGTTCCATCCTCTTTCAAAGGTAATCATGATTTGACTTTCTGGAGAGATCATCGAGTAGGTAGACACATATAGAAGTATAGGTTGGTTGGTACCTTCAGAGCCGTAGGCTGAGCTATTCTCCCTTTAAAGGCTAGATAGATATGGGCTATGGGTAGAGTTACAGTTTGCCAGTTCTTCTTTCTTTTGGGGTCCTGTGAGAGTGATGGTCATCAGCCTGCAGCTCTGCAGCAGTTAAAACTCCCGCTGAAAGTGTTTTGATGGTGGATGCTGTTCCGTGTGTTTCATTTTCAATCATCATTTCATTGAGTTTGAATTAATTCTCTGCAATTAGGCCTGGCACCTATGTTGTGGGAGAAATCGCTGACGTTTCCAATTTGGGAGCTGAGCTCTGGCGAGAGTGAGAGAGAGTGTTAGCACCATGAGGAGGCCAGGCAAGCGCAGAGCCGCAGTGTTTGATGGGCTGTTGAAGGGCTGCCCAGGGAAGGCGAGCACCAGCACCAGCTTTCAGTCCTGGCACCTTCAGTGTGCGAGAAGTCACTGGACGTTTCTAATTTTGGAGCTGAGGTCTGGCAAGAGTGAGAGAGGTTGCTGGGAGCTTTAGGAGGCGAGGCAAGTGCAGAGCGCCAGTGTTTGTCCCAGCACTCTCTGTGGCGGAGATGTGCGGAGCATGCAGAGGCCTGGTCACCGTCGGTCTCCAACTGCTGTGCGTCCTGGGCCTCACACCTTTTCTGCTGTTTGGTCACTACTTCTGCCAGGTTTTGGTGCTGCCTAAGCTTTCCCCCAAGCTCGGTCTCCAAATGCTCTCTCTCCTGATGGTTAACTTGGTCTTTCCTTCAAGTGGTGTTCTCAGACTTTATGGGCACTGGTTTTTCAAGTGGTCCCACTCTCTCTCTGTCTTTTGCCAAGATGGTAGCTTCTCTTTGTGCTTCCTCTGGCACAGATGAGCCACCACATTTTACATCCTGTTTGCTGGAAGTAAAGATTGAAAACAACCATGCGTAAGGTTGACAAGTGGTGAAAAAGAACAGCTTGCATTGTGTTAGGTGAATTTAAGCAGGTAAGGAATATATCGAATGTTGACCCTTCATGAACTACAATCTTCTCAGGAAATTTTATAGTGTCTGTTAAGAAGATGGCTTTTGATGAATTCTATAGTGAGAGCAGGGATTTTAAAGCATTTTCACCATTCCTCTGTAGCTTGAAGATCTTTTTTTACAATTTTTTACCATTTTAAAAAACTTTTTAGCAAGAATACTGAAAGCTGTTAGCGGGTAAACTGAAATAAGAGGTTCCACCTTTTTCTAGTGCCATGGAGAGCATTGGGGCTTTTCAGAGGGACCGGCATGGATATGTATTTTTGTTGTGATTGTTGCTGGGTTTGGAGGTTTTATAGTCTTTGTTCGTGCACAGTGTCAGCTAAAAGTCCAATTTGATAGAGGGAATCCAGAGGAGAAACAGTGCAGTCAGTCTAGTACTATTCCTAGTAAGACTTCCAGCAAAGAAATGGTGAGAGACTTGAATGAGTGAGCTCCCCCTGAGCTTGGGCTGAAGGGAATCCAAGCAAAAACTGTGCAAGAGCATGGAGATTTGGCTCAGTATGAAAAAGCTGTTTGGCATTTTCGGCTTCTTGAAAAAAATCCCTTTAGCTGCCTGATGTCACTTGCCCTTGCTGGGTGCCTTTGTTGTGTCTTGTGCCACGGGCAGAGGCTTTGCAAGCAGGATCTACGCAATTGCCCCAAAGAAACTGCTTTACACTTCCAGCAAACACAAAAGCTAGGACAGAGTAGCAAGATGTTCTGGGAGGTGTTATCATGCTCCCCGAAGGAGATACTTCAGTCTTTGCTGGCCAGGCAGGCTTCAGCCAGGAGGTGAAGGGTGGGGGTCCGCTGCTGCGTGCACTGGGCTGATCTGAAGTCTTGAGCACTGGGTCTGGTTCTGGGCTCCACCTACCTAGTAGGGAGAGTCCATCAAAGGGCCCCAAAGATGATGAAGGGACTGGAGCATCTGCCCGATGAGGACAGGCTGAGAGAGCTGGGACTGCTCAGCCTGGAGAAGAGGAGGCTCTTGGAGAGGGGGACCTCCTCAGTGCGTCTCAACACCCAAAGGGGGGGTGCAAAGCAGATGGAGACAGGCTCTTTCCAGTGCTCCCCAGTGCAGGACCAGAGGCAATGGGCACAAACCGAAACACAGGAGGTTCCCTCTGAACATCAGAAAACACTTTTTTGACTGTGTGCGTGACTGAGCCCTTCCAACCTCAACCATTCTGTGGTTCGGTGATCCATGAGTGGAGACATCATCAAATAGCGTTTGTCCTCTCTGCTGCCCACCTTAGAAACCTCTAGAAATCTCTCAGGGCACAGATAAGGAGCCGCTTAGATGCTGTTCAAATCGGCCAACTTTTATTTGGATGCTAGTGAGATCCGTATGTTTAAAGAAGGCCTTTCTGAACCACCCTTCAAGCTCTCTGCCTCTTGGACTGTAGATGAAGGGACGGATTCAAAATGTCAAGACAGTTTAGAAAAGAGAGCATATTTTGCTCAGGTTTCCTATTCCGATAGCATCTGTGTCGTGGTTTAACCCCAGCCAGCAACTAAGCCCCACACAGCCGCTCCGCAATGGGAGGGGGGAGAGAATCAGAAGAGTCAAAGTGAGACTCAACTCATGGGTTGAGATAAAGACAGTTTAATAGGTAAAGCAAAAGCCGCACACGCAAGCAAAGCAAAGCAAAGCAAAGCAAAGCAAGGAATTCATTCACTACTTCCCATGGGCAGGCAGGTGTTCACCCATCCCCAGGAAAGCAGGGCTCCATCACGCGCAATGGTTACTTGGGAAGACAAATGCCATCACACCAAAGGTCCCCCCCTTCTTCTTGCCTCAGCTTTATATACTGGGCATGATGTCAGAGGGTATGGAATAGCCCCTTGGCCAGTCTGGGTCAGCTGTCCTGGCTGTGCCCCCTCCCAGCTTCTTGTGCACCCAGCAGAGCGTGGGAAGCTGAAAAGTCCTTGACTAGGGTAAACTCTACTCAGCAACAACCAAAACATCAGTGTGTTATCGACATTATTCTCATCCTAAATCCAAAACACAGCACTATAGCAGCTACTGAGAAGAAAACTCACTCTGTCCCAGCTGAAACCAGGACACCAACCTCAGTGATTCTATGATTCTATGCTTCTATCTTAATGTTCCGTCGACAGTTGTAACACCCGACAATGATCAGAGGAGAGGAGCAGGTGTAAACATCTTTTTGCTGAAAGAGATTTTCAGAACGGAGGGAAGGGTGTGAATTGTAAGGTGCCAGAAATTGCAGAAATGTGAAGAGAGCATCTCGTCCCATCTGTGGTGAACTCCGCTCTGTGGCCAGTGTAGCATCCTCACAGGAATGATGAAAGATTAGCATGAGATTGCCAAAGAATTGGTAAATGTCATTAGCAACATCAAAAGTCAGTTGGGCTAGAAACACTCGGTCAGGATACTAGCCTTCCCTTTTGTTATCCAGCTCCGAGCTTAAAGCAGAAAGTGCTATTTCCTGCTGTGCTGCAGGGGAGAAGCTTCCGTATTGCAAAAAACCAAGCAGGCCATCAGGCAGGAGGAGTGGCCCAGAAGATGGCCATGGAGGGCTGGAGATGGTGGTCAGCCAGCCCCAGCGCAATGAGGAGGGGTTCTTGGTCACGGTCCAAAACCAGACCAAGAAAAAACCAGCAAGACAGCAATCTCCATTTCTGAAAGGTTCCCACATCCTCAAAGGGCAAACTCAGGGGAAGATGCTTCCTTTTCTTCTTCCTCTTCACTGCATGAGCTCTTGTGTTTGGTAGGAGGAAGAGAAGAGCTGAAGCGACAAAACCTCGGACTTGTGTGAAGCTTGACTGAATGTCAGACATCTAACATTGCCAAGGGACAGAGGCAGGGCTCTGGAGTGCCCTGAAGGGAAGGGAAGGTCCTGGGGACATGTGAAGACGGGGCTCTGGGAGAGCTGCCGAGCAAGAGGGAGGTCTGCAGGGAGCAGGAGGGCAACTGTGGGGCTTGGGGCACCCCAAGAGGACCCAAGTACTCAGGGGCGAGTGGGCCTCGTGACGCCCCCAGAGGACACCCTGCCCCTCCCGGCCTGGGTGGCGGGTCACAGTGGTGCCCTTTGTGACCCGCCTCTGTGACACCCTGTGGCACTGCATATGGTCAATGCAGCTGCAGCCCCCACCCCACAGCGTCCGGCAGGACGGCGACGGGACAGGGCGGGAGCGTGGAGCTGGCGAGGAGCCCCTGAGCACAGCCCACGTCTTTCCCCGCCACCCACGGCAGCCCCGCAGTGCCCAGGCATTTCGCCAAAGCTTCCCCCTTCCCCACTCCTACCCCTTTCCTCCATCCCACAGGATGGCGGAGAGACCCCCCAGCCGCCCCAGGGTGGCCTGGGAGGAGAACCGGGCTCTCCAGGAGAGCAGCTCTCCACCAAGGCCCCAGCAGGTGCGCATGCCCGGGATGCTGCAGAGAAGTAAGTGAGGGGCCCCGCTGGGCTGGGCAGGGCTGGGGCCTGCACCCCGATCAACGCCAGGGTCCTGTTTCCCGGGCACAGCGGCAGTGGGGGTCCCACGGGCGGGGAGCACGGCACTGGTGGAATGCTGCTCGGGGCTGGGAGCTGGCCCCAGCACAGCCTCCCCCAGGGCGGCAGAGAGCAGAGGGGACTGGGCTCCTGCTCCGGGCTATGGGCAGCAAGGGGCAGCTGGCCTGGCAGGAGGCAGCGGTGGTGGCGGACGGGGACCTTTCCAGCCTGTCTGCAAGCGAGTTTCTAAGCCTGGCGCGCTCGTGGCTTTCTGCGCCGCGCTGCGCTCCAACATCGCAGCCCATCTGCCGGGAACCCTCCAGGCCAGACACCCCCAGGGAGACTGCGCCAGGGGAGTGGGCACGGGGCCAGACGGAGGGCAGAGCTCCTTCGTCTCCTTGCATTTGCCTTCAGCCTCTCTCTACAGCCCTCCCTGCTCTCCTCCTTTACTAGGTGCCCGGGCTGGTTTGCCCAGCTGGTGGTCTCTGTACCGAGAGGAAACAGAAGCCGTAGAGCTCATCCAGGCTTTTCTGAAGAGCTCACAAAAGGTAAGCGCGGCCATTTCCATGGTAGCTGTGCCTGCGTCTCCTGACGGGGCCACCAGCTTTGCTGCCTGCTGCTGGGGGGCTGGTGGCTGGGCAGAGCTGCTCCCCCCAGGTCTCCTGCGCAGCACTGCAGCCCCAGGGCTCCAGTCCTGCTGGCCATGTGTCTACCTTCTCACGCTCCTCGTTTGTCTCTCTGTCCCCCCGCTGCCAGGAGGAGGCCCAGAAGATGCAGTTCCTAGAGACCATTGGCACCCTGTGCAAAGCTGCCAGGCACAAGGGTTTGTCACGGGGCCTGAATGCGTTCTGCCACAGATTTGAGCTGGCAGAGAATATCAAGGTGAGGGTCTGGGCAGGGGGGCAAGGTGCCCGGGCACCGGCACGCTGTGCGGACAGCACATGGGCAGGGGGAGGGCAGGGACAAGCATGTGTGGACACTGAGGTATCCCAAGGGGACTCGGGTGCTGCTGGGAAGCCCTGCCAGCAGAGACCCCAGCACTGGGGGTGGCAGGGGGCACTCTGGGGGCCAGTGCTGGGGCAGGTGCAGAGGGTCTCCACCAGCCCCTCCACCTGGTGCTGGGTCTGCTGGCGCTGGCTGCTGGTGGCTGCCAGGTGCCATGCCAGTTGTGCTCTGCAGGTGCTGCTGGAAGAGGAGCCCAGGGACCACCTGCACACAGCGGTGCGGCAGCAAGCCATGCTTGCCATCGCTGCCTTGAGGTAGCTGCCCAGCCCCTGGTTTGGCTGGCCCCTCTCCACAGCCCGTGGCCCAGGACATCCCCCATGCCGGCAGAGTCCAGCGGTGCCATTGGAGGGCCTCTGCTCTGCGCTGCTCGTGGCTTGTTGGGAGGGCACAGGGGAGGCCAGAAGGATCCTGCAGCTCCCCGCCATGCCTGGGCTCTTCCCTAAAGCAGGAGGCAGGAGGCTTGCTGCCAGGACTGTCCTTTGGCCCAGGCCATGTTGGGGAGGGAGGAGGTGCCTCCTGGCAGGGCTCCCTACACACCCTCCATCCCTCCCGGGGACCCCTGCTCCAGAGGTGCATGGCCACCTGCGCAAGGCATCGAGGCACCGCTCCCAGCACCAGCGTCCGACAGGCCCCTCTCTCTCTTTGCAGCAAAGTGAAGATGGTGCTGGAGGGCAAAAAGGAAAGCCTCTTAGAGGCCTGCTTCAGGACCGTCTTCTTGCTTCCTCCCAAAACGGACATGCAGGGCCTGGACACTTCTCTCTACCTTGAGGTAAGTGCTGGCTGAGCTACAGCAGCCCCCAGTCCCTCTGGGCTGCTCCCTGGCCACGCGGAGATCCAAGGCAGGACAGGGTCTCGGCTTTGCTTTCCTGCCCTCATCCCTTCCTCCCCTTCCTGTGAGCCTGGCCATGCCCAGTGCCGCAGGCTGCTCTGCCCACAGCAGCTCGTCTGCCCCAAGGCCTCTCTTGGGCACCGCGAGGCAGCGCGGGTGTCCTCCCTTGGCGTGGGGAGTTCAGATCCATCTCCGGGGCTGAGAGGGACTGCGGAAAGACTGCCACAACCCTTTGTCCTCCTTGCAGACCCTGGATGCCATGGACACCATGCTGCAGACCTTGGTGCTCAGCTCTCCTGCCTCTGGCTTCACGGAGCTGCAGACAATCTTAGAGGTGTGGCATTGGCAAAGAGTGGGGTTGGCAGGGGCTGTTCCTGATGCTGGAGGGAAGGGAGTGTCCACTCAAGAGTGGACAGTCCCCACGCCAGTGCCACGCACAGAGCACACTGCAGGGAGGGTGCCCAGCTCCCTGGGGGCAGCCAGGGGTGACCCACCATGCTCTTCTGGGAGCCCGGCGTCCCCTGCCTGCACTCCATGTGGCTTCCCCTCTGCAGCAGCCTCCTGTCTCATGGCAAAGCCTTGCCCATGGCAATTCTGGGCCAGCTCCGTCCCCAGAGCTTTCCTTGCACCAAAGCGGTGGCAGACATTTGTCCCCTCTCCTTAGGCACCACAGTGGTGGCAGCTGGCGCTGCACTTCCCCTGCCTCGTGGTCCCTCGTGCTTTCCTCCTCAGATCTGACTGGGGCAGGGACCCATGGGACCTGCCTGTCCTGCACAGGGAGCCCAGCCCTGAAGCTCTGTACTCCTGGCTTCCCAGGGGCCGTATCCCCATTGCCCCATTGCAGACCCCCCAGGCAGGCTCCTGCCTTCATGGGAGAGGGGACACAGGGCTGTGTTGTGGGGGAGGGCACGGAAAGGAGCAGACGCTGCCCTGGGGGTGCCATCTGCCCACCTGCATGGCCACAAGGACTGCGCGAGTCCAGCCAGGGCTTCAGCAGTGCTGCTTCTGCTGGTGCAGGCACCAGCTCCCAGGGCACGTGAGCAATTTCTCTCCTCCCAGATGCTGCTGACCTTCATCAACTGCCAGAGCACAGCTGCGTGTGAGAGGGCTGTGGGGAGGATTGGGAGGCTGAGCAATTTGCTGGCCACCTGCTCCTCAGTGGAGGTAAGGAGCCAGGCAGCCAGACAGCCAGGCTGTCTCCCCTTGCCTGCACACCAGAGCAGCCTGCAGCTCAGAGATGCCTGCGAGGCAAGCCTGGGCACCGACTGAGGCATTCAGCAAGGCCCTGCCCTGGAGCCAGGGTCTTGCTTGCTTGCTTTTTCCCAGGCTCTTCGCTCCCCATTTCCCTCTCTGCCAGGAGCCATCTCGGCCCCTAGTCCTGTGCAGGACAGGACTGCCCAAGGAGCACGGCGGGAGCCCAGGCCCAGCAGCTCTCCCTGCCCTGCTGCCCAGCTGGCTGCTTTGGGAGGGCCCTACAAAGCTGTGACTCCCCGGGGATCCTTCCCTGGGCAGACTCTGGGCTTCAGGGCTTTGGTCGCAGCTACTGCCCCTCAGCCTTTCTCCCTGTCCTGCCTCCCTCGCCCAGGTCTGCAGCACCCATTTAGGAGACGATGACAGCCCTGCCTGCCACACAGAGATCCGTATCCCCATCCTGGGACAGCTGCTGGGGCGTCTCATCCTCTGCCGCACTTGCCAGAACTTGGAGATCAGCTGGGGGGCTTTGGATGCTCTTCATCACCTCTTCAGATTCCTCCTGCAGCAAAAAGGTAAGAGAAGCTGTGGCGGGCTGCGTCCCTCCACACACAGATGTCTCCTCGCATGCCTGCTTGTTTCCTTGAGTATTGCAATGGACTGGTCTTGTGCTTGCTGGAGGCTGTCCATGAAACTCTGCCAGCTTCCCCGACCTCCTCTGCCCCTCACAGCTGCTTTCCGTAGCATCCCTGCTAGAGTTTTGCTGCAGAAGCTGAATGCTCACCACAAGTCCAGCCCCTCTTCTTTGCTGCTCTCCTTCCCCACTCAGAACCCGGCTGTTTCATGGTCCCCACAGCCAAAGCTACCATTGATTACCACATCCCTCCAGTGCCTGCAGCAAGAAGCTGTCCCTGACGCCCCCCAGAAATCTCCCTGACTGCTTGCGTCCTGCCATCTTGCAAGCAGGTTTCAGGGACGACGGTCAAGTTCCCCATGAGAATCAGGGCGTGTGACAGGCACGGAGACTTGCCCACGTGCTTTCAGGAAGACTTCATGCACATCCTCTCCCCGAGGGGGGAGGTCTGCAACATGCTGCCACCACCATGTCACCAGCACTGCCTCTCCTCTGCTTCTCACCCCCATGCGCTCTCTCAGACTCTTGATCGGCCCCTATATCTGAGCTGCTGCTTCAGATAGGATGCACCCCCCTCCTCCTCTTCCCCATCTCTCCTCAAGAGCTTGCAGCCGTGCACCGCAGCACTCCAGCCTTGCGAGCTGTCCCCCGCATCTCCGTTCTTCCAACAATGTTTTACTTGTGTGACTGCATGCAGAGCTCTAGTTCCTTTGAGTTGCCCAGGCCGTGAGCGTTTGCACACGTACACTTGAGGCAGGTGCCCCTCCTCCTTCTCCATCATCCCTGAGGTCCCTCTGGTTCCCTTCGCCTCTCACCCTTTGCTTTATTCCCCTGTCCACCACCTCCTCCCCTGACTGTGGGTCGGAACCTCCCTCCTCAGCCATTCCTAGTTCACAGCTCTTTTCACCATTTGCTAAGCTTGTTGGCAAAGATGCCTTCTGCTACCGACTCCTCTCTGATCCCCTCCTGTTTAGGCACGACGCTGCCAGAGGATAATCCAGAGCATCCACAGCGTCAAAGGGAACGGGAAGCTGAGAACACCTCCTGGTTTTCCAGCACCAGCACCATCACAATGGTAATGAGCTCCTCCCTTGCCGGGCCTCTTGTCCGTGGCATCAGGAGACTTGTGTGAGCAAAGGGATCCAGAGTCAGCGGGGCTGGCATGGCCTCACTGTCCCTGGCGAGAGGGTTGCTGCTGTCCCCGAGCAGGGACTAGAAGGGGCTGCACTCCAGTGTCCCAGCAGCAGCTCCAGCCCTCCTGGCCACCAGCAAGCCCAGGTTCTCTGGAGGGCCGGCACGCTGTGCCCACCACCCCAACCCTCCTCCTCTCTTTTCTCATCCTCCACCGCGCAGTGACTGCAGCCCCTGCTTCCAGCTTTCCTGAGGGCACTGCTGCCAGCACTGCCGGGCCATGTCTCTCCAGAGCTGCTCTCACTGCTCAGCTAAGGAGCACCATCAGGGCACTCGCTGTGACATGTCTTCCCTGCCTTCCTTCCTCTGTAGGCGTTTGGAAAATACCTGCAGCCTTCCGAGAAGAGAGACCTTGTCCTCGTGGTCATTGAGGCCATGAGAGACTCCAGCATCTATGACAAGGAGGAGGCGAGTAGCATCCTGGATGTGGCCACGAGAGAACCTGCCTCCTGGCTGACAGAGGTAAGTGGCCTGTGGCTGCCCTGCCCTTGAGCCCTTTCAGGTGTTCTTCCTTCCTCCCTCCCTTCCACCCCCCTTCCGTCCCTCCCTAACCCAGGTGCCTCAGGCACCTTGAAGCCATTTGAAGCCAGCAGAGCAGGATGGGAAGGGCAGCAGGTTGAGAGGCAGCTGAGGAAATGGCTGCATTCCAGTGGCAGCACCATCGTCACCTGTGTGCCTTCCAGGTGCCAAGAATCATGAGGTGCATCTATGAAAACATGGCGTGCATCAGCATGGCGTCCGCCCGGCAGAGCCTGCACTTGCTGCTTGTCCTGATGACGGAGCAGTGCCCCGGGGAAGTGGTCACGAGCCTCTTGAAGCTCTCTCCATCATGTGACAGGTACTGAGCCCAGCAGCCCCTGGGGGCTTGTGCCATGTGGGGAGAGGGCCTGGAGACTTTCTGGCTGCCAGACCCTTGGGCAACTGCGGGACACCCCCGAGGAGCAGGGCCCTCCACCCCACTACGCTTTCTAGCGCTGGTGGATCGGCCAGGCGCACAGTAGCCAAAGCCGGCCAAGGCAGCCCAGAACCCCACCACAAGGTTCCTCCCTGCCCCATGGGGAACACTGCCTCAGCCCCCTCCTCCTTGCCCAGGCAGGGACCCGGGCACTCCAGGCGAGGGCTCGGGAAGGGCCAGGGCTCCAGGACAGCCTGGGTCCTGTGGGGCTGGCCCGGGCACAGTGTGGTGGCCGAGGCAGCCCTGCTGACAGAGCGCTCTGGGCCTGCAGTGCTGCTCTGGCCATGTGGGACGTGATGCTTTCCCAGCCCCATACCCTGAAGAAGGTTTTGAGGGAGCTGCTCAGCCAGCTCCAGGACCAGCGGCTGTGCAGGGTGTTCAGCTCCAGCACAGAGGACGCCTGCATCCATCACTTGTCTGTGAGTGACCAGAGCAGTCCTTGCTCACCCTTGGGGCTGTGCCTGCCTCTCCAGGAAACTGGCACAGCCCTCTCCTCCCATCTGCCCCCAAACGGTCACCTCCTTCAGGACACAGGGACAGAGCCCCTTAGGGCCAGCAGGGACCTGACCAGCAGCAGGTTCCCCTGCGCCAGCCATGCAGGGCCACCCCACGCTGCTTGGGCCCTGGTGCACAAACACGCAGCCCAAGCAGCCCCTGCCTGCCCAGACAGTGCTCTGCTTCCCCCCTGCCTGCACCCCCCTGCCCTGCCCTGCAGACTGGAAGCCTGAGGCAGGGCAAGGGCTGGGTCAGGGGCAGAGACATGGCCTCTGCACAGGCTGAGCGGGCTGCAAGGTTGGGGGCAAGAGACACTCGTCACCACTCGCCTGTCGTGCCTCCTTTGTGCCCGCTCTTGCTGTTGGATCGCTCCTCAGAGGCATGAGAGCAAGAGGCTGCCGATGCTCAGAGGACAGGAGGAGCCGGCACAGAGGACCGCGTGGTGTGCGGCGAGGCGCAGGGCACCAAGCGGCCCTCCACGGGCAGAGCTGCCCCCGGGACGGGCTGTCTGGCCCCGGTGCCCTTGCCCTGAGCTGCCAGTGGGAACCAGGAGCCACACGGAGCAGGGAGCCCTGCGGGCTCTGCCAGTCTCTCACTGCCGCCTTTGTTTCAGCTGCTGGCCTCCAGCGACATTGAATCGGAGGAGTTTGCTGGCCTCTACAAAGTCCAGAGGTACCTGAGGCGGCCAAGCCAGGTGCTGCTCTCGCTGGTGCTCAGAGGCCTCATCACGCTGTCGCAGAGACCTGAGACGGTGAGCGGGGCCTGGTCAAGTGAAGCCATGTTGGCAGCCTGGGGCTGGGGCAGTGGGTAACGCGGTGGCTTGGCCTGGGCTGGGAGTCAGGAGGTGGGGTGACGGCTCCAAATGCCCTCGCTGTCCCCTTCACGGGCCCCAGGCTCCTTCAGGCTCGGACCTTGCCGCTGCAGCGCAAGGAGAAAGGCTCCCTCACCCACCTGCAGGAGCTCTCGTTCCTGGCACATCCCTGTGGTGCCAGGCAGGAATTTCTGCTCCACACCGAGGCAGCCAGCACCAAGCTGCCTCAGTCGAGGGAGCGCTGTCCCCAGAAGAAGCGTTCTGCTGAGAGGGGATGAGCCAGAGCCCAGGGTACACCTGATGCTATGGGCTGACTCTGGGGCTGGGGCAGTGGGCCTCTGTCATGAAGGGGTCACAGCCTGCTCATTGCCAGCCTGGAGATGGCTGCCCTTGCCCGCACCCTACGGTGCACGAGCCGTGGGGGTCCGCAGAGCGCTGCCATGGAGGGGCCTGCTGGTGGCTGCCTGGGGAGCTTTCCAGGCCCGGAGGGTTACCAAGCCTTCTGCGCCTTTGGTTTGGGAGTCCTGTGCCACCTGCCAGGAAGGCGGACGGGAGGCTGGTGCTTAGTGGCCAGAGCATTTCTGCCAGGCTGGTCTTTCGCCACTTCACAAGAAGGAATTTCTGTGCTTCCTACAGGCAAGAAAAATGCTGGTCCTGCTGCCGGACATCATGGAGACCCAGGAGAATGCCAACACGGACAACAAGATGAAGGCCCTGCTGGTCTTCAGAAATGTGCTGGGTCATATGACGAGGGGGGAGGCCAGCCTGACCGCTCTGCAGCTGGTGGAGAAGCTCCTGCCGCTCTTTGATGATGTAAGGCTGCTGGGGGAGCCTGAGCCCCGCTGCTGGGCCCTCTGCAAGGACAACTGCCCATCAGCCCAGCCCTGCGGCAGCACTTGGGCAGGGCTGTTCCCCGCCTCACGCCCCTGGGCTCTCGTGGGGATGGCTTCTGGGCTCTGCAGCCCAGCACGGCTTCTCCCTGACAGGCTGATGCCTCCAGGCGACCTGAGCCCCCTGTGCTGGGGCCCAGCCCAGCCCCTGGGCAAAGCACCTGCAGGCCAAGAGCTGCTCTCAGCTCTGCGAGGCCTCCCCCAGCTGCGCTGCCAGGCAGGACCAGACGTTCTCCCCAGGTGCCATGGCAAGGGGCTAAGGCTGAGGTGGCGATGTGTGCCGCGGAGGCGTTGCCGAGGGCCAGCCTGGTCCCTGGGGAGCTCTGCGCTGGTGTGGCTGGTGTGGCTGGTGGTGAATGCTGGGGGCTGGCACAGGTACCGCCTGATGGAAACCTCATGTGTGGCCTTTTGTGGGCCTGGGCCCATTCAGCCACGGCTGCAGATCTGGCCCACGGCTCCTGTGTGCAGAACCTGACTGCAAAGCATCTCCCCTCACATCAGCCACGCTGACGCCCTTGCTCAGGGAGCAGCTGTTGCTGAAGTCGTCCTGTCCTCCTCCCTCCCAGGAGTCCAGCCAGCTGCGAGAGCTCTCCATCTGCCTCTTCAAAGAGGTGCTACAGATGGTGGTGGGGAGCCACAAGCGGCAGGTGAAGGAGAACGTGCGCAGAAGCCTGCTCCCACTCTTCTTCCGCATGAGTGACGAGAGCGAGAGCGTGGCCAAGGTACAGATTTCAAATGTGACCAGTGATGCAGGGAAGGGCGTGCTGCCAGCCCAGGGGTGGGCTGGACATCAGGGAGGGCAAGGGCTGCTGGCAGTTGGCCTCTTGGCATCTGTCTCACCCCAGGCTCCAACTGCCCGAGTCAGAGGACAGGGCAGAGCTGCCCTCCTTCCCTGCCCCGGTCCCAGCACTGCTGCAGAGGATGGAGATGTGGGGTCCCCTCCCATCCCTGCTCCCCGCAGTCCTGTCCCTGCAGGTGTTGGAGGCCAGGGCTTTGAGCCCCAGTCCCTGTCCACAATCCCCCCAATCCCTGTCCGCCTCTGCAGGCCTCTCAGGAAGCCCTCCTTGTCGCTGCAAAGCTGCTGAAGTGGAGGCAGCTCAAGCACCTGACGCAGACAGAGCAGACCTGGAGAATTGGGGAGTGCTTGGTGAGGACAACCCCCAGGCCCAGGGCCCGGGCTGGACAAGGGGTGCCCCTGTGCAGCTGTGCCTGGCCTGCCCTGCTCCAGCCCAGAGCCCGCAGCCTGGAGCTGCACCCGCCTTCCCTGCCCCCAAGCACAGAGCCCCCCAAGGGCTCCTCTCCAGGCCCCTCTCCCCTCCCCACCCTCAAGATGTCGAACGAGACCCTAGCGCACCTGGGCCCTGGCAGTGGGACAGAGGGGTCTCAGGACCTCCAGACCTGCCTCTGCCTGCGGCTCTCTCTGAACCTCAGCCCCACAGGGCTCCTGGCTGGGACATGGGAATGGCCTGAGGTGGGAGGGGGACCAGGGGTGCTGGGAGGAGGGACTGGTCCGGGTAACTGGGGAGGGCCTGTGCCAGCCCCATGCCCTTGTGCTCTCTCCAGCTGGTGCAGGACAGGAGCAGAGTTGAAGACTATCTGAGTCAGAGTCTGCCATACCTGAAGGATGCTCAGGTCCCCTTGCGAGAGGCGGCCGTGAGGTTCATTGGTGAGCCACAGCCCCTGGGGTCCCTCTTTTGGCAGCCTGGCCCCAGTCCCAGCCGCTGCACTGGCGGCAAGGGGCAGCCCTGTGGCTGCCAGAGCCCTGGCTGCCCCGTGCAGGGCCTGGGCATCCAGGGGCTCTGGGCCTCCCTCTCCCAGCCCTGCCCACGCAGGTGGGCTTGGTGGCCGCCTTGCTCAGTCCCACCCCGCCTCGGGTACTGTCCTTCCTGGGGTCACCCTGCTGAGGGGGAGGAGGGTGTGCAGCCAAACCAGCAGAACCGGGAGCTGTGCTGCTGGGAGCACGCTGGGGAACAGGAGGTCTGACGCAGCTCTGTGCCTAGGGCTTGCCGCGCGGCACCAGAGGGACCAGAGCGAGCAGAAGCTGGCTGAGATCTGCAATGGTGAGCAGGGGCAGTGCTGTGCGTGGCGGGGCTGGTGGGGCAGGGGCCCCAGCCTGGGCAGGGTGCTGCCATGCTTTGCCCTGCTGCAGGGAAATGCTTCAAGGGCAGAGGAACATCTCAGGGGAATTTTGGGCACTCCTGAGCAGCAGCTTCCAGCTGGTGCCTTTGTCCCACCTGCTCCTCCTGGCCAGGGAAAGGGATGGGTGGGGCTGGCATGGTCCAGAGGGGATGCGTGGGGGTCTCTGCAGATCCGTGGGTTTCAGCTCTGTTCTCTTTCCTCCTCTTGCAGCCCTCCAGCTTTTGGAGAAAGATGACGAACTCTCGGTCTCGTCCCTGGCAATTCAGACCGTGCTGATCCTGAGAACGCCCAGGAAGCAGCCAAAACGGGGATGGGCCCTGTGGGCGCTCTGCTGCTGGCCCTGCAAAGCCAGGCAGAAGTGAAGCGCTCTCCAAGAAAATGGCTCTGTTGGATTAAAGCTGGAAGCACAAGCCCAAGGCCATGGTGTCCTTCACACGGGAAGCACCCTGAGCGTGCTGAGCAAACAGCGTTGTTCCAGGGCTCCGCCACTGTGTGCAGGACAGCTCACCCCTCAGCACACCCTGGCCCCATCATGGTTTTAGAATTTCAGCCCTCTGTTGGGCTTTCCTCCAAAAGAACTCACGTTTGTTCACCTCCTGTGGAAGTCGCTTGCCCTCAGCAGGCAAAAGGGAAAAGGCAGAGCTCAAAGGACCCAGGACTGCCCTGAGAGCTGCCTGACGCCCAGGCTTTTCAGCAGCCCGTGGCAGCACAGCACACACTGAGCCAGGGTGTCCTTGCCACAAAGGCCCAGCTGCCCTGCTGGACTGCAAAACCTGGAGGTTTCATCGTGGTGTTCAGACGCAGCCACCTCTGGCATGCTCTGGACTTGCACATCCTTGTCCGGGAGCCGGGGGAGAAGTTTCCCTGTGGAGAGGGAAGAGCTGTGCCCCCAGGGGCACCCTGTGCCACCTCCTCTGGGCTGCTGAGGCCGGGCTCCCAGCCCTTTGGCCTCTGCCCCTGACACGGCCCACTCGCCAGTGCGACAGCATTGGCCAGACCCCAAATCCCACCGTTATCCCAGCAGCTGCCAGGGCTGAGCAGAGCATGGCGTCCACAGGACAGGGCCAGGCCGTGCCCGGTGCCATCAGCCAGGCTCCCCACAGCCACCTCCCCAAGGGCTGGGAGGAGGGAGGACATCAAATGCCCAGCAGGAGAGAGCTCCTCACCACCCCTGGCCAGCAGCTCCCCTCTCTGGGGCCAAGTCCAGGCTGTCCCCGCGCACCCCTGGGAACCTCTCCGCTCTCCAGGGCTGGGCTGGGGGTCCCCTCCCTGCTGCCAGCCTGCCTGGTGCAGGGCTCTGCCCTAAGCGGGGCTCTCGGCTGCAGGCAGCAGAGCCCTGCTCCACACCCAGCGCCCTGGGATACAGGTTAAAGATACAGGTTAAAGTGAGAAAACTCGTGGTTTGAGGGAAAGACGGTAAATAGGTGCTACACATGGGGTGGGGATCTCTGCCCCCAGGGGTATCTGTCCCTGGGGAGTATCTGTGCCTGGGTGGGGGAGCTGCACCTGGGGTGGGGGCATTTGCCCTGGGGGGAAGATTTGCCCATGGCCAGGGTATCTGCCCCTGGGCGTGATTTGCCCATGTGGGGGGTGTCTTGCCACTGGGGCAGTGTCTGACTGGGCCAGTACGGGGCCAGTGCTGGGGGTCTGGGCCTGGAAGAGGCTTGGCAGGACGGTTGTCTCCCGGCCTCGGTCACCAGGCTCCAGCAGCCTGCATCAGCCCTGGACCAACGTGGGACCCAACGTGAGGCGCGAGGGGTTCGAGAGAGTGACAGATTTGACCTGGTGGTAGCCCCTGGGCCTTGGGCTCAGGAACGTGGCCGCTGCCTCCGGCCCTGGAGGAGGTTTCTGAGGCTGCGCTCTCTGGAGCAGCGCGGCCTGGGCTGTGGGGATGGGTGTAGCTGGAGGGCTGCAGGCTGCACCCTCTGACACCGGCGTTTTCCCCAGGCTGTCCTCGGCTCTTGCAGCAGAAGGATGAAGCCTGTGAGCTGCAGGCATTGCCCGATGGTACGTTCCCCCGACGGTTTTCATTTTGGAGACATTGCGGTGGTTGGGGAACTGCTTCTGCTTCTTCTGGTTAGGGTAGAGGGCGTTGAAAATGCCTTGGGCAGAACCAAGCTCTGTTATGGATGGTCTCTCGGCCAGGGCTGTGGTGACCGACTTGTGTTGGCTCCAAACAAAGGAGAGAACCAACTGTGTTTGGTTTCTGTGGCTTTGGTGGGGTTTCCCCTGATGTTTTTTGTTGAATTCAGCATGCGATTAACAGGAGAGTTGCTTGCTGCAATGTGCGACTGATGTAGCTTACAAGTCCCGGAGCACTCTTTGCCTGGCGTAAAGGCGTAATTGTCACAGAGACCCTGCCTAAAACAGTACTCGCAGCTGCAGGGTTTTAATTTTACCTTGTCTCTTGGCTAATTTTGTGGGTGTAAAAGTGAAATGTCATAGACGTTCTGCTCCCACTCTTTTTAAGCTATTTGATTTGGCATGAATAGCTCTTTCCAAGTGAGCTATGTGGTGAAACATGGTCTTCGTATTAGAAGAATGGATGTCCACAAAAATGTTAAAAAAGAAAAAAATGCTATCTAACTTGCACCTCTGCTAGGCTGAGAATATATTTAGTTTGTCTTTGTGTTAAGTACTGTTTTAGAAGCCAGTGGTGGCTGGTAGATGCTGCTTCTGTCTTTCTTGGCTGTATCTAGAGGAGGAGATGAAGTTTTCCGTTTCCATCGGCCCTGACATCCATATGCTACTGAGGGAGAAGCCTCCACAGACCTGTGAAAGGTGGATGGTGCCGCACCTTTGACAGTAGGCTGTATTCAAACAGTATACCTTCACAGATTCCTCATGTCTCTTCTGCTAAGTCTTCTTTCTGCCTGACAATATTCAAGAAGCATTTGGACAATGCCCTCAGATATATGGTGTGAATTTTGGGGTTGTCCTGTGCAGGGGCACCAGTTGGACTCGATGATCCTTGTGGGTCCCTTCCAACTCAGGACATTCTATGATTCTATGATTTAAATGGTGTGAATTTCACAAACTAAGACTGCAAGTTGGTTGCTCCCTTCCCCCCCCTTCCACCGCCTGTCCCCTCCCCCATTTGGAAATGAGGAAAAGTTTAGTGCTTTTAAGGTATTTGGGGGGGGGTTATAACCCGTCCCCCCCACCTCCCTGGCAAAAACCTGAATGGATTGAAAACATACCTGAGCTAACATGAGAGGCAAGACTTTCTGCGAGGTTAGATGCTCTGAGGACTGCAAATGGCTGTAAGTATTTGTACCTGTCTAGGAAAAGTGCGTTTTACTAAGTAATGCCTCAGCTAATTGATAATGTTAATAGCCTCTAAGTTATCCCTCTGCTTGTTTAGAAATCATGGCTGGTGACGGTTAAACATGTGGTCTTAAAACACTAAGCCATTTTCTTAAGGGCAAAGACGTGAGCAGGAAAACAAGGTCCCATTCTGCTCAGGAAGCCGTTTATGCCTAAGGAGAGGTGACACGTGAGATTTTAAGATGGTTGAGTACTAAAATGTAACATACAACTTGACTTCTTCTGACATTCCCCACCATGGTGGGGCTTTTTCCCTCTTTTGTTTTAAGGAGCTCTCTGGAGACGGGTTTGTGGCATCCGGACATTCAGATCCTTCATCCTCTGGATTGGAGCCTGTCTGTGAATGGCCATCCAGCTGCAGCTTGGTTTCCCAAATGACCAGACCTACGTACCAGTTCAGCAAACAGGAATGAGGTGAGGAAAAGCCATGGCTTCAGTGTTAACAAAGGCAGGTATCCACCCCTGGGAGGGATGGACTCCTGAAGCAGCTTGCTACCTGCCACAACTCTAAGAAGGAATCTTAACACCGGCACAGGTGGTGTTACCTTAGCTCAGAGGTGGGCAGCTGGAAATCATGCCAGACTGCTAGCTTTTAGGCGAAAGGAATGTTCTTGTAGTTAGGGTGAACTTCTTAGCCAGAGCTCTCCAATCGGAAATGTTCGTAATTTTACCAGCACAGCACAAAGAGTGAACTTCTCTCTGTTGTTGTTTTCAAGGTGGGAATAACCTTGAGGAAGCGGGCTCAGAAGGAGAGGGATCCATCACAGGTGCTCACTGTGCTACAGCCTGGAACCGAAACCAACATTAGAAGGGGTGACTTGACTGCAGCAGCAGATCTGAGAAAACTGTGGGGAGATGCATGGAAGTAACTGGTAAGTATGGGAGCTAACCGGTATGCAGACAGTACAGTGTGTGCATCCACTTGTGTAGCAAGAGGACAGCATAGTCCAAAAGAATAATTAAAAAAAAAGAGGGCTGCCAAAGAGCTTACATGCCAAATTAACTTAATGACGCTGCCCTCTGTCATTTCAATGCAATTAATCTGTTCTACATGACGGTGAGTTTTACTCCCGCTGCTAGAGTCAGCCGGAGTGAATTTGAGTGAGTTGCCTCCTTGGATCAGGCATGGTCATTGCTGAGAAGTCTTCTCTCTGTTGAGAGTGTTTTGAGGAGCAGCTAGTAAATGGTTGCACCTTTGAGCTTCTGCCTCTGGGCTTTATGAGTAGTTCTGGCAGCTCTGGAAATGCAGCATAGTGCCTTGCTTGTTCAGGGGAGAGCTGAAAGAGATCCTGAGCTGATAACGGAGATAGCCCTGTGTTTCCAGGAGGAAAGTCCGTTCTTGAATGTAAAAAAGGAGAAACCGAGAGGCAGGCCTGGCACCGCAAGGGTTGGGAAGCAGGGGTGAGGGTGGGGGGCAGAGCCCAGGGCTGGGTGGGTGCGGGAATGGTCTGAACTCTGTGGGGCAAGGGGAGCGGAGAGGGGTGGGCAGAAAAGCGTAGCGAAGGGGCTGGTGGCGAGTCCAGTGGGGCCGGGCCCCGCGCTTGTCTGGCTGAGCCCTGCACTGGATCACTGCAGCCTGTCCTCTCTGCTCCCATCTTCTGATGAAACCTTTCCTTAACCATCTGGCTGCATCTTCTCACTCTCTGCCCCGTGTGTGCACCCCTTGGGTGCAGCCCTGCTCCGTGATGCTGTCATGACCTAAAGGGTTAGCTGCAAGTGTGTAAGGATCATTAGGACAAAAATGTAAAACCCATTACAGGAATGCAAACAGCTTTCCACTGTTGAATGCTCTTTCAGGACTAAGAGAAGTTGATTTTAACTAGTTGCCTTGGACTGCAAGAAAGATATTGAGGTGCTGGAGGGTGTCCAAAGAAGGGTCTTCTGAGGAACAGCTGAGGGAACTGGGGTGGCTTAGCCTGGAGAAAAGGAGGCTGGGGGGAGACCTTCTCACTCTCCACAGCTACCTGAAAGGAGGCTGTAGCCAGGTGGGGGTCGATCTCTTCTGCCAAGTAACAAGTGGTAGGACAAGATGAAATGGCCTCAAGTCGCACCAGGGGAGGTTTAGATTGGATCTTAGGAAAAATGTCTTCACTGAAAGGGTTGTCAAGCATTGGACCAAGCTGCCCAGGGCAGTGGTTGAGTCCCCATCCCTGGAGGTATTTCAAAGACGTGTAGATGTGGTGCTTAGGGACATGGTTTAGTGGTGGACTTGGCAGTGCTGGGTTAACGGTTGGACTCAATGATCTTCAAGGTCTTTTCCAACCTAAATGATTCGATGATTCGATGATTCTATGGTCTTCAGCCCCAGAAAACTGATGGAGTTCCATTTGTGTTTTAGCACACCTCAACCACATGGTGACAGGTCTGCATGAGACTCTGAGCAGTGTCAAAGAGACTGGGAACACAAGACCTACAGGCTTGCACTCAGGATTTGCGGTCTAAATGCCACCATCTGCTTTAAAAAAATATTGTACAATTTTGGACAAAAATTTGGACAATTTTGGACCGTCCTGTCTTTTTGCATAATACCAAGTGTGTTACAGGTGAGGCTGCCTCTCAAGATGTTTTGGACTGGAAAGAACAAATGTAGAAGGGAGGTTGTCTTAGAAAAGGGGGCTTAAGTGGCTAACAGCTACAAAGAGAAAGCAGGTGCTATTTTTCGCAGACAGGTTAGTTGCCTGTGGTAAAGACCTTCTGGTTTGTTTTTCCTTCTCTCTTTTTTTCCCCTGTTGTTAATGTCCGGTGTAACGTCTTGTGTCATTTCTCTTCATCTTCTTGTGACAAAGCAATTTGACAGGAGCTCGAAATGCAGGAATCCACTGGATCTAAGGTTCAGGATGGCTTTCTAATCAACCTGTCCATCCTCTGCTATGGTGACCGAAAAGGAGAACTGAAAATTATTCCACATCCTCTATGGTAGCCCAGCTGTGTATGGGAGTAGCTGTAGGGGCTGTTTAGATCAAGTCCCATGGTTCCTGTCACCCTGGCACTTGTTGGTTGATCACAAGCTTGGTCTAGCATCAGTGTGCTCCATAAAAATGTTTTGCACTTTTGCCTGGCTTTCTTCTAAGGATTTTAATAGACTTTATTACCCTTAGCTTCACAGCCACCCTTTCAGTTGCTAAGCTGTTGTCTACATTATACAGACAAGTGTGACAGAGATTCCATCTGATTTGCCTGGTTTCAACAGTTTTCTTGAGGAGCAGTATCAGCATTCATGTGCCAAGACACTCGATCTTATGAATTTCTCTGGAATTTGCCTTCTACTAAGGCAGTTATTTCCCTGCTTTGGTTTTTTTCCCCCTGTTGTTACTGAAGTAATGATTCATTTCATCCGCAGGAGGGCAGCAAGAAGTTTAAAATCCCATCTGATCCCTATGTTAATGTTGCAGGGAGCTATCCAAACTTCCAATTTACATCACCAGGAAAATTCCACTTAAAATCTTCTTTTCATCCCAAATCAGCGTGAGGAGTCAAAACAGCCTTCTGTTTTCCTGAAATGAAAATTTCTGAGGAAACTGAATTTTAAAATGTTGAAATGTTTCATTCCATCTTGGTCGGACAGTTTCTCCTCTTGGGCACGTCACAGCTGGAGTGCTTGGAGTCATAGTATTTAAAAATGGAAGAAAAATTAAAGTTCCTTAAAGAAAGTCTCCATCAGTGAGAAGTGCCCTGCCCATTGAAAAAAAACAATGTAGGAACATGAACATTGCTCATAATTAATTTTGTAGATGCTGACCCAGAAATTTCACTCTGGCAATCATTATTGGACATTTTACATCCTTTACATCGACCTTATTCACCTAGGGGTTCAGTCACCTTGTGGTGATTGATTTCTTTTTTCTAGTATCCTATACCCAAGCAAATCTGGAACACGATCTTTAAGAAGTTTGCCTGTGCACTGGAAGAAAAGCAGCACTAGAGATGTTAAACTGTTTTGTTCGGACTGGTAATGATTGGCCTGGATCCCCAAATCGCTGCCAAGCAATGAGAGAGCACATATTTGCTCTGCTTGGATTGATATTTCTCAGTCAAGCATTTGAAACTGCATTGTCCGTGGAAAACAGAAGAAGCTTAACGCAAAAAGTACGGAGCCCTTTGACTGAGCCCTCAAGGAGGTCAACCGTTGTTTGTCCAGGTCTCAGGTGCCCACTCTGACATGTGGAAAAGCTGGTACTGCTGTCAAAACAGCCACCTACAGTCCCCATGGGCCTTTCATATCCGTGTCAGTGCTTAGCTCCAAGTACGCAGGAGCTGCCAGAACACATCAAACACGGGGTCCGTCTGGTCCAACAGCCTGTCCCTGGCACTGCCTGGCACCGGAGGCCTCCAAGGAGTCTCTGTAGCGCACAGGGATCGGTAACCTCCCCAGCGGGTGCCTTCAGGCAGGCAGTGACTCTGTGGGCATGCGTGACTCTTTGTGCGTGACTGTACATCCCCCATGCAAAGGAGCTGGTGGTTTGCTTGTTCCTTTGATCTCCTTTAATGCAACTTGTGCATCTCTTCATTGTTCTTATCACAGAAATGTTTTGTTTTCTTTTCTGGTTTTTAAATCAGTTGTGTAAGTGCCCGAGCATTTGGCAAAGAGTTCCACAGAACAACTCTGTGTATGTGTGTGCGTGTGTCTGTGCATGTATTCGGCTTGCCAGTTTTAAACCATCATGTTTTATTTTAGGGGAGGGGAAATATCTGTATCCTTTCCATATCCTGTATGCCGTCCTTTCTGATACAGTAGGCCTTTGTTCAGCCTTTCTTCTGACGTTTGCTGTATGGTGTGAAGCATCCTGACCTACTGCTTCTCTCCCTCTCATTCTACTCCTTCAGTCATTAAGTGTCTTGACCAAGTTTTCTGCATTTCTCAAGATTGTTTTAATTTGACTATTTGATTTGCTCTTCTTGTTTGGATTTTGACAATGGGACTAGAAGTCAGCAGAATACTTGGCATGGCTTAAGCAGAAACGATGAAGCCCATGGAGCTCTACGTAGAGCTAACTTAGAGAGATCAACTTCATCATTTAGCTGATCTGAAAGAAGAAAAGGAATGGCCCAGTCTGTCTTCACTGCTGCTCTTCTTCTTGTTCCTCAGATTGATGGTCATTCTTTCTCACTCATTATTCCTCATTCTTTCTGCTTCGCAGGTAATTCTCAGCCCAGTTAAAACCAAGGGAATTTTGCAATTCGGCAGAGCCAGCATTTGACACTGCAGGTGAAGATGCTGAAGAACCTGGAACACTGACTGTTGTTCAAGAGATGAGACAGGTAGGTATGCTGGCACCTCAGTGAGCTATTACCTAGAAATAAAATGGACATTCTCTGCTCCATAGGCTTTGGAAGCACCAGGATACCTAGTTGCAAAGGTGCCTAAACCATAGCTGTGCCTGCAGCAGCCCAAGGTTGGACAGTCCTGTGCAATGAAGCATCCCGGACTAAATGTGAGCCAGGGACCTGGCTTTTCACTCCTTCCCTCAGCTGCACAGCCAGATGGAAAGCGGCGACCTCACAGCGCACCTGCCACATCAGGTTCAGGCACTGGTTCAGTGACAGTTTATAGACTCATAGTTTATAGAGTTACAGGGGAAAAGATACACACATCTTCCCATTGTGACGCTAATGGGTCTAACTTTACCTCTGCCAACTGGAAGAGTGCCGACTTCCCACAGGGCTTTACTGGCTCAGGACTTGACGGCTGGGAAGTATTTGATGAGACTGAGGTTTGAAATGAACAGAGGAGAAAATAGTTCAGTGGCACACAGGAAAGACAGAAAGGAAGGGAGAAAAAGAATGAGAAAATTAAGGACTTCTTCATTCAATCGGTTACTTTTAGATCTCTGCCATGGCCATGTGTACGTGGCCCAGCATGGGCAGGGGCTGACTTCCGCTGCTTTTTCCCCCTGAGAGGGAGAGCTCTGCCTCTGTCTGGGTTTCATGATGTGAGGTGACTGCTTCTCCTTTCGTGCAGGGCAACAAGCCGTGGATCTCCCTGCCCTGTGGAAAGGGCATCTGCCTGACCATTGCTGAAGAGAGAGACAAGAGGCTGGCGGCCAAGCAGAGCAGCGGGTGAACTCCAGCTCGGGCCGGCAGTGATCCTTTCAGTATATTAATTAAACCATTTCCCAAATGTCTGTGTGACTGGCTAGGGAGCATCCCAGGGCTGGGGGGAGCTGTGCCGTGCCAGCGCCAAGCCACGCTCTGCTCCTCTCCTGAAGGGCCTGCTGATCTGGGGAGACTCCTGGCAACCTGAGCAACTGCCAGAGCCATCTTGCAGAAAGGCACGGAGGAGCGGTGGGAGAACCTCCAGGCTGCTCCATCCCCGGGAAGGTGTTGGCACAAGCGCTCCTGGACGTCGTTGCCTGGGACCCGCTGAAGGAGCAGGGGACGGGGAAGAGCCAGCTGGGCTCTCCCCAGACCAATGGTGCCAGACAGGCTTGAGGCCCTCTGGGATTGCCCCCGGCCATGGGACCAATCAGAGAGGGGAGGCTCTGTGACCAGCGGCAGGGGTGGGTGGTGCATTGCCCGGTTGCTTGGGCTCCGGGGCTGGTGGCGCTCGGGGGTGGTGGCGCTCGGTGTCCCGAGTGTGACTGGTGGCTGCTTACTGGGGAGGGCCCTCACGGGGTGCTCTTCTTCAGTGCCTTTCCTCTGGAGGTGGAGCGTGTGAGGATCATGCTGTCAGCCAGGACAAGGAGGGCCCCACACTGGGGGTGGCAGTGGCGGTGCTGGAGGCTGGGCAGCTCTTGGGAGGGACTTAGCTGGGGCAGAGGAACGGGGGGCCAGGGACCCCAGATGTCTAGCAAAAGCCAAGCACCGGCCCAGGGATGGGCTGAGGCCCTGCAGGAGATGGGACCCGGGCCGGGTGGCTGGAGAGCAGCAGTGGCTGCGGGAAACGCCCTGGAGGCCAAGGTGGGCAGGGGTGGGCAGCGTGCCCAGGCAGCAAGGGCAGTCTCGCAGCCCGGGCTGTGCTAGAAAGGGTGTGGGCAGCACCATGGGGAAGGGGTTCCTCTGTGCCGCTGGGCCCAGGGGAGGCTGCGCCTGGCATCGGGTGCGGGCTGGGGCTGCCCTGGTCCAGGCAGATACGGGCACCATGGAGTGAGGCCGGCGGAGGCCCCAGCTGGTTGGGAGCTGGAGCGCTGCAGGCACAGGCAGAGGCCGAGGGCGCAGGCTCTCCTGAGCCTGGAGAAGGGGGAGCACTGGGGCTCTCCAGCTCTGCCTGCCGGCATGGGCCTTGCCTGCACCCATCTTTCTCTTGAGATGGACCAGGCACAGACGAGCACTGGGGGAAAATTGTTGTCATTTATTGGTCTCAGGCGGCGTCCATGGCCGAGTGGAGGCTGGCAGCACGATGGCCTCAGGGCAGCTGAATGCCTGGGGCGCCATCCATGCACCCGTCCCTTGCGTGCCTCCCTGTGCCACTCCCTCCGGGCGCTGTGCAGGCTCAGGGCCAGCCGCCATCTCTGGGGACCCGCCTGACGCTGGCAGCAGGGTTCTCCTGGTCCTGCTGTCCTGCGAGGCAGGGACAATGGAAAGCCCTGCGCAGAGCCCTGAGGGCCCTCCTGAAGAGGGAGGGCCGTTGCCGTCGAGCCGGGCTGTGCGGGAGGGCGGTGATGCCTGTGAGAGAAGGAGAGCTGTAGGCGAGGGGCTGGGTGGGCAACGGGCAAGCTGCTGCCTGCCCCCCGCCACCAAGGGCTCTCCTCAGGGAGGGGTGGCTGGGGTACGGCCAGCCCCCATGCGCACAGTGCTGCCAGCCTGGCCTGGGTGCCGCTCGCTGGGATGGCCGGGCCAGGCCTGCCCTCGCCGTGGGGGCGATTGTCTTGGGGACATACCTGGGTCATCCTCGGGCACATCCCTGCAGCCGGAGGAGGGCTGTGTGTCGCCTCTGTGCTCCGAGGCCATCTGCATGGGGAGAGCAGGAGCACAGACCTGCTTGCTGAAGACAGGAGAAGCTGGTGGTGCCTTTGCCTCTCCTTGTGCCACGGGAGGGAGAGGTGCATGGTGCTCCTCTTCCTCAGGAGCTCCGGCCAGGGCAGAAGCTGCTGGCTTGGTGTCCGTGGCACTCGCTGGGGCAGGAGACGTGCTCTGCCGGTCACTGGCTGCCTCTCCTGCTGCCTCTGTGCCCATGCTGCTGGGCCAGCCGGGCCCCTCCTGGGGACCAGCGTGGGGGTCCTGGAAGTGCTCTGGGAGCAAGAGGTTGGTCCAGATGTCGTGGGTGGTGATGTCTTCCACTTGCGACAGCTCTGCGTTGCTATTGTCTTCCCACTCCTCCTCCTCGGCCAAGGGTCCTGGCTCCTCCTAGAAATACATTAACAACCAAAGGAGAGCTAAGGAGAGGCTCCATCCTTTATTGGACGCAGGGGGAACGTAGTGACAAAGGATGAGGAGAAGGCTGAGGTACTCCCTGCCTTCTTTGCCTCAGTCTTTAATCATCAGAGCAGTTGTTCTCGGGGTACCCAGTGCCCTGAGCTGCAAGACAGGGACGGGGAGCAGAATGAAGCCCCTATAATCCAAGGGGAAATGGTCAGCAACCTGCTACACTGCTTACACACTCACAAGTCTATGGGGCCGGATGGGATCCACCCAAGGGCACTGAGGGAGCTGGCAGAAGTGCTCAGCAAGCCACTTTCAAGCCTTTATCGGCAGTCCTGGCTCACCTGGTGCCAAGGGTCCCAGGCCAAGGGAAAAGCCACTGCTTCTCCTTTGTCGTCTGCTGCTGGGGCAAGGTGGGGTGTGCCAGCGTCGGCCGGAAGGTTTAGAGGCAGTGAAGACGCCACTTCAGCCTCATGCGCTGCCAGGGAGACGATGGCTGTGCTGGCCTCTCCTTGATGATCTCCAGACACGGGAGATGCCATCTTTTCTCCATCCTCATGTGCCGCTGGCATGAGAGGGGCTGTGCTGGCCTCTCCCTGAGGCTCTCCAGCCGAGGCAGACTTGGTGTCCTGAGATGCGGCAGGTGTTGTTGCTGCCGTCGCCGCATGCATGCTTTGTGCCAGGTCCCGCTGTTCCGCTGGCTGCTGGCTGGGTCCCTGGATCGCAGCCGCAACCTCGCCTGGGACATGGCTCCCGATGCATTGGGCTGTGTCCTGCAGTGTGGTGACGTAGGCTGCAGGGCTGCGCGCGGGGCAGGGGCCTGGCGCTCTGCCTGTGCTGCAGTGGCTTGCTCACCAAAGACAGGAGGAGCTTGGTGCCTTTGCCTCCTCTTGTGCCACGGGAGGGAGAGGTGCGCGGTGCCCCTCTTCTTCAGGAGCTCCGGCCAGGGCAGAAGCTGCTGGCTCGGCGTCCGTGGCAGCCACTGGGGCAGGAGACATGCTCTGCCAGTCGCCGGCTGCCTCTCCTGCTGCCTCTGTGCCCATGCTGCTGCGCCAGCCAGGCCTCTCCTGGGGACCAGCGTGGGGGTCCTGGAACATCTCCGGGACCAAGGGGTTGACTCAGATGTTGTGGGTGATGGTGTCTTGTCTTCGTTCCTGGAAGAGCTCTGGGAGCAAGAGGTTGGCCCAGGGGTTGTAGGTGGTGATGTCTTCCCCTTGGGACAGCTCTATGTCGCTGTCGTCTTCCCACTCGTCCTCCTCAGCCAAGGCCCCTGCCTTGTCCTCTGGCCCTTGCAGCACTGCCCCCCGTGCTGCCCCCACCCACTGCGTGCTGGGGGCATGGGCTTCCAGCCACTCCAGCACGTCCTGCTTGCTTGTGGCGTCCTTTGGGAGCTGCGTGCATGTCAGCTCTGGCTGCCACAGGTTGTAAAATGAGTTCACCTTGCAGATGAGAAAGGAGAGAGGGGGATTTGTAAAGGTAGCCTGGCTTCCACCAGCAAATGCCTGCTGGGGACCTGCCAGCAGCAGCTGCTGGGATGGGGATGTGGGAGACAATGGGGCTGCGTCTGTGCGGCGCAGCGTCTGGCCCCAGGCAGAGGGAGACTCATCCCCCTGTCCCGTCCCATGCCGTCCTTGGCGCTCACCTGCCTGGGTCTGACACTGAGCTGCCCCAATCACATCAGGGAGAAAGGCTGCTCCTCGTCCTCCTGCTGCTGGAGCTCGCTCTCCTCCAGGCCACCCTGCTGCTGCTGCAGGACCGGCTTTCCTCAGCTGGGCCAGGTTGTGCCCGGTGTGGGCCAGGAAGCTCCTCTCCAGCTCCTGGAGCTCCATCTCGATGGACAGGGCGGCCAGATGCTCCGCAACAGCCTCCTGGTGCACCCGCAACCACCTGCCATGGAGGCAGTGCTGGCTGCGTGCCGCCGCCATTGCTGGGTTGTACTCTGCTGCTTGTCCCCAGTGCCCTGGCCCCGTGTCCCAGTACGGGGAAGCTGGCGCAGGGGCCCTGCCAGCAGCATCGGTGGCCCCACGTGCATGGGGGCAAGACGCGGGCTGAGCTGGGGGGGCCTTGCCACCATCAGCCACCCATCCCTCGTCTCTTCTTGCTGTCCTGGCCACAGCCATGCTCTGTGCCTGGTCCTGCCTTGCCAGCCCCACAGCTCTGCCCCAGCCACTGCAGATGCCCGGAGCAGATGGGACAAGCTGTCAGTGGCTGCTGGCTGCGGTGCTGATGGCCGTTTCCCTGCCCCTGGCAGAAGATGCAGAGGGTGCTGCTGGCAGAGGAGGCAGCTTGTGGCGGGTGCTGGCAGCTGCTGGTGGCCAAGCTGTGGGTGCGTGCCCGGGTGCCGCTGCCTGCCTGGGGAGAGACGGCAAGGCTGGCAGACGAACTGCCTCCCCCTGCATCTCCCTGTTGCAGGGCAGTGCCACCCTGTGTGCCAGGCTGTCCGTCTGCAAGAGAAGGCGAGAAGAGAGGCCGTGTCAGCGTGGCCCTTGCCCCCACGCCCTGGCTGGAAGAGCTCCTGCGGCCGGGCTCCCCTGCCAGCCCCCAGGGCAGCAGGAAGACCTTCGGCCCCATCTCCCTGGGGCTCCCTACCTGTGCGTGGAGGCTCCCAGCGGCCTGCGAGCTCCCTAGGCAGGGGAGCTGTGGCAGCCTGTCCCCACGGAGGGACGAGGCCTGGCTCTGGCTGCCCTGCAGCGCTGCCTGTGGCTGCCTGCGGCCCACCTGCGGGCAGGAGGAGGAGGAGGCATGGGATGGAGGCGGCTGCCTTGGCACAGCAGCCCCCACAGTGCTGGCAAGCCCAGCCCTGGCCCCAGGGCAGCTCCGTGCGGCCCCCTCCTACCACTGGCCTCTCCCTCCTGCCCCGTCCCTCACCCGGCGCCTCTTGCGCAGGCTCGGCAGCCCCTTGGCGGGCTGGGAGTGGGCGTTCGCCTCCTCGTCCATGGGTGTCTCTGGCGTCCTCTGCCGCACACCTGCCATGGGCACCCAGGGGAGATGCTGCCTCCTGAGGGAGGTGCTCTCCTGGGAGTGGGCACTTCAGGGCTCTCCTTCCCTTAATACCCCCATGGTCACTGCGGGGACCCCCATCACAATGGCGTCTGGGCACGACGAGGCCCCCCATCACAAAGCCCTGGCGCTTGCTCTGGAAATGCCCACGCCCATGACCCGCTGGGACCGGCTGGGACCGGCTGTGCCCGGCACGGGGCAGCCCCTGCTCTCCCCTCACAGAGGCCCCGGCAGGCCCGAGTCAACACCTCCCACACAGCCCCGGTGACAGCGGCCTCTGCAGAGCTCAGCCTGGGGACCCCAGCAAGTCCAGCGGCTGGAGGATGGGTGGGTCAAAGGACCCTGGTGGGAGCCCTACAGGGCCTCATACATGGGACCAACGGGCACCTTGCCTTGTCACACAGAGCATCTCCTGGGCTGGAACAGGGATGCTCTGGAGAGTCGCTGGCAAATCTCAGGAGAAGAGCTTCTCCCCCCGCCTCTCCCAGGGGCTTTCTCAGCTCTGGCGCCTTCCCAAGGACAGCCCCACCGGGGGGGACAGGAAAGAACAGGCAGCAGCCACAACAGTCAGCACTGGGGAAAGCTGGGGCCCCAGAGACCCGCCCAGGCTCACCAAGCCCAGCCTCGCCCACCCTGTGTGAGAGACAGTGCCCAGGAGAGCGCTTTCTACCCTTTTTCCCAAGGTGTTAAATGTCCCTTAAAGCATTAACCACCAGACCCACAATGTTTCTCACTGCAGTGTAAAGTATTCAAAAGAGACTTTTGTAAATGTCTGTGATTTCCTGCATTTTTCCTCAAAAAGGCAGGGGCTTGACTCTCTTAATCGCTTCTATTTTAATCCAGGCACTGCTCCGTATCAACAGTTAAAGCAGAGACATGACATTTTCAAAAGCTGACTTTGGATCCTTCTTTGGCCATCAGGAGGGCCTGGCACACAAACTTGTTCCTGGCTGTGTTGGCCGCTGGGTGGGGGAAGGTCACAGGTAACAGGGCAGGACTCCTTTCTGGCGCTGCTCCAGCCGCGTATGCCAAAGATAAAGCCTTGACACCCAAGGGTGGAAAAGCCTTAACACCCAAGTGTAATAAAGCCTTAACACCCAAGCGTGCTGCTCCGTGGACATGAATATTCCTGCCTAAGCTCACCACCGATTTCATTTCCATGTGGGTCTTGGCAGGATATGAACAGCTCTTCAGTGCTGGGGGTTCCTCCCCTCTTTCAGTCAAAAACGGCAAGTTTTATTCCTGTTGGACCTGCCTTAATTCCAGCGCCTTTGGGATTGAAAATTGGAATAGCGTGTGTGCCAGAGCCATTCCCACAGCTTGGCTGGTGTCCACCAAGAGGAGTCTGTCTTTAGCCACAGCGGTCATTTCCAGGGATAGAGCCTGTTTGATTGACCAGGACCCTACAGGGAGAACAAAGAGCAGGGATGCAGACACAACATTTGCCACAACACAACATTTGCCACAACATTTGAGATCTTGCTCATGGCTAAAGGAAGATGGTGGCCTCAGAGGTTGGCTGAGGCTTGGTGCTGGCATTGCCTATGCCCAGCTATGCCCACAGCGTGACAGAGGAAAGAGTGGCGCTGGGAGGAGGCAGGGTCTGGCCAAGCAGCGCTGCCCCGGCACCGGCACCGGCACCCCGCTTCCCAGCCTCGCTCGCGCCATCTGGCCTGCGTCCTTTGTGCGATCCCTCAAAGGGCTCAGTTCTTCTCACGCTGCTGCTTTGTCCAGCTAGCTCGACTGGTGCAGCCTGCAGGGGGAATGGGTAAAAAGAAACACCTGCCATTTTTACCCAGCAGCTCCCCAGTCTTAGAGATTCCAGGACCTGCTGCGTTCCCAAAGACGGAACTGGATGCTTACAACACCAGAGCTCCCAGGTACTCTATGGGAACCCGAACTAACCTTGGAGGAGACAAGACTGTAAAAGCAGGGCCGGCAGACCCTGCGCAGGAAGGGTAAGGCAGCCTGCCATCTGCTCCTTCGCTCCTTTTCCAAAGCCATCCCTTAAGCATCTCCCCCTTCCGCTGGGGCTCCTGAGAATTGTAAAGAGTGTCTTACCGGAGTGAGAAGCTGCAGGACAGCAGCCCTGCTCCCTTCCCTTGTCCCAACCGCGAGCAGAGGAAAGGCAAGGAACACATCTTTTCCTTCCCGCTGTCTCAGCCATTAAATGTTACGGGCTCGTACACTGCGAGCTCTTCAGGAGGACACACCTCAGAAGGGGCCAGCAGACGCAGGTCCCTGCCTTCCTAATGCTGGGAAGATGAACTCGGAGGGGAGGGGAATGTAGCAAAGTCTGGCTGGAGCTAGACGTCCTCTGGACTTGGAGGGAGTTCCAGCTCAGCTCCAGCTGAGCTTTTCACACCACCTGTAAGGGGCCTTTCAGTCTTTTTCCTGTTGAAAACAATATTTTTGTTTTACTGTCCTTAAAAACAGACCAAAAAACCCCCAAACAACTTAAGGGGTGTCTCTTTTGTTAAGCCTTTGCCTCCCCACGAGGAGCTGGGGAGGCTGTTGTGGCCAGTGCAGAACACGGGGAGCGCCCACATTCCCTCCTGGGAGACCCCTGAACAGAAATGGCCAGAGCAAGCAACCCCCGAGAGTCCTTAGCATCCAACAGACAGAAGGGACCATGGAGCTGCTGGCCCTGTGGCTCCCACTGTGCGGCCCCCAGGCCTCCCCAGCACCCCGGCTGCCTCAGCCCTTTGTCCTGCCCAAAACCTTCTGCCCCAGAGGGACCGACCCCGACCCCTGCAGCCCAGGGACGCTCTCTGAGGAAGGAACAGAGGTGACCGCTGGCCATCGCTCCCGGCTCTCTTTCAGGTGTTTACAATCCTCCTCACTAATCTTCGTTCTTTTCCCACACTCTCCATGCTCCCTTTTTACAAATCTGACTCAGGAAACCATCTGGCACAGAGCTCTAGATGGTTTTCTCTCAAAGTCATCTTCGTGACTCTGGTGTAAGCATGCCAAGAGGCCCACATCTTCACAGCATGTGCTCAGCTCTGCTTGCAGAAATAGCACTGCGGTTCTGCATGTGCTACTGCCATGCGGAAAGCTAACCATGAAAACATCTGTTTGCAGGACTGCACGGGAGCTGCAGAACCTCATTTCATTTCTAGACAGCCTTCTCCTGAAAAGCAGCTGAGCTTGCCATGGGACAGCTCTTGAACACAGGACTGGGAGGAAACAGAAGGGCTATGAAAGGAATTAACGATATTATTAAAGACAAAGAGAGGGAATTAAACTTGTTTAGCCCTCTCCTTTTTGCACAGCAGAACCAAGGCCTGGTTTGGAGCATCTGTATGGATGTACCTTTGTCAGCGGGAGCAATGGGGTGCTGTTCCTCTTGAAGGAGGTCCAGGAGGACCCCTGTTAGCACCGAGCTGAGTGATGCGGTTGTTGAAGCATGGACTTCTTTCTCTCCTGGAGTTCAGTGCAAAGGGTCTTGTGGGTGAAGCCTTTGTACGATTGCCTCCAGGTCAGGTTTTATGTCAGCTTGAATAATAATCCGTAAAGGAGTCAATGGAATGATTTCTCATGCCAATGTCCACCGAGACTGCTAGAGAAGAAAAAAGCAGCTCTTCCCTTCAACACCCACCCTCCACGCTTCAGCCCCCCCCCCCCCCCAAATACTCATATTCACCCTTAACCCTTCGTTCTTCAAAGCTGTATGGCAGCAATGTTACGATGAAGTGATGAAGAGCGAGCTTTGGAGCTAGAGGAGGAAGAAAACAGAGAGGACTCTCAAGTCTCATTTCAAGGACTGGGAAACCTTAAAGCATGGAGCGGGAATAGACTTGCTGCATCCTGAGTTTGTCAGCCACCTTCTGCTCTTTCTTAGTCAAACACGCCAATATGGTATACTCCTGCAACTAGTCTGTTGCACAATGTCTTAGGTTCGTGTCTCTAATAACTGTTGCCTCTTTTTATTTTTGCCTTTCAAGATTTTTTCTTACCTTTAATTTCTTGAGCTTTTTCATACATGCAATATGAGAAAGAAAACAAACATAAAAGGGACCCGTCTGCGGTATCGACCAACTGAGTTATTTCCAGTGACCTCAGATGGCTTGTAATATACAACACATCTCATTAAAAACACACCAAATCAGGTTTCTTTCTGTTGTATGTTGTTTATTGTTTGAAATCATGTCTTAATATTTGTATTAAATGCAAAAAAAAAAGTGACTTGTATTACTAAGATTCAAGCCATTATAAACTCACTCAGACTAGAATTAAACAGCACTGTCTAAGTACTATCTAATTAGAGCATATCCCCAAACCAGTATTAACAAATAGTGATGGACTAAACCCAAACCCTTAAATTAATAAATAACCAACGCTTATGAATTCCCAAATAAGAAATCTAGAGAGAAACTGGCCCATTTAATTATACATTCAATTAAAGTTTTAGTCTCAGTCAGTGCATAAGCTTATCTGAACATCTCACTGTTAGCCGAGTTGAGTTACTCGAAAGTCGCATTTGCAGTCATTGGCACTTGCGCTGTTGAGTCTGTTTAATTTTGCACATACCTCTAGCTCTAAGCAAGCATAGTGACTGCATGTCAGGAGAAATCATATCTAAAAGCTGCTCAACTCAGCCTCTAGTAATTGGACTCAATGCCATTACTCTAGGAAAGATACCGACAGCATTACTAACAGAGAGCTCTTCGGACTCCTGCCTGAGTGATTTTGGGGGATAGAAAACATTAGCTACCCTGACTGTTTTCTTCAAAAGTTTTTCTTGTATTGTTTTTTAAAGAACCATTTTACATTATTCCGCAGGTGTCCATTAGCGTCATTCCTCCTCTCAAGGTCCTTCACCAATTTAAGGTTTCCTTACAAACAAGTCTGATCTTTTAATTCCTAAGAAAAGTTCAACAATGTCAACAAAATACTAGCCAAAGCCACCAGTTACCAGTCCAGGTTACAATCACTTTATCTCCTCCAAAGCGCTTTCAGGTAATGGTTACAATCCGAAGAGGCAGACACAGAACATCCAGCAGCTGCACCCATTCCGTTTCCAGCCTCTCGCGGCTGCCAGGAGGTGAAGGATGTCATTGCAGAGAAGCTTTAGGAACAGAGACACCTGTTCCTTCACAACTGCTGCCAAATTATAACTGTCAGTCAACTGTCATCTCTGCCACAGTGGAGCGAGGAACCTACATAGGAAACTCCTGTCCCTGCTAATCCCTTGACTCATCCAATCCATCTAACGACAGAGATTTTAATGTATCTGTTTGACTCTTTCTTGCATTTGCAGAAGGGGGGGGCGGGATGTGGCAGGTATTCCTATGCCCCAAATCGGGGTCTTTTGCATGCTAGCTCTAGAGGAGAGACCAAGGGTTGCCAGCTGGCAAACCATGCAAACAAGAGGTTCCACTCCTAAGGGATTCCTGTTAGTTTCCTAAAGACAATGTCCGTTTCAGGCAAGATAAAAACAACACTATCCTAAAGCGTACTTCTTTTGTGTGAGTACGATGAAGGAATAGTTAATCCTTTCCAAACTTGAAACTCAGTAAGCGGTTTCCCATGTTACCAAATGTTGCTAGTTCTCTTTCTAAGTCTGTTTTTACCCTAAGATGGTATCTGTGCTCCAGGTTTTAACTCTGTATTCTGTATTGCTGAGATTTATGGAGTACAGGGAATTGGGTGTCCTGATTAAAAGGACAGATATTCAAATGCAATCCTGACTAGAGGATTAATGCTGTCATTTAGGTATTCATGCAGTCCAGTTCTCTCTCAGCTACATTAGCATTGTTTGAATGCTCATGTTTTCCAGCCTTCTTCTAGTAATTCTGGACGCCACAGCATCGCGCTTATAAACATGGCCTTGTTTTGGGGGTTAATTTCAATGTGTATGCTTAGTGCTGTCTTGTCAATGCATCCTCTGTTTCTGGCTGGATGGCACCCTCTCCTGGTATTGTAATGCTGCCCTGAAAGGAGAGAAGAGATGCTGCTGGCATCAAAGCTCAAAGCAATACCTGTGTGTGGGGATAAGGAAAGAATGGCGCTGCTGTTCTCCCGTTGAAAATTAACCAGGCAGCTTAGCTTCCTATTCCTTCAGTGGGAAGCATTGCAGAAAGAACCGGTAGAGTGGTTCCTGTTTGGGAATGGTGAGTGCACGCTGTCAGGGTGGAGAGGCCTTCAGCAATGCGTTACTCGCCTTGTAGTATGTTCTTCAAGGGAAATGGATGAAGAAATCCTTGCGTGGCAATCTAAAGTATTTCCCTGTACTTCCTCATCTGCCGGAGGTACATGGCTGTAATTGCCAGCCCGGTGGTGTTCTAGCAGTGGCAGGGAGCACGAGCCTTTCTATTTGTACAGAAATTCCAGAGCAGCCCTTGAATTGCCTCTGCTCATGGGACACTTTGGGTGATGTATGAATTGTTTGCTAACGACATCAATGCTTGCATGTCCGATTCAGGATGAGCAGCATGCAGGTACAGATGAATGAGTGTGTGGAATCTCAGCAAGTTTTCAAACGTTATAAATATTTCCTAGAATATTGTAGCATTTTCAAGATTATCTTCAAGCAAGTTCTGGCAATTAAGACCTTTTTTTTTTTTATTTTGTCACAGGGCTCCTAAATCTCACAAAAGCCCAGGAACTGCTTTCAGGTGAGATATCTACTGCTATTTTTAGTCAATACAGCCTATGGAACACATGTAGTATTTTGGCCCTATCCTGGCCAAGTGTGGGAGATACCTGAACACAGGGCTTGGGCTCCCACAAAGAAACACTGTTCTAAAGACTCTGCGGCTGACATTTCTGTTATTTCTTTGTCAGATGAGTGATTTTTTTCACTGAAGTAGACTTGCACTTGGACGTGTCTAGGCTATGACTGTTCTTTCTCAGACACTCAAGTACTCTATCTGGTACCTATTTGCAATACTAGGGGTGTAGAGATTGGCTAAAGTGACCTCTGTGTTTTGATGGTTGATGACTGAAGAACACAAAACTGTAGGACAGACTTCATCTTTTTGATACTGATGTAGCAGAGACAAAATACCTGAGGGCTTCCTCTTGCACTGTTGTGTTCTCTATCTGTAAGTCTTCGAGTAATTTGTGACAAAGTAGAAATGTGATTGTTGGGGTTTTTTTTAGCTGCACTGCATGGACCAAGAGAGAACAGTTTCTGTGTACGACTAAATGTCCACATTCACTAGACTATCAGAACATAATGTTTGGATGTTCAGGTTTTAGAATCTGTTTTCACCGCTTTATGTTGGGTACAAGTGCTCTGTTTTAAGTTCTGATCACCTGTATTTCTTCTTCCAGAAGTCCAACTGAGCCACTGAGCGGAACATCAAAAGCAATATGTAAAAATGCAGACTTTTTGCTAGACACTGCACTTAATTCTAAACAATGTAGCCTTGTATCTGTGTATCTTGTGCCCTGTTCTATATCTGTCTGCCTCTAGCTAGCAATATGTCTGTTTGTATAGGGTGTCGTGTGCTTTTTGTTTCTTGCAATAAAAATGGTTTGGAGTGTATTTTTTGCCATTTTCACCATGTATCACTTAGCTTTTGGTTTTAAATCCGTTTTGGCCTCATGGTTTTTGAAAATGTTATCAAAACCCACTGAGAAACCATGACTGTTAAAAGTTGGGACTGTATCTTACTTTTGCCTTGGGGGTTCAAACAAATACCAAAACCAACGTATCCCTTATGTTTGGAGGACAGTTCTGTGCAGCTGAATGAGTCCTTGTCGTGTCCTTAAATACCTGGGTATTTGTTCCTACAACTGTGAAACTGAAGTGCTACTGTTTGGGCCCCTCTGGGTACATAAGTGTTTTGAATACCTTGCTGTGAATTTCAGTAGTGTTGCTATGCAAAGCGGTATTCTAGAGCTCTGCATTTGATCTTTCTGCTTTACCTGATGAAGCAGTTTAGTTTAACAGTTTGTCTGCAAATGAAAATACCTGATACAGATTGATGACTCTTCTGCATCTCTTTCTCTGGCCCAGCTTATTAAGGTGTATATATCTTCTGGTCAAATACTTAAAAACAAAAAGTCTTTGCTTCGTAGCATTAAATCTTATACTGTGATCTATATCTGGAGAACTGTTGTAATGTGAGCACAGCTTTAATTTACTTTTTAATAATGATGTAAAGTATTTATTTTCACTTTAAAATGTGTGTATATTTTGATACTGTCCTGTAAAGAGGAGTTGCCAGTTTGGGAAGATAGAAGGGGAGTACCTTCTCAGCCTCAACGTAATGTTGCAGGCTAACTCATCTTCAAGACACAAAGCAGCAGCATTTCAGCAGCTGTTTACTGTTTTTTGAATGTTTTGTTAATTTTGCGTTGGAAAGAAACTAACACGGTTTTTACCTCAGAATTTAATTGGCTGTAAGTTATGGACATTTCAGGGGGGTTTGCAGCAGCCAAAATAGAAGCGTTTCTGGAGCATGGAGAATTGCATGGCTGTTTTTGAATTTCTAGTCATTATAGTTCTAGATCCATTCTGTGAATGCTGCACAATTTCATGAATAGTAGTATATGTACAGTGGACAACACGATCAAACTTGTTTGAAGGCAGATTGTGCAAATTGTGTAAATGTGCCTAATTGTTGATTGGAATATGCCAACGTGTATGTGTGACATGGTAGCAGATGTGACCTTCTGAAACTGTTGTAATGCCATGTTTTGCTATGGAACTGCTCGCATTTTGTGCTCAACCATGTGTAACTTTGGCTGGGAAAGCGCTTTGTGAAAGACGTAGTGCTAGGCAATGAACTTACTAGTCTTTAAAGTTAGAAAGGTTAGAGAAGGCAGGGCCTAATGCAGAGGAGCTGGTGCTTTCTTCTGAGAGTAAAGCTTGGAGTTCTTTGCCAAGAAAGAGAAATCTCTTCCCATGGGTAACTTCTTCCCTCTCTCACGGCAGAAATTAAATTGTGAAGCCAATGCCTCCGAAGAAGATAAAATCAAAGCCATGATGAGACAGTCTTACCATGAATATGACCCAATCAAGTAAGTGCTGATAATGTCTAATCTGTTCTTTGCAGACTATGGAAAAATTGTAGAGATGTTGGTTTTAACAAGAGAGACACAGGCATACCTTTTTCTTTTTTTCCCAAAAAACCTTTAGTTACATGAAGGAACCCTTGGGTCCACCTCCACCATCATAGACTTGCTTTCGTTGCGGAAAACCTGGCCACTATATAAAGAACTGCCCAACAAATGGGGTAAGACTGCGGGAGACTTCTGGTGTTACTTACTTTTTAATTTTTTTTCCCTTGGCAGTTACGTAACAGAGAGATGAATACTCGTATTAGGAATTGTTTCTCTTGGGGTGAAATACAGAGGTTATATGGCAATGTTGCAAAGCCCTTCAAAACTCAAGGGAAACCTGGAAGTATAAATGAAAATGTTCTTTTTTCTAGGTCATGGGCGTTAAATATGTCCATAGCTTTCCCTCTCTGAACTTTCATGCATATCTTTATGTATTGCAGTGTTACTGGAAATGTTTCTGGTTTTAACTCTTTTTAATGAGAGTTTGCAGTTTTTAGTGTTTCTTATGAAACCCAGATGATTCTGTTGACCCCATCTGTTGAATGTTTGCGTGTTTTAATTACACAAGCCTCTGGTTGAGTATTCATGCCACTGAAGGTTAGTCACTGAACGTATATGCAGGAGGCAGGAATTCACCCTTCCTCTAGAGATGGTGAATATAAGTTTCTCCAGTGACTGATTCGGAGCACCGCATTAAGCTCTCGCTCTGAATTGCGCTTTGGAGGAGGAGCGGGTTTGTGCCTCTTCTCTGAGTGGAGGGTGAGCTAAGGGATATTTCACCCTTAAGGAACCTGAAGTTAAGGCAAAGAATGTCAAATGAGTTCAAAACGCTGCTCAAGCCTTTGGAACATCCTGGCTATATTCAGTTAGGAAAATCAGTATTTTAGTTGAGCAGCCCTTACGCTCAGTGAAAGGAGAGGATTAAAGGCTTTTGCTGCCTAAAATGATCATTGAAATGTCATTTTAAGTGTGGGACTTAAGGTGAGATGTGTCTGCATTTCTTTTCTCAACAGGACAAAAACTTTGCATCTGTTCCCAGAATTAAAAAGAGCACAGGAATCCCAAGGAGTTTCATGATGGAGGTGAAAGATCCCAATACAAAGGGCGCTATGCTGACCAACACGGGAAGACATGCAATACCAACTATTAATGCATAAGTATGGAATTAATGGGACGGACCAAAAAGCGAATGAGAGAAACCACGCCAAAATGTCTGAGGGGCAATGCACCCGAGTTGGCCAGCATCTGTAATGATGGGGGAGGAAGCATTGCCATTGTATCGGAACCTTAAAATCTGTGATACTTTCTAAGATTAAAATAGGGTGGCCCTACCGTTCATGCCCCTGGGAGCTGGTTAAACTTGTGCTGTGCTAAGAATCTGCATTTTTTTTTGCAAAACATTTCAGTCGTGTTTACAGTGGAGTCGTTCTCTTTGAAAGCTCGTGTGGCTTCTGGTCTGTGTTTCAAAGGCTTCTTGCCATATTTGACAAATCGCCGCTAAACTGAGATTTCCTTCCCCTCTGACTGTTCTCAGATCCCATGGGTGAAACAGACCGATGTTTTCCTGTTGCTATAAACTAAGAAAATACTCCCGTGTGCTGACAAGAGGGGCTGTTTTAAAATGCACTTGGTAGCACTTCTGTCCTCCTGCCATGGTTCTCCTTTTGTAGAAGCTGTGAGATAGACTTCTTCCATCTCTGAAATGTAATTCCTCGGAGACTGCCTTTATCCTGAGCCTGCAATTTACATTTAGCCTCTGGCAAAGGAGAGGTGGGATTCATTTCACCCGATTTCTACCTGTCAAAATTATTATTCTAGTCGGAGCTGATTTCTTAGCTGATCCAATGAATGGGAGAGTTCTGCGGAAAGAAACTTGATCCCCCCTCCCTCTTCTAGTTTTGTGTCTATAGAAAAGTAGATTCAACTGAATGCCTGCCTTTTAGAAGGCTAATGTGGAGGGAGAGGAATTCGATCTACTATCTTCCTTTGATAAAACACAAAGCCTGGAAAACTGTTCTTTACCCAGCTCCAACTTTTTTCTTTCTCGTTCCCCACCCCCGTCCAAGGAAGCATATACCAGAGGCGAGAAGAAAAAGCCTCCCTTTTCACCAGAGGAGCCGTTGTCCCTGCCCTTGCTGGCCATGCCCTGGGCACAGCTGCTGGGCGTCCCGCTAAATACATCTGGACATTCAGACGACGTCGTGAAGGCTGTTTGTCCCATCTACATTCATTTGGTTGTGGGGATGCCAGAGGTGAAAGCAAGGCTTTGGGTTCCCTCTGCATGAACTGTGCAGAGACGGAGAGCACGTGCAGGATGGCCTCGCCGTTCCTGACCCATGCACCAAGGGACATTTGCTGCTCCCCTGCTTATGCTGAGATCTTCTTCTGGGAAAGAAGTCCCAAATCCTTTTCTCTTCTTGACCATCTGTTTCCTTGCACTCCAGAGCTTTTCTCCTCCCTTGGCCTTCACCCTCAATACCTTTCCTGAAGGTGACGGCAGCCCTCTCAGCCTTTGCCTTGCTCCTGCTAGTCGTCTTCACCTCAGCTAGAGAGTCCTGAAGGATCGCTGCAGGTCCCTTCCAACTCAACCCTTCTCTTCTCTTCACTTGTGTTCTATTCACTGCACTGACGATGAGGCGAATAACAAGGAGACCACTAGTTGCCTGAAATGCCAGGGGGTTTACAGCTCCAGAAACACTTTCGAGGACACAAATCAAAAAGGATACAAGCAGAAACAGGATTGGATTTCATTTGATTTTACTTCATTTTACTTTATTTTATTTTCCGTCTTGTTCTGTTGGTTTATGTTAGTTTAGTTTCGTTTCTTTCATGTGATGTTACTGTATTTGATTTTATTCTATTTTCTTTGGGGTTATTTCTTCTTATTCTATTTTATGTTGGTTTATCTTATTTTATTTTACCTTGCTTGACGCGTTTTTATTTTGGTTTGTTATTTGATTATTTTATCATTTGATTTGATCTTATTTTGGTTTAGGCTCTTTTAGGCTATTTTGCTGAATCTCTTTCAGAGCCGATGCTCACAAGCATTAACACCATGCGCATGTGCAGCCAGGAGCAGGCTGATGTGTTCTTCGGTTCAGTTTGAAAAAGCATCCCTTGCAGTCTGGCAAAGGAAAGCCGCAGAAAGGAGCAGCAGGAAGACAGGCCAAGCAGTCCCTCGTTTCTCAACAGTGCAGAAGAACTTGAAGAAGGAGGATGGGGACCGACCACGCACCGAAAAGCAGAAGAAGAGGAGGGATGGGGTGCCCTGGGCTATTTTCACAAGTAGGACACGTGTCGATGACAAGCACCCCTTTTGCCTTCCAAAACTTGCTCCGCTGTGCTTCTTGGCCAGGGAGGCCTGAAAAGCGCTCTCCTGCCTGCCCTGCGCTTGGATCGCATGCAGGGAGAGCTGAAAAGCGGCAGCTCCGCATGGTGCAGCAAGCCTGCAGCCCTTCCAAGCACAGGCTGTTTTGCACAAGCAAGGACACCTCGGGAAACGCAGCCAAGGGAAGAGCAGAGCTCGCTCCTGCTCCAAACCTGCAATGGGCAAAAGAGCCAGGGAGCGCCAGGGCACGAGGGGCGCCTCGCAGGTGCAAGAGCAGCGGGCAAGAACTGAGCCCAAAGGGCCCAGAGGAGCCCTGACAAGGGGCTGCGCTCAATGCTATGGAGGAGGAGCAGCAACCCCCGGGGGCCGCCCTGGGCGTCCGCCCTGCGAGTCTAGAAAGCGTCCTCCCCCCGCCTGCGGGGCACGAGGGCCACCTTGGTGGAGCAGGAGCAGCAGGCACCTAGCCAAAACGGCCCAAAGGAGCCCTGGCAAGGGGCCGTGCTCAGTGCTGCAGAGGAAGGCAAAAAACCCCCGGGGACACTTGCTAGCCCACCGTGGGGGGAAAAAAGCCTTCCTCCCCGCAGCTGCAGGGCACGAGAGGCCACCTTCGTGGTGCATGAGCAACAGGCAGTAACCCAGCCAAACTGGCCCAGAGGAGCCCTGACAAGTGCTTATGCTCAATGCTGCAGAGGAAGGCAAAAAACCCCCGGGCACCAGAGCCAATCTGCCCCGGGGGAAAATTCCTTCCTGACCCCAGCGTCATCTGCGATGGGCTATTCCCTGAGCACGTGAGCAAGACCTGCCTCCTCGGCCCGCAGGCTGCTCACGCCTCCCAGGAGATGCCCAACCCCGATTCTCCCTCCACCTGCTGCCACCTCAGGGCCTTCCCAGAGGGGCAAAACGCCCCCGGCCTGATCCATCTGCGGGACAACCATCCTTCCTGCGCCTGGCAAGGCACCAGTGGCTGCTCCAAAGCACCGGCACCCCCGCCAACATCTCTGCATCCCGTTCCTCACGGCTGCTGCCACTGGCTCCGCAGGGGATGAGGATGGCGAGCTCTGCAGTGCTCCTCAAGAAGGCATTCCCTTGCTCTTGCCACTGCTAGCCAGCTGAAAAGGCCAGCCAGCCTCACCAACCTCCAGCTCTTGGGGGTTCTTCTCATCTCCAGCAGCCTCGTCGAGCCTCCTCCGGCCTTCCTCCCTCAGCCCTCGCCAAGTAATTCCACCGCCTCCTCAAGGACTTCCTCTCGCCCGTCTTGGGGCTGCCCCCAGGCCAGCTATGGCAGCGCGACGCGGGAGCGTGCTCCCTTTTATGCTGCCCCGGGGCATGGTGACTGCTGCGTTGCCGGGCGCTGGCACTGTGACACGGGGGGGACGGGGCCCCCCCTGCGCAGCCCCGCCCGCCGGCCCTCCGCCCAGCATCCTTCCCACGAAGGCCTCTGGGCTGCTGGCCCCGAGGCAGTCCCTGGGCCCAGGAGGCTCAGGGGGCTGTCCCTGCCCTTGCTGGCCATGCCCTGGGCACAGCTGCTGGGCGTCCCGCTAAATACATCTGGACATTCAGACGACGTCGTGAAGGCTCTTTGTCCCATCTGCATTCATTTGGTTGTGGGGATGTCAGAGGTGAAAGCAAGGCTTTGGGTTCCCTCGGCGTGAACTGGGCAGAGACGGAGAGCACGTGCAGGATGGCCTCGCCGTTCCTGACCCATGCACCAAGGGACATTTGCTACTCCCCTGCTTATGCTGAGGTCTTCTTCTGGGAAAGAAGTCCCAAATCCTTTTCTCTTCTTGACCCTCTTTTTCCCTGCACTCCAGAGCTTTTCTCCTCCCTTGGCCTTCACCCTCAATACCTTTCCTGAAGGTGACGGCAGCCCTCTCAGCCTTTGCCTTGCTCCTGCTCGTCGTCTCCACCTCAGCTAGAGAGTCCTGAAGGATCGCTGCAGGTCTCTTCCAACTCAACCCTACTCTTCTCTTCATCCCTGTTCTATTCCCTGCACTCACGATGAGGCGAATAACAAGGAGACCACTATTTGCCTGAAATGCCAGGGGGTTTACAGCTCCAGAAACACTTTCGAGGACACAAATCAAAAAGGATACAAGCAGAAACAGGATTGGATTTCATTTGATTTTACTTCATTTTACTTTCTTTTATTTTCTGTCTTGTTCTGTTGGTTTATGTTAGTTTAGTTTCGTTTCTTTCATGTGATGTGACTGTATTTGATTTTATTCTATTTTCTTTGGGGTTATTTCTTCTTATTCTATTTTATGTTGGTTTATCTTATTTTATTTTACCTTGCTTTACGCGTTTTTATTTTGGTTTGTTATTTGATTATTTTATCATTTGATTTGATCTTATTTTGGTTTAGGCTCTTTTAGGCTATTTGGCTGAATCTCTTTCAGAGCCGATGCTCACAAGCATTAACACCATGCGCATGTGCAGCCAGGAGCAGGCTGATGTGTTCTTCGGTTTAGTTTGAAACAGCATCCCTTGCAGTCTGGCAAAGGAAAGCTGCAGAAAGGAGCAGCAGGAAGACAGGCCAAGCAGTCCCTCGTTTCTCAACAGTGCAGAAGAACTTGAAGAAGGAGGATGGGGACCGACCACACACCGAAAAGTACCAGAAGAGGAGGGGTGGGCTGCCCTGGGCTATTTTCACAAGTAGGACACGTGTCGATGACAAGCACCCCTTTTGCCTTCCCAAACTTGCTCCGCTGTGCTTCTTGGCCAGGGAGGCCTGAAAAGCGCTCTCCTGCCTGCCCTGCGCTTGCATCGCATGCAGGGAGAGCTGAAAAGCGGCAGCTCCGCATGGTGCAGCAAGCCTGCAGCCCTTCCAAGCACAGGCTGTTTTGCACAAGCAAGGACACCTCGGGAAACGCAGCCAAGGGAAGAGCAGAGCTCCCTCCTGCTCCAAACCTGCAACGGGCAAAAGAGCCAGGGAGCGCCAGGGCACGAGTGGCGCCTCGCAGGTGCAAGAGCAGAGGGCAAGAACTGAGCCCAAAGGGCCCAGAGGAGCCCTGACGAGGGGCTGCGCTCAATGCTGCAGAGGAGAAGCAGCAACCCCCGGGGGCCACCCTGGGCGTCCGCCCTGCGAGTCTAGAAAGCGTCCTCCCCCCGCCTGCGGGGCACGAGGGCCACCTTGGTGGAGCAGGAGCAGCAGGCACCTAGCCAAAAGGGCCCAAAGGAGCCCTGGCAAGGGGCCGTGCTCAGTGCTGCAGAGGAAGGCAAAAAACCCCCGGGGACACTTGCTAGCCCACCGTGGGGGGAAAAAAGCCTTCCTCCCCGCAGCTGCAGGGCACGAGAGGCCACCTTCGTGGTGCATGAGCAACAGGCAGTAACCCAGCCAAACTGGCCCAGAGGAGCCCTGACAAGTGCTTATGCTCAGTGCTGCAGAGGAAGGCAAAAAACCCCCGGGCACCAGAGCCAATCTGCCCCGGGGGAAAATTCCTTCCTGACCCCAGCGTCGCCGGCCATGGGCTATTCCCTGAGCACGTGAGCAAGACCTGCCTCCTCAGCCCGCAGGCTGCTCACGCCTCCCAGGAGATGCCCAACCCCGATTCTCCCTCCACCTGCTGCCACCTCAGGGCCTTCCCAGAGGGGCAAAACGCCCCCGGCCTGATCCATCTGCGGGACAACCATCCTTCCTGCGCCTGGCAAGGCACCAGTGGCTGCTCCAAAGCACCGGCACCCCCGCCAACATCTCTGCATCCCGTTCCTCACGGCTGCTGCCACTGGCTCCGCAGGGGATGAGGATGGCGAGCTCTGCAGTGCTCCTCAAGAAGGCATTCCCTTGCTCTTGCCACTGCTAGCCAGCTGAAAAGGCCAGCCAGCCTCACCAACCTCCAGCTGTTGGTGCTTCTTCTCGTCTCCAGCAGCCTCGTCGAGCCTCCTCCGGCCTTCCTCCCTCAGCCCTCGCCAAGTAATTCCACCGCCTCCTCAAGGACTTCCTCTCGCCCGTCTTGGGGCTGCCCCCAGGCCAGCTATGGCAGCGCGGCGCGGGAGCGTGCTCCCTTTTATGCTGCCCCGGGGCATGGTGACTGCTGCGTTGCCGGGCGCTGGCACTGTGACACGGGGGGGACGGGGCCCCCCCTGCGCAGCCCCGCCCGCCGGCCCTCTGCCCAGCATCCTTCCCAGGAAGGCCTTTGGGCTGCTGGCCCCGAGGCAGTCCCTGGGCCCAGGAGGCTCAGGGGGCTGTCCCTGCCCTTGCTGGCCATGCCCTGGGCACAGCTGCTGGGCGTCCCGCTAAATACATCTGGACATTCAGACGACGTCGTGAAGGCTCTTTGTCCCATCTGCATTCATTTGGTTGTGGGGATGCCAGAGGTGAAAGCAAGGCTTTGGGTTCCCTCGGCGTGAACTGGGCAGAGACGGAGAGCACGTGCAGGATGGCCTCGCCGTTCCTGACCCATGCACCAAGGGACATTTGCTACTCCCCTGCTTATGCTGAGGTCTTCTTCTGGGAAAGAAGTCCCAAATCCTTTTCTCTTCTTGACCCTCTTTTTCCCTGCACTCCAGAGCTTTTCTCCTCCCTTGGCCTTCACCCTCAATACCTTTCCTGAAGGTGACGGCAGCCCTCTCAGCCTTTGCCTTGCTCCTGCTCGTCGTCTCCACCTCAGCTAGAGAGTCCTGAAGGATCGCTGCAGGTCCCTTCCAACTCAACCCTACTCTTCTCTTCATCCCTGTTCTATTCCCTGCACTCACGATGAGGCGAATAACAAGGAGACCACTATTTGCCTGAAATGCCAGGGGGTTTACAGCTCCAGAAACACTTTCGAGGACACAAATCAAAAAGGATACAAGCAGAAACAGGATTGGATTTCATTTGATTTTACTTCATTTTACTTTATTTTATTTTCCGTCTTGTTCTGTTGGTTTATGTTAGTTTAGTTTCGTTTCTTTCATGTGATGTTACTGTATTTGATTTTATTCTATTTTCTTTGGGGTTATTTCTTCTTATTCTATTTTATGTTGGTTTATCTTATTTTATTTTACCTTGCTTGACGCGTTTTTATTTTGGTTTGTTATTTGATTATTTTATCATTTGATTTGATCTTATTTTGGTTTAGGCTCTTTTAGGCTATTTTGCTGAATCTCTTTCAGAGCCGATGCTCACAAGCATTAACACCATGCGCATGTGCAGCCAGGAGCAGGCTGATGTGTTCTTCGGTTCAGTTTGAAAAAGCATCCCTTGCAGTCTGGCAAAGGAAAGCTGCAGAAAGGAGCAGCAGGAAGACAGGCCAAGCAGTCCCTCGTTTCTCAACAGTGCAGAAGAACTTGAAGAAGGAGGATGGGGACCGACCACGCACCGAAAAGCAGAAGAAGAGGAGGGATGGGGTGCCCTGGGCTATTTTCACAAGTAGGACACGTGTCGATGACAAGCACCCCTTTTGCCTTCCCAAACTTGCTCCGCTGTGCTTCTTGGCCAGGGAGGCCTGAAAAGCGCTCTCCTGCCTGCCCTGCGCTTGCATCGCATGCAGGGAGAGCTGAAAAGCGGCAGCTCCGCATGGTGCAGCAAGCCTGCAGCCCTTCCAAGCACAGGCTGTTTTGCACAAGCAAGGACACCTCGGGAAACGCAGCCAAGGGAAGAGCAGAGCTCGCTCCTGCTCCAAACCTGCAATGGGCAAAAGAGCCAGGGAGCGCCAGGGCACGAGGGGCGCCTCGCAGGTGCAAGAGCAGCGGGCAAGAACTGAGCCCAAAGGGCCCAGAGGAGCCCTGACAAGGGGCTGCGCTCAATGCTGCAGAGGAGAAGCAGCAACCCCCGGGGGCCGCCCTGGGCGTCCGCCCTGCGAGTCTAGAAAGCGTCCTCCCCCCGCCTGCGGGGCACGAGGGCCACCTTGGTGGAGCAGGAGCAGCAGGCACCTAGCCAAAACGGCCCAAAGGAGCCCTGGCAAGGGGCCGTGCTCAGTGCTGCAGAGGAAGGCAAAAAACCCCCGGGGACACTTGCTAGCCCACCGTGGGGGGAAAAAAGCCTTCCTCCCCGCAGCTGCAGGGCACGAGAGGCCACCTTCGTGGTGCATGAGCAACAGGCAGTAACCCAGCCAAACTGGCCCAGAGGAGCCCTGACAAGTGCTTATGCTCAATGCTGCAGAGGAAGGCAAAAAACCCCCGGGCACCAGAGCCACTCTGCCCCGGGGGAAAATTCCTTCCTGACCCCAGCGTCGCCGGCCATGGGCTATTCCCTGAGCACGTGAGCAAGACCTGCCTCCTCAGCCCGCAGGCTGCTCACGCCTCCCAGGAGATGCCCAACCCCGATTCTCCCTCCACCTGCTGCCACCTCAGGGCCTTCCCAGAGGGGCAAAACGCCCCCGGCCTGATCCATCTGCGGGACAACCATCCTTCCTGCGCCTGGCAAGGCACCAGTGGCTGCTCCAAAGCACCGGCACCCCCGCCAACATCTCTGCATCCCGTTCCTCACGGCTGCTGACACTGGCTCCGCAGGGGATGAGGATGGCGAGCTCTGCAGTGCTCCTCAAGAAGGCATTCCCTTGCTCTTGCCACTGCTAGCCAGCTGAAAAGGCCAGCCAGCCTCACCAACCTCCAGCTCTTGGGGGTTCTTCTCGTCTCCAGCAGCCTCGTCGAGCCTCCTCCGGCCTTCCTCCCTCAGCCCTCGCCAAGTAATTCCACCGCCTCCTCAAGGACTTCCTCTCGCCCGTCTTGGGGCTGCCCCCAGGCCAGCTATGGCAGCGCGACGCGGGAGCGTGCTCCCTTTTATGCTGCCCCGGGGCATGGTGACTGCTGCGTTGCCGGGCGCTGGCACTGTGACACGGGGGTGACGGGGCCCCCCCTGCGCAGCCCCACCCGCCGGCCCTCTGCCCAGCATCCTTCCCAGGAAGGCCTCTGGGCTGCTGGCCCCGAGGCAGTCCCTGGGCCCAGGAGGCTCAGGGGGCTGTCCCTGCCCTTGCTGGCCATGCCCTGGGCACAGCTGCTGGGCGTCCCGCTAAATACATCTGGACATTCAGACGACGTCGTGAAGGCTCTTTGTCCCATCTGCATTCATTTGGTTGTGGGGATGCCAGAGGTGAAAGCAAGGCTTTGGGTTCCCTCTGCGTGAACTGTGCAGAGACGGAGAGCACGTGCAGGATGGCCTCGCCGTTCCTGACCCATGCACCAAGGGACATTTGCTACTCCCCTGCTTATGCTGAGGTCTTCTTCTGGGAAAGAAGTCCCAAATCCTTTTCTCTTCTTGACCCTCTTTTTCCCTGCACTCCAGAGCTTTTCTCCTCCCTTGGCCTTCACCCTCAATACCTTTCCTGAAGGTGACGGCAGCCCTCTCAGCCTTTGCCTTGCTCCTGCTCGTCGTCTCCACCTCAGCTAGAGAGTCCTGAAGGATCGCTGCAGGTCCCTTCCAACTCAACCCTACTCTTCTCTTCATCCCTGTTCTATTCCCTGCACTCACGATGAGGCGAATAACAAGGAGACCACTATTTGCCTGAAATGCCAGGGGGTTTACAGCTCCAGAAACACTTTCGAGGACACAAATCAAAAAGGATACAAGCAGAAACAGGATTGGATTTCATTTGATTTTACTTCATTTTACTTTCTTTTATTTTCTGTCTTGTTCTGTTGGTTTATGTTAGTTTAGTTTCGTTTCTTTCATGTGATGTGACTGTATTTGATTTTATTCTATTTTCTTTGGGGTTATTTCTTCTTATTCTATTTTATGTTGGTTTATCTTATTTTATTTTACCTTGCTTGACGCGTTTTTATTTTGGTTTGTTATTTGATTATTTTATCATTTGATTTGATCTTATTTTGGTTTAGGCTCTTTTAGGCTCTTTTGCTGAATCTCTTTCAGAGCCGATGCTCACAAGCATTAACACCATGCGCATGTGCAGCCAGGAGCAGGCTGATGTGTTCTTCGGTTTAGTTTGAAAAAGCATCCCTTGCAGTCTGGCAAAGGAAAGCCGCAGAAAGGAGCAGCAGGAAGACAGGCCAAGCAGTCCCTCGTTTCTCAACAGTGCAGAAGAACTTGAAGAAGGAGGATGGGGACCGACCACACACCGAAAAGTACCAGAAGAGGAGGGGTGGGGTGCCCTGGGCTATTTTCACAAGTAGGACACGTGTCGATGACAAGCACCCCTTTTGCCTTCCAAAACTTGCTCCGCTGTGCTTCTTGGCCAGGGAGGCCTGAAAAGCGCTCTCCTGCCTGCCCTGCGCTTGCATCGCATGCAGGGAGAGCTGAAAAGCGGCAGCTCCGCATGGTGCAGCAAGCCTGCAGCCCTTCCAAGCACAGGCTGTTTTGCACAAGCAAGGACACCTCGGGAAACGCAGCCAAGGGAAGAGCAGAGCTCCCTCCTGCTCCAAACCTGCAACGGGCAAAAGAGCCAGGGAGCGCCAGGGCACGAGGGGCGCCTCGCAGGTGCAAGAGCAGCGGGCAAGAACTGAGCCCAAAGGGCCCAGAGGAGCCCTGACAAGGGGCTGCGCTCAATGCTATGGAGGAGGAGCAGCAACCCCCGGGGGCCGCCCTGGGCGTCCGCCCTGCGAGTCTAGAAAGCGTCCTCCCCCCGCCTGCGGGGCACGAGGGCCACCTTGGTGGAGCAGGAGCAGCAGGCACCTAGCCAAAACGGCCCAAAGGAGCCCTGGCAAGGGGCCATGCTCAGTGCTGCAGAGGAAGGCAAAAAACCCCCGGGGACACTTGCTAGCCCACCGTGGGGGGGAAAAAAGCCTTCCTCCCCGCAGCTGCAGGGCACGAGAGGCCACCTTCGTGGTGCATGAGCAACAGGCAGTAACCCAGCCAAAATGGCCCAGAGGAGCCCTGACAAGTGCTCATGCTCAGTGCTGCAGAGGAAGGCAAAAAACCCCGGGCACCAGAGCCAATCTGCCCTGGGGGAAAATTCCTTCCTGACCCCAGCGTCGCCGGCGATTGGCTATTCCCTGAGCACGTGAGCAAGACCTGCCTCCTCAGCCCGCAGGCTGCTCAAGCCTCCCAGGAGATGCCCAACCCCGATTCTCCCTCCACCTGCTGCCACCTCAGGGCCTTCCCAGAGGGGCAAAACGCCCCCGGCCTGATCCATCTGCGGGACAACCATCCTTCCTGCGCCTGGCAAGGCACCAGTGGCTGCTCCAAAGCACCGGCACCCCCGCCAACATCTCTGCATCCCGTTCCTCACGGCTGCTGCCACTGGCTCCGCAGGGGATGAGGATGGCGAGCTCTGCAGTGCTCCTCAAGAAGGCATTCCCTTGCTCTTGCCACTGCTAGCCAGCTGAAAAGGCCAGCCAGCCTCACCAACCTCCAGCTCTTGGGGGTTCTTCTCGTCTCCAGCAGCCTCGTCGAGCCTCCTCCGGCCTTCCTCCCTCAGCCCTCGCCAAGTAATTCCACCGCCTCCTCAAGGACTTCCTCTCGCCCGTCTTGGGGCTGCCCCCAGGCCAGCTATGGCAGCGCGACGCGGGAGCGTGCTCCCTTTTATGCTGCCCCGGGGCATGGTGACTGCTGCGTTGCCGGGCGCTGGCACTGTGACACGGGGGGGACGGGGCCCCCCCTGCGCAGCCCCGCCCGCCGGCCCTCCGCCCAGCATCCTTCCCAGGAAGGCCTCTGGGCTGCTGGCCCCGAGGCAGTCCCTGGGCCCAGGAGGCTCAGGGGGCTGTCCCTGCCCTTGCTGGCCATGCCCTGGGCACAGCTGCTGGGCGTCCCGCTAAATACATCTGGACATTCAGACGACGTCGTGAAGGCTCTTTGTCCCATCTGCATTCATTTGGTTGTGGGGATGCCAGAGGTGAAAGCAAGGCTTTGGGTTCCCTCTGCATGAACTGTGCAGAGACGGAGAGCACGTGCAGGATGGCCTCGCCGTTCCTGACCCATGCACCAAGGGACATTTGCTACTCCCCTGCTTATGCTGAGGTCTTCTTCTGGGAAAGAAGTCCCAAATCCTTTTCTCTTCTTGACCCTCTTTTTCCCTGCACTCCAGAGCTTTTCTCCTCCCTTGGCCTTCACCCTCAATACCTTTCCTGAAGGTGACGGCAGCCCTCTCAGCCTTTGCCTTGCTCCTGCTCGTCGTCTCCACCTCAGCTAGAGAGTCCTGAAGGATTGCTGCGGGTCCCTTCCAACTCAACCCTACTCTTCTCTTCATCCCTGTTCTATTCCCTGCACTCACGATGAGGCGAATAACAAGGAGACCACTATTTGCCTGAAATGCCAGGGGGTTTACAGCTCCAGAAACACTTTCGAGGACACAAATCAAAAAGGATACAAGCAGAAACAGGATTGGATTTCATTTGATTTTACTTCATTTTACTTTATTTTATTTTCCGTCTTGTTCTGTTGGTTTATGTTAGTTTAGTTTTGTTTCTTTCATGTGATGTGACTGTATTTGATTTTATTCTATTTTCTTTGGGGTTATTTCTTCTTATTCTATTTTATGTTGGTTTATCTTATTTTATTTTACCTTGCTTTACGCGTTTTTATTTTGGTTTGTTATTTTATTATTTTATCATTTGATTTGATCTTATTTTGGTTTAGGCTCTTTTAGGCTATTTTGCTGAATCTCTTTCAGAGCTGATGCTCACAAGCATTAAAAGCATGCGCATGTGCAGCCAGGAGCAGGCTGATGTGTTCTTCGGTTTAGTTTGAAAAAGCATCCCTTGCAGTCTGGCAAAGGAAAGCCGCAGAAAGGAGCAGCAGGAAGACAGGCCAAGCAGTCCCTCGTTTCTCAACAGTGCAGAAGAACTTGAAGAAGGAGGATGGGGACCGACCACACACCGAAAAGTACAAGAAGAGGAGGGGTGTGGTGCCCTGGGCTATTTTCACAAGTAGGACACGTGTCGATGACAAGCACCCCTTTTGCCTTCCAAAATTCGCTCCGCTGTGCTTCTTGGCCAGGGAGGCCTGAAAAGCGCTCTCCTGCCTGCCCTGCGCTTGCATCGCATGCAGGGAGAGCTGAAAAGCGGCAGCTCCGCATGGTGCAGCAAGCCTGCAGCCCTTCCAAGCACAGGCTGTTTTGCACAAGCAAGGACACCTCGGGAAACGCAGCCAAGGGAAGAGCAGAGCTCCCTCCTGCTCCAAACCTGCAACGGGCAAAAGAGCCAGGGAGCGCCAGGGCACGAGTGGCGCCTCGCAGGTGCAAGAGCAGAGGGCAAGAACTGAGCCCAAAGGGCCCAGAGGAGCCCTGACAAGGGGCTGCGCTCAATGCTGCGGAGGAGAAGAAGCAACCCCCGGGGGCCGCCCTGGGCGTCCGCCCTGCGAGTCTAGAAAGCGTCCTCCCCCCGCCTGCGGGGCACGAGGGCCACCTTGGTGGAGCAGGAGCAGCAGGCACCTAGCCAAAACGGCCCAAAGGAGCCCTGGCAAGGGGCCGTGCTCAGTGCTGCAGAGGAAGGCAAAAAACCCCCGGGGACACTTGCTAGCCCACCGTGGGGGGAAAAAAGCCTTCCTCCCCGCAGCTGCAGGGCACGAGAGGCCACCTTCGTGGTGCATGAGCAACAGGCAGTAACCCAGCCAAAATGGCCCAGAGGAGCCCTGACAAGTGCTTATGCTCAGTGCTGCAGAGGAAGGCAAAAAACCCCCGGGCACCAGAGCCAATCTGCCCCGGGGGAAAATTCCGTCCTGACCCCAGCGTCGCCGGCCATGGGCTATTCCCTGAGCACGTGAGCAAGACCTGCCTCCTCAGCCCGCAGGCTGCTCAAGCCTCCCAGGAGATGCCCAACCCCGATTCTCCCTCCACCTGCTGCCACCTCAGGGCCTTCCCAGAGGGGCAAAACGCCCCCGGCCTGATCCATCTGCGGGACAACCATCCTTCCTGCGCCTGGCAAGGCACCAGTGGCTGCTCCAAAGCACCGGCACCCCCGCCAACATCTCTGCATCCCGTTCCTCACGGCTGCTGCCACTGGCTCCGCAGGGGATGAGGATGGCGAGCTCTGCAGTGCTCCTCAAGAAGGCATTCCCTTGCTCTTGCCACTGCTAGCCAGCTGAAAAGGCCAGCCAGCCTCACCAACCTCCAGCTGTTGGTGCTTCTTCTCGTCTCCAGCAGCCTCGTCGAGCCTCCTCCGGCCTTCCTCCCTCAGCCCTCGCCAAGTAATTCCACCGCCTCCTCAAGGACTTCCTCTCGCCCGTCTTGGGGCTGCCCCCAGGCCAGCTATGGCAGCGCGACGCGGGAGCGTGCTCCCTTTTATGCTGCCCCGGGGCATGGTGACTGCTGCGTTGCCGGGCGCTGGCACTGTGACACGGGGGGGACGGGGCCCCCCCTGCGCAGCCCCGCCCGCCGGCCCTCCGCCCAGCATCCTTCCCAGGAAGGCCTTTGGGCTGCTGGCCCCGAGGCACTCCCTGGGCCCAGGAGGCTCAGGGGGCTGTCCCTGCCCTTGCTGGCCATGCCCTGGGCACAGCTGCTGGGCGTCCCGCTAAATACATCTGGACATTCAGACTACGTCGTGAAGGCTGTTTGTCCCAGCTACATTCATTTGGTTGTGGGGATGCCAGAGGTGAAAGCAAGGCTTTGGGTTCCCTCTGCATGAACTGTGCAGAGACGGAGAGCACGTGCAGGATGGCCTCGCCGTTCCTGACCCATGCACCAAGGGACATTTGCTACTCCCCTGCTTATGCTGAGGTCTTCTTCTGGGAAAGAAGTCCCAAATCCTTTTCTCTTCTTGACCCTCTTTTTCCCTGCACTCCAGAGCTTTTCTCCTCCCTTGGCCTTCACCCTCAATACCTTTCCTGAAGGTGACGGCAGCCCTCTCAGCCTTTGCCTTGCTCCTGCTCGTCGTCTCCACCTCAGCTAGAGAGTCCTGAAGGATCGCTGCAGGTCCCTTCCAACTCAACCCTACTCTTCTCTTCATCCCTGTTCTATTCCCTGCACTCACGATGAGGCGAATAACAAGGAGACCACTATTTGCCTGAAATGCCAGGGGGTTTACAGCTCCAGAAACACTTTCGAGGACACAAATCAAAAAGGATACAAGCAGAAACAGGATTGGATTTCATTTGATTTTACTTCATTTTACTTTATTTTATTTTCCGTCTTGTTCTGTTGGTTTATGTTAGTTTAGTTTTGTTTCTTTCATGTGATGTGACTGTATTTGATTTTATTCTATTTTCTTTGGGGTTATTTCTTCTTATTCTATTTTATGTTGGTTTATCTTATTTTATTTTACCTTGCTTGACGCGTTTTTATTTTGGTTTGTTATTTGATTATTTTATCATTTGATTTGATCTTATTTTGGTTTAGGCTCTTTTAGGCTATTTTGCTGAATCTCTTTCAGAGCCGATGCTCACAAGCATTAACACAATGCGCATGTGCAGCCAGGAGCAGGCTGATGTGTTCTTCGGTTTAGTTTGAAAAAGCATCCCTTGCAGTCTGGCAAAGGAAAGGTGCAGAAAGGAGCAGCAGGAAGACAGGCCAAGCAGTCCCTCGTTTCTCAACAGTGCAGAAGAACTTGAAGAAGGAGGATGGGTACCGACCACACACCGAAAAGTACCAGAAGAGGAGGGGTGTGGTGCCCTGGGCTATTTTCACAAGTAGGACACGTGTCGATGACAAGCACCCCTTTTGCCTTCCAAAATTCGCTCCGCTGTGCTTCTTGGCCAGGGAGGCCTGAAAAGCGCTCTCCTGCCTGCCCTGCGCTTGCATCGCATGCAGGGAGAGCTGAAAAGCGGCAGCTCCGCATGGTGCAGCAAGCCTGCAGCCCTTCCAAGCACAGGCTGTTTTGCACAAGCAAGGACACCTCGGGAAACGCAGCCAAGGGAAGAGCAGAGCTCCCTCCTGCTCCAAACCTGCAACGGGCAAAAGAGCCAGGGAGCGCCAGGGCACGAGGGGCGCCTCGCAGGTGCAAGAGCAGCGGGCAAGAACTGAGCCCAAAGGGCCCAGAGGAGCCCTGACAAGGGGCTGCGCTCAATGCTATGGAGGAGGAGCAGCAACCCCCGGGGGCCGCCCTGGGCGTCCGCCCTGCGAGTCTAGAAAGCGTCCTCCCCCCGCCTGCGGGGCACGAGGGCCACCTTGGTGGAGCAGGAGCAGCAGGCACCTAGCCAAAACGGCCCAAAGGAGCCCTGGCAAGGGGCCGTGCTCAGTGCTGCAGAGGAAGGCAAAAAACCCCCGGGGACACTGGCTAGCCCACCGTGGGGGGAAAAAAGCCTTCCTCCCCGCAGCTGCAGGGCACGAGAGGCCACCTTCGTGGTGCATGAGCAACAGGCAGTAACCCAGCCAAAATGGCCCAGAGGAGCCCTGACAAGTGCTTATGCTCAATGCTGCAGAGGAAGGCAAAAAACCCCCGGGCACCAGAGCCAATCTGCCCTGGGGGAAAATTCCTTCCTGACCCCAGCGTCGCCGGTGATTGGCTATTCCCTGAGCACGTGAGCAAGACCTGCCTCCTCAGCCCGCAGGCTGCTCACGCCTCCCAGGAGATGCCCAACCCCGATTCTCCCTCCACCTGCTGCCACCTCAGGGCCTTCCCAGAGGGGCAAAACGCCCCCGGCCTGATCCATCTGCGGGACAACCATCCTTCCTGCGCCTGGCAAGGCACCAGTGGCTGCTCCAAAGCACCGGCACCCCCGCCAACATCTCTGCATCCCGTTCCTCACGGCTGCTGCCACTGGCTCCGCAGGGGATGAGGATGGCGAGCTCTGCAGTGCTCCTCAAGAAGGCATTCCCTTGCTCTTGCCACTGCTAGCCAGCTGAAAAGGCCAGCCAGCCTCACCAACCTCCAGCTCTTGGGGGTTCTTCTCGTCTCCAGCAGCCTCGTCGAGCCTCCTCCGGCCTTCCTCCCTCAGCCCTCGCCAAGTAATTCCACCGCCTCCTCAAGGACTTCCTCTCGCCCGTCTTGGGGCTGCCCCCAGGCCAGCTATGGCAGCGCGACGCGGGAGCGTGCTCCCTTTTATGCTGCCCCGGGGCATGGTGACTGCTGCGTTGCCGGGCGCTGGCACTGTGACACGGGGGGGACGGGGCCCCCCCTGCGCAGCCCCGCCCGCCGGCCCTCCGCCCAGCATCCTTCCCAGGAAGGCCTCTGGGCTGCTGGCCCCGAGGCAGTCCCTGGGCCCAGGAGGCTCAGGGGGCTGTCCCTGCCCTTGCTGGCCATGCCCTGGGCACAGCTGCTGGGCGTCCCGCTCAATACATCTGGACATTCAGACGACGTCGTGAAGGCTCTTTGTCCCATCTGCATTCATTTGGTTGTGGGGATGCCAGAGCTGAAAGCAATGCTTTGGGTTCCCTCTGCATGAACTGTGCAGAGACGGAGAGCACGTGCAGGATGGCCTCGCCGTTCCTGACCCATGCACCAAGGGACATTTGCTACTCCCCTGCTTATGCTGAGGTCTTCTTCTGGGAAAGAAGTCCCAAATCCTTTTCTCTTCTTGACCCTCTTTTTCCCTGCACTCCAGAGCTTTTCTCCTCCCTTGGCCTTCACCCTCAATACCTTTCCTGAAGGTGACGGCAGCCCTCTCAGCCTTTGCCTTGCTCCTGCTCGTCGTCTCCACCTCAGCTAGAGAGTCCTGAAGGATCGCTGCAGGTCCCTTCCAACTCAACCCTACTCTTCTCTTCATCCCTGTTCTATTCCCTGCACTCACGATGAGGCGAATAACAAGGAGACCACTATTTGCCTGAAATGCCAGGGGGTTTACAGCTCCAGAAACACTTTCGAGGACACAAATCAAAAAGGATACAAGCAGAAACAGGATTGGATTTCATTTGATTTTACTTCATTTTACTTTATTTTATTTTCCGTCTTGTTCTGTTGGTTTACGTGAGTTTAGTTTCGTTTCTTTCATGTGATGTGACTGTATTTGATTTTATTCTATTTTCTTTGGGGTTATTTCTTCTTATTCTCTTTTATGTTGGTTTATCTTATTTTATTTTACCTTGCTTGACGCGTTTTTATTTTGGTTTGTTATTTGATTATTTTATCATTTGATTTGATCTTATTTTGGTTTAGGCTCTTTTAGGCTATTTTGCTGAATCTCTTTCAGAGCTGAATCTCACAAGCATTAAAAGCATGCGCATGTGCAGCCAGGAGCAGGCTGATGTGTTCTTCGGTTTAGTTTGAAACAGCATCCCTTGCAGTCTGGCAAAGGAAAGCTGCAGAAAGGAGCAGCAGGAAGACAGGCCAAGCAGTCCCTCGTTTCTCAACAGTGCAGAAGAACTTGAAGGAGGAGGATGGGGACCGACCACGCACCGAAAAGCAGAAGAAGAGGAGGGATGGGGTGCCCTGGGCTATTTTCACAAGTAGGCCACGTGTCGATGACAAGCACCCCTTTTGCCTTCCAAAATTCGCTCCGCTGTGCTTCTTGGCCAGGGAGGCCTGAAAAGCGCTCTCCTGCCTGCCCTGCGCTTGCATCGCATGCAGGGAGAGCTGAAAAGCGGCAGCTCCGCATGGTGCAGCAAGCCTGCAGCCCTTCCAAGCACAGGCTGTTTTGCACAAGCAAGAACACCTCGGGAAACGCAGCCAAGGGAAGAGCAGAGCTCGCTCCTGCTCCAAACCTGCAACGGGCAAAAGAGCCAGGGAGCGCCAGGGCACGAGTGGCGCCTCGCAGGTGCAAGAGCAGCGGGCAAGAACTGAGCCCAAAGGGCCCAGAGGAGCCCTGACAAGGGGCTGCGCTCAATGCTATGGAGGAGGAGCAGCAACCCCCGGGGGCCGCCCTGGGCGTCCGCCCTGCGAGTCTAGAAAGCGTCCTCCCCCCGCCTGCGGGGCACGAGGGCCACCTTGGTGGAGCAGGAGCAGCAGGCACCTAGCCAAAACGGCCCAAAGGAGCCCTGGCAAGGGGCCATGCTCAGTGCTGCAGAGGAAGGCAAAAAACCCCCGGGGACACTTGCTAGCCCACCGTGGGGGGAAAAAAGCCTTCCTCCCCGCAGCTGCAGGGCACGAGAGGCCACCTTCGTGGTGCATGAGCAACAGGCAGTAACCCAGCCAAACTGGCCCAGAGGAGCCCTGACAAGTGCTTATGCTCAATGCTGCAGAGGAAGGCAAAAAACCCCCGGGCACCAGAGCCAATCTGCCCTGGGGGAAAATTCCTTCCTGACCCCAGCGTCGCCGGCGATTGGCTATTCCCTGAGCACGTGAGCAAGACCTGCCTCCTCAGCCCGCAGGCTGCTCACGCCTCCCAGGAGATGCCCAACCCCGATTCTCCCTCCACCTGCTGCCACCTCAGGGCCTTCCCAGAGGGGCAAAACGCCCCCGGCCTGATCCATCTGTGGGACAACCATCCTTCCTGCGCCTGGCAAGGCACCAGTGGCTGCTCCAAAGCACCGGCACCCCCGCCAACATCTCTGCATCCCGTTCCTCACGGCTGCTGCCACTGGCTCCGCAGGGGATGAGGATGGCGAGCTCTGCAGTGCTCCTCAAGAAGGCATTCCCTTGCTCTTGCCACTGCTAGCCGGCTGAAAAGGCCAGCCAGCCTCACCAACCTCCAGCTCTTGGTGCTTCTTCTCGTCTCCAGCAGCCTCGTCGAGCCTCCTCCGGCCTTCCTCCCTCAGCCCTCGCCAAGTAATTCCACCGCCTCCTCAAGGACTTCCTCTCGCCCGTCTTGGGGCTGCCCCCAGGCCAGCTATGGCAGCGCGACGCGGGAGCGTGCTCCCTTTTATGCTGCCCCGGGGCATGGTGACTGCTGCGTTGCCGGGCGCTGGCACTGTGACACGGGGGGGACGGGGCCCCCCCTGCGCAGCCCCGCCCGCCGGCCCTCCGCCCAGCATCCTTCCCAGGAAGGCCTCTGGGCTGCTGGCCCCGAGGCAGTCCCTGCGCCCAGGAGGCTCAGGGGGCTGTCCCTGCCCTTGCTGGCCATGCCCTGGGCACAGCTGCTGGGCGTCCCGCTAAATACATCTGGACATTCAGACGACGTCGTGAAGGCTGTTTGTCCCAGCTACATTCATTTGGTTGTGGGGATGCCAGAGGTGAAAGCAAGGCTTTGGGTTCCCTCTGCATGAACTGTGCAGAGACGGAGAGCACGTGCAGGATGGCCTCGCCGTTCCTGACCCATGCACCAAGGGACATTTGCTACTCCCCTGCTTATGCTGAGGTCTTCTTCTGGGAAAGAAGTCCCAAATCCTTTTCTCTTCTTGACCCTCTTTTTCCCTGCACTCCAGAGCTTTTCTCCTCCCTTGGCCTTCACCCTCAATACCTTTCCTGAAGGTGACGGCAGCCCTCTCAGCCTTTGCCTTGCTCCTGCTCGTCGTCTCCACCTCAGCTAGAGAGTCCTGAAGGATCGCTGCGGGTCCCTTCCAACTCAACCCTACTCTTCTCTTCATCCCTGTTCTATTCCCTGCACTCACGATGAGGCGAATAACAAGGAGACCACTATTTGCCTGAAATGCCAGGGGGTTTACAGCTCCAGAAACACTTTCGAGGACACAAATCAAAAAGGATACAAGCAGAAACAGGATTGGATTTCATTTGATTTTACTTCATTTTACTTTATTTTATTTTCCGTCTTGTTCTGTTGGTTTATGTTAGTTTAGTTTCGTTTCTTTCATGTGATGTGACTGTATTTGATTTTATTCTATTTTCTTTGGGGTTATTTCTTCTTATTCTATTTTATGTTGGTTTATCTTATTTTATTTTACCTTGCTTGACGCGTTTTTATTTTGGTTTGTTATTTGATTATTTTATCATTTGATTTGATCTTATTTTGGTTTAGGCTCTTTTAGGCTATTTTGCTGAATCTCTTTCAGAGCTGATGCTCACAAGCATTAAAAGCATGCGCATGTGCAGCCAGGAGCAGGCTGATGTGTTCTTCGGTTTAGTTTGAAACAGCATCCCTTGCAGTCTGGCAAAGGAAAGCCGCAGAAAGGAGCAGCAGGAAGACAGGCCAAGCAGTCCCTCGTTTCTCAACAGTGCAGAAGAACTTGAAGAAGGAGGATGGGGACCGACCACACACCGAAAAGTACAAGAAGAGGAGGGGTGTGGTGCCCTGGGCTATTTTCACAAGTAGGACACGTGTCGATGACAAGCACCCCTTTTGCCTTCCAAAATTCGCTCCGCTGTGCTTCTTGGCCAGGGAGGCATGAAAAGCGCTCTCCTGCCTGCCCTGCGCTTGCATCGCATGCAGGGAGAGCTGAAAAGCGGCAGCTCCGCATGGTGCGGCAAGCCTGCAGCCCTTCCAAGCACAGGCTGTTTTGCACAAGCAAGGACACCTCGGGAAACGCAGCCAAGGGAAGAGCAGAGCTCCCTCCTGCTCCAAACCTGCAATGGGCAAAAGAGCCAGGGAGCGCCAGGGCACGAGTGGCGCCTCGCAGGTGCAAGAGCAGCGGGCAAGAACTGAGCCCAAAGGGCCCAGAGGAGCCCTGACAAGGGGCTGCGCTCAATGCTACGGAGGAGGAGCAGCAACCCCCGGGGGCCACCCTGGGCGTCCGCCCTGAGAGTTTAGAAAGCGTCCTCCCCCCGCCTGCGGGGCACGAGGGCCACCTTGGTGGAGCAGGAGCAGCAGGCACCTAGCCAAAACGGCCCAAAGGAGCCCTGGCAAGGGGCCGTGCTCAGTGCTGCAGAGGAAGGCAAAAAACCCCCGGGGACACTTGCTAGCCCACCGTGGGGGGAAAAAAGCCTTCCTCCCCGCAGCTGCAGGGCACGAGAGGCCACCTTCGTGGTGCATGAGCAACAGGCAGTAACCCAGCCAAACTGGCCCAGAGGAGCCCTGACAAGTGCTTATGCTCAATGCTGCAGAGGAAGGCAAAAAACCCCCGGGCACCAGAGCCAATCTGCCCTGGGGGAAAATTCCTTCCTGACCCCAGCGTCGCCGGCGATTGGCTATTCCCTGAGCACGTGAGCAAGACCTGCCTCCTCGGCCCGCAGGCTGCTCACGCCTCCCAGGAGATGCCCAACCCCGATTCTCCCTCCACCTGCTGCCACCTCAGGGCCTTCCCAGAGGGGCAAAACGCCCCCGGCCTGATCCATCTGCGGGACAACCATCCTTCCTGCGCCTGGCAAGGCACCAGTGGCTGCTCCAAAGCACCGGCACCCCCGCCAACATCTCTGCATCCCGTTCCTCACGGCTGCTGCCACTGGCTCCGCAGGGGATGAGGATGGCGAGCTCTGCAGTGCTCCTCAAGAAGGCATTCCCTTGCTCTTGCCACTGCTAGCCAGCTGAAAAGGCCAGCCAGCCTCACCAACCTCCAGCTCTTGGGGGTTCTTCTCGTCTCCAGCAGCCTCGTCGAGCCTCCTCCGGCCTTCCTCCCTCAGCCCTCGCCAAGTAATTCCACCGCCTCCTCAAGGACTTCCTCTCGCCCGTCTTGGGGCTGCCCCCAGGCCAGCTATGGCAGCGCGGCGCGGGAGCGTGCTCCCTTTTATGCTGCCCCGGGGCATGGTGACTGCTGCGTTGCCGGGCGCTGGCACTGTGACACGGGGGGGACGGGGCCCCCCCTGCGCAGCCCCGCCCGCCGGCCCTCCGCCCAGCATCCTTCCCAGGAAGGCCTCTGGGCTGCTGGCCCCGAGGCAGTCCCTGCGCCCAGGAGGCTCAGGGGGCTGTCCCTGCCCTTGCTGGCCATGCCCTGGGCACAGCTGCTGGGCGTCCCGCTAAATACATCTGGACATTCAGACTACGTCGTGAAGGCTGTTTGTCCCAGCTACATTCATTTGGTTGTGGGGATGCCAGAGGTGAAAGCAAGGCTTTGGGTTCCCTCTGCATGAACTGTGCAGAGACGGAGAGCACGTGCAGGATGGCCTCGCCGTTCCTGACCCATGCACCAAGGGACATTTGCTACTCCCCTGCTTATGCTGAGGTCTTCTTCTGGGAAAGAAGTCCCAAATCCTTTTCTCTTCTTGACCCTCTTTTTCCCTGCACTCCAGAGCTTTTCTCCTCCCTTGGCCTTCACCCTCAATACCTTTCCTGAAGGTGACGGCAGCCCTCTCAGCCTTTGCCTTGCTCCTGCTCGTCGTCTCCACCTCAGCTAGAGAGTCCTGAAGGATCGCTGCGGGTCCCTTCCAACTCAACCCTACTCTTCATCCCTGTTCTATTCCCTGCACTCACGATGAGGCGAATAACAAGGAGACCACTATTTGCCTGAAATGCCAGGGGGTTTACAGCTCCAGAAACACTTTCGAGGACACAAATCAAAAAGGATACAAGCAGAAACAGGATTGGATTTCATTTGATTTTACTTCATTTTACTTTATTTTATTTTCCGTCTTGTTCTGTTGGTTTATGTTAGTTTAGTTTCGTTTCTTTCATGTGATGTGACTGTATTTGATTTTATTCTATTTTCTTTGGGGTTATTTCTTCTTATTCTATTTTATGTTGGTTTATCTTATTTTATTTTACCTTGCTTGACGCGTTTTTATTTTGGTTTGTTATTTGATTATTTTATCATTTGATTTGATCTTATTTTGGTTTAGGCTCTTTTAGGCTATTTTGCTGAATCTCTTTCAGAGCTGATGCTCACAAGCATTAAAAGCATGCGCATGTGCAGCCAGGAGCAGGCTGATGTGTTCTTCGGTTTAGTTTGAAACAGCATCCCTTGCAGTCTGGCAAAGGAAAGCTGCAGAAAGGAGCAGCAGGAAGACAGGCCAAGCAGTCCCTCGTTTCTCAACAGTGCAGAAGAACTTGAAGAAGGAGGATGGGGACCGACCACACACCGAAAAGTACAAGAAGAGGAGGGGTGTGGTGCCCTGGGCTATTTTCACAAGTAGGCCACGTGTCGATGACAAGCACCCCTTTTGCCTTCCAAAATTCGCTCCGCTGTGCTTCTTGGCCAGGGAGGCCTGAAAAGCGCTCTCCTGCCTGCCCTGCGCTTGCATCGCATGCAGGGAGAGCTGAAAAGCGGCAGCTCCGCATGGTGCGGCAAGCCTGCAGCCCTTCCAAGCACAGGCTGTTTTGCACAAGCAAGGACACCTCGGGAAACGCAGCCAAGGGAAGAGCAGAGCTCCCTCCTGCTCCAAACCTGCAATGGGCAAAAGAGCCAGGGAGCGCCAGGGCACGAGTGGCGCCTCGCAGGTGCAAGAGCAGCGGGCAAGAACTGAGCCCAAAGGGCCCAGAGGAGCCCTGACAAGGGGCTGCGCTCAATGCTACGGAGGAGAAGCAGCAACCCCCGGGGGCCGCCCTGGGCGTCCGCCCTGCGAGTTTAGAAAGCGTCCTCCCCCCGCCTGCGGGGCACGAGGGCCACCTTGGTGGAGCAGGAGCAGCAGGCACCTAGCCAAAACGGCCCAAAGGAGCCCTGGCAAGGGGCCGTGCTCAGTGCTGCAGAGGAAGGCAAAAAACCCCCGGGGACACTTGCTAGCCCACCGTGGGGGGAAAAAAGCCTTCCTCCCCGCAGCTGCAGGGCACGAGAGGCCACCTTCGTGGTGCATGAGCAACAGGCAGTAACCCAGCCAAACTGGCCCAGAGGAGCCCTGACAAGTGCTTATGCTCAATGCTGCAGAGGAAGGCAAAAAACCCCCGGGCACCAGAGCCAATCTGCCCTGGGGGAAAATTCCTTCCTGACCCCAGCGTCGCCGGCGATTGGCTATTCCCTGAGCACGTGAGCAAGACCTGCCTCCTCGGCCCGCAGGCTGCTCACGCCTCCCAGGAGATGCCCAACCCCGATTCTCCCTCCACCTGCTGCCACCTCAGGGCCTTCCCAGAGGGGCAAAACGCCCCCGGCCTGATCCATCTGCGGGACAACCATCCTTCCTGCGCCTGGCAAGGCACCAGTGGCTGCTCCAAAGCACCGGCACCCCCGCCAACATCTCTGCATCCCGTTCCTCACGGCTGCTGCCACTGGCTCCGCAGGGGATGAGGATGGCGAGCTCTGCAGTGCTCCTCAAGAAGGCATTCCCTTGCTCTTGCCACTGCTAGCCAGCTGAAAAGGCCAGCCAGCCTCACCAACCTCCAGCTGTTGGTGCTTCTTCTCGTCTCCAGCAGCCTCGTCGAGCCTCCTCCGGCCTTCCTCCCTCAGCCCTCGCCAAGTAATTCCACCGCCTCCTCAAGGACTTCCTCTCGCCCGTCTTGGGGCTGCCCCCAGGCCAGCTATGGCAGCGCGACGCGGGAGCGTGCTCCCTTTTATGCTGCCCCGGGGCATGGTGACTGCTGCGTTGCCGGGCGCTGGCACTGTGACACGGGGGGGACGGGGCCCCCCCTGCGCAGCCCCGCCCGCCGGCCCTCCGCCCAGCATCCTTCCCAGGAAGGCCTCTGGGCTGCTGGCCCCGAGGCAGTCCCTGCGCCCAGCAGGCTCAGGGGGCTGTCCCTGCCCTTGCTGGCCATGCCCTGGGCACAGCTGCTGGGCGTCCCGCTAAATACATCTGGACATTCAGACGACGTCGTGAAGGCTCTTTGTCCCATCTGCATTCATTTGGTTGTGGGGATGCCAGAGGTGAAAGCAAGGCTTTTGGTTCCCTCTGCATGAACTGTGCAGAGACGGAGAGCACGTGCAGGATGGCCTCGCCGTTCCTGACCCATGCACCAAGGGACATTTGCTACTCCCCTGCTTATGCTGAGGTCTTCTTCTGGGAAAGAAGTCCCAAATCCTTTTCTCTTCTTGACCCTCTTTTTCCCTGCACTCCAGAGCTTTTCTCCTCCCTTGGCCTTCACCCTCAATACCTTTCCTGAAGGTGACGGCAGCCCTCTCAGCCTTTGCCTTGCTCCTGCTCGTCGTCTCCACCTCAGCTAGAGAGTCCTGAAGGATCGCTGCAGGTCCCTTCCAACTCAACCCTACTCTTCTCTTCATCCCTGTTCTATTCCCTGCACTCACGATGAGGCGAATAACAAGGAGACCACTATTTGCCTGAAATGCCAGGGGGTTTACAGCTCCAGAAACACTTTCGAGGACACAAATCAAAAAGGATACAAGCAGAAACAGGATTGGATTTCATTTGATTTTACTTCATTTTACTTTATTTTATTTTCCGTCTTGTTCTGTTGGTTTATGTTAGTTTAGTTTTGTTTCTTTCATGTGATGTGACTGTATTTGATTTTATTCTATTTTCTTTGGGGTTATTTCTTCTTATTCTATTTTATGTTGGTTTATCTTATTTTATTTTACCTTGCTTGACGCGTTTTTATTTTGGTTTGTTATTTGATTATTTTATCATTTGATTTGATCTTATTTTGGTTTAGGCTCTTTTAGGCTATTTTGCTGAATCTCTTTCAGAGCTGATGCTCACAAGCATTAACACAATGCGCATGTGCAGCCAGGAGCAGGCTGATGTGTTCTTCGGTTTAGTTTGAAACAGCATCCCTTGCAGTCTGGCAAAGGAAAGCTGCAGAAAGGAGCAGCAGGAAGACAGGCCAAGCAGTCCCTCGTTTCTCAACAGTGCAGAAGAACTTGAAGAAGGAGGATGGGGACCGACCACACACCGAAAAGTACAAGAAGAGGAGGGGTGTGGTGCCCTGGGCTATTTTCACAAGTAGGCCACGTGTCGATGACAAGCACCCCTTTTGCCTTCCAAAATTCGCTCCGCTGTGCTTCTTGGCCAGGGAGGCCTGAAAAGCGCTCTCCTGCCTGCCCTGCGCTTGCATCGCATGCAGGGAGAGCTGAAAAGCGGCAGCTCCGCATGGTGCGGCAAGCCTGCAGCCCTTCCAAGCACAGGCTGTTTTGCACAAGCAAGGACACCTCGGGAAACGCAGCCAAGGGAAGAGCAGAGCTCCCTCCTGCTCCAAACCTGCAATGGGCAAAAGAGCCAGGGAGCGCCAGGGCACGAGTGGCGCCTCGCAGGTGCAAGAGCAGCGGGCAAGAACTGAGCCCAAAGGGCCCAGAGGAGCCCTGACAAGGGGCTGCGCTCAATGCTACGGAGGAGGAGCAGCAACCCCCGGGGGCCGCCCTGGGCGTCCGCCCTGCGAGTTTAGAAAGCGTCCTCCCCCCGCCTGCGGGGCACGAGGGCCACCTTGGTGGAGCAGGAGCAGCAGGCACCTAGCCAAAAGGGCCCAAAGGAGCCCTGGCAAGGGGCCGTGCTCAGTGCTGCAGAGGAAGGCAAAAAACCCCCGGGGACACTTGCTAGCCCACCGTGGGGGGAAAAAAGCCTTCCTCCCCGCAGCTGCAGGGCACGAGAGGCCACCTTCGTGGTGCATGAGCAACAGGCAGTAACCCAGCCAAACTGGCCCAGAGGAGCCCTGACAAGTGCTTATGCTCAATGCTGCAGAGGAAGGCAAAAAACCCCCGGGCACCAGAGCCAATCTGCCCTGGGGGAAAATTCCTTCCTGACCCCAGCGTCGCCAGCGATGGGCTATTCCCTGAGCACGTGAGCAAGACCTGCCTCCTCGGCCCGCAGGCTGCTCACGCCTCCCAGGAGATGCCCAACCCCGATTCTCCCTCCACCTGCTGCCACCTCAGGGCCTTCCCAGAGGGGCAAAACGCCCCCGGCCTGATCCATCTGCGGGACAACCATCCTTCCTGCGCCTGGCAAGGCACCAGTGGCTGCTCCAAAGCACCGGCACCCCCGCCAACATCTCTGCATCCCGTTCCTCACGGCTGCTGCCACTGGCTCCGCAGGGGATGAGGATGGCGAGCTCTGCAGTGCTCCTCAAGAAGGCATTCCCTTGCTCTTGCCACTGCTAGCCAGCTGAAAAGGCCAGCCAGCCTCACCAACCTCCAGCTCTTGGGGGTTCTTCTCATCTCCAGCAGCCTCGTCGAGCCTCCTCCGGCCTTCCTCCCTCAGCCCTCGCCAAGTAATTCCACCGCCTCCTCAAGGACTTCCTCTCGCCCGTCTTGGGGCTGCCCCCAGGCCAGCTATGGCAGCGCGACGCGGGAGCGTGCTCCCTTTTATGCTGCCCCGGGGCATGGTGACTGCTGCGTTGCCGGGCGCTGGCACTGTGACACGGGGGGGACGGGGCCCCCCCTGCGCAGCCCCGCCCGCCGGCCCTCCGCCCAGCATCCTTCCCAGGAAGGCCTCTGGGCTGCTGGCCCCGAGGCAGTCCCTGCGCCCAGCAGGCTCAGGGGGCTGTCCCTGCCCTTGCTGGCCATGCCCTGGGCACAGCTGCTGGGCGTCCCGCTAAATACATCTGGACATTCAGACGACGTCGTGAAGGCTCTTTGTCCCATCTGCATTCATTTGGTTGTGGGGATGCCAGAGGTGAAAGCAAGGCTTTGGGTTCCCTCTGCATGAACTGTGCAGAGACGGAGAGCACGTGCAGGATGGCCTCGCCGTTCCTGACCCATGCACCAAGGGACATTTGCTACTCCCCTGCTTATGCTGAGGTCTTCTTCTGGGAAAGAAGTCCCAAATCCTTTTCTCTTCTTGACCCTCTTTTTCCCTGCACTCCAGAGCTTTTCTCCTCCCTTGGCCTTCACCCTCAATACCTTTCCTGAAGGTGACGGCAGCCCTCTCAGCCTTTGCCTTGCTCCTGCTCGTCGTCTCCACCTCAGCTAGAGAGTCCTGAAGGATGGCTGCAGGTCCCTTCCAACTCAACCCTTCTCTTCTCTTCACTTGTGTTCTATTCCCTGCACTGACGATGAGGCGAATAACAAGGAGACCACTATTTGCCTGAAATGCCAGGGGGTTTACAGCTCCAGAAACACTTTCGAGGACACAAATCAAAAAGGATACAAGCAGAAACAGGATTGGATTTCATTTGATTTTACTTCATTTTACTTTATTTTATTTTCCGTCTTGTTCTGTTGGTTTATGTTAGTTTAGTTTTGTTTCTTTCATGTGATGTGACTGTATTTGATTTTATTCTATTTTCTTTGGGGTTATTTCTTCTTATTCTATTTTATGTTGGTTTATCTTATTTTATTTTACCTTGCTTTACCCATCTTTATTTTGTTTTGTTATCTTATTATTTTATCATTTGATTTGATCTTATTTTGGTTTAGGCTCTTTTAGGCTATTTTGCTGAATCTCTTTCAGAGCTGATGCTCACAAGCATTAAAAGCATGCGCATGTGCAGCCAGGAGCAGGCTGATGTGTTCTTCGGTTTAGTTTGAAAAAGCATCCCTTGCAGTCTGGCAAAGGAAAGGTGCAGAAAGGAGAAGCAGGAAGACAGGCCAAGCAGTCCCTCGTTTCTCAACAGTGCAGAAGAACTTGAAGAAGGAGGATGGGGACCGACCACACACCGAAAAGTACAAGAAGAGGAGGGGTGGGGTGCCCTGGGGTATTTTCACAAGTAGGACACGTGTCGATGACAAGCACCCCTTTTGCCTTCCCAAACTTGCTCCGCTGTGCTTCTTGGCCAGGGAGGCATGAAAAGCGCTCTCCTGCCTGCCCTGCGCTTGCATCGCATGCAGGGAGAGCTGAAAAGCGGCAGCTCCGCATGGTGCGGCAAGCCTGCAGCCCTTCCAAGCACAGGCTGTTTTGCACAAGCAAGGACACCTCGGGAAACGCAGCCAAGGGAAGAGCAGAGCTCGCTCCTGCTCCAAACCTGCAACGGGCAAAAGAGCCAGGGAGCGCCAGGGCACGAGTGGCGCCTCGCAGGTGCAAGAGCAGCGGGCAAGAACTGAGCCCAAAGGGCCCAGAGGAGCCCTGACAAGGGGCTGCGCTCAATGCTACGGAGGAGAAGCAGCAACCCCCGGGGGCCGCCCTGGGCGTCCGCCCTGCGAGTTTAGAAAGCGTCCTCCCCCCGCCTGCGGGGCACGAGGGCCACCTTGGTGGAGCAGGAGCAGCAGGCACCTAGCCAAAAGGGCCCAAAGGAGCCCTGGCAAGGGGCCGTGCTCAGTGCTGCAGAGGAAGGCAAAAAACCCCCGGGGACACTTGCTAGCCCACCGTGGGGGGAAAAAAGCCTTCCTCCCCGCAGCTGCAGGGCACGAGAGGCCACCTTCGTGGTGCATGAGCAACAGGCAGTAACCCAGCCAAAATGGCCCAGAGGAGCCCTGACAAGTGCTTATGCTCAATGCTGCAGAGGAAGGCAAAAAACCCCCGGGCACCAGAGCCAATCTGCCCTGGGGGAAAATTCCTTCCTGACCCCAGCGTCGCCGGCGATTGGCTATTCCCTGAGCACGTGAGCAAGACCTGCCTCCTCGGCCCGCAGGCTGCTCACGCCTCCCAGGAGATGCCCAACCCCGATTCTCCCTCCACCTGCTGCCACCTCAGGGCCTTCCCAGAGGGGCAAAACGCCCCCGGCCTGATCCATCTGCGGGACAACCATCCTTCCTGCGCCTGGCAAGGCACCAGTGGCTGCTCCAAAGCACCGGCACCCCCGCCAACATCTCTGCATCCCGTTCCTCACGGCTGCTGCCACTGGCTCCGCAGGGGATGAGGATGGCGAGCTCTGCAGTGCTCCTCAAGAAGGCATTCCCTTGCTCTTGCCACTGCTAGCCAGCTGAAAAGGCCAGCCAGCCTCACCAACCTCCAGCTCTTGGGGGTTCTTCTCGTCTCCAGCAGCCTCGTCGAGCCTCCTCCAGCCTTCCTCCCTCAGCCCTCGCCAAGTAATTCCACCGCCTCCTCAAGGACTTCCTCTCGCCCGTCTTGGGGCTGCCCCCAGGCCAGCTATGGCAGCGCGACGCGGGAGCGTGCTCCCTTTTATGCTGCCCCGGGGCATGGTGACTGCTGCGTTGCCGGGCGCTGGCACTGTGACACGGGGGTGACGGGCCCCCCCCCTGCGCAGCCCCGCCCGCCGGCCCTCCGCCCAGCATCCTTCCCAGGAAGGCCTTTGGGCTGCTGGCCCCGAGGCACTCCCTGGGCCCAGGAGGCTCAGGGGGCTGTCCCTGCCCTTGCTGGCCATGCCCTGGGCACAGCTGCTGGGCGTCCCGCTAAATACATCTGGACATTCAGACGACGTCGTGAAGGCTGTTTGTCCCAGCTACATTCATTTGGTTGTGGGGATGCCAGAGGTGAAAGCAAGGCTTTTGGTTCCCTCGGCGTGAACTGTGCAGAGACGGAGAGCACGTGCAGGATGGCCTCGCCGTTCCTGACCCATGCACCAAGGGACATTTGCTACTCCCCTGCTTATGCTGAGGTCTTCTTCTGGGAAAGAAGTCCCAAATCCTTTTCTCTTCTTGACCATCTTTTTCCCTGCACTCCAGAGCTTTTCTCCTCCCTTGGCCTTCACCCTCAATACCTTTCCTGAAAGTGACGGCAGCCCTCTCAGCCTTTGCCTTGCTCCTGCTAGTCGTCTCCACCTCAGCTAGAGAGTCCTGAAGGATGGCTGCAGGTCCCTTCCAACTCAACCCTTCTCTTCTCTTCACTTGTGTTCTATTCCCTGCACTGACGATGAGGCGAATAACAAGGAGACCACTAGTTGCCTGAAATGCCAGGGGGTTTACAGCTCCAGAAACACTTTCGAGGACACAAATCAAAAAGGATACAAGCAGAAACAGGATTGGATTTCATTTGATTTTACTTCATTTTACTTTATTTTATTTTCCGTCTTGTTCTGTTGGTTTATGTTAGTTTAGTTTTGTTTCTTTCATGTGATGTGACTGTATTTGATTTTATTCTATTTTCTTTGGGGTTATTTCTTCTTATTCTATTTTATGTTGGTTTATCTTATTTTATTTTACCTTGCTTTACGCGTTTTTATTTTGGTTTGTTATTTGATTATTTTATCATTTGATTTGATCTTATTTTGGTTTAGGCTCTTTTAGGCTATTTTGCTGAATCTCTTTCAGAGCTGATGCTCACAAGCATTAAAAGCATGCGCATGTGCAGCCAGGAGCAGGCTGATGTGTTCTTCGGTTTAGTTTGAAACAGCATCCCTTGCAGTCTGGCAAAGGAAAGCTGCAGAAAGGAGCAGCAGGAAGACAGGCCAAGCAGTCCCTCGTTTCTCAACAGTGCAGAAGAACTTGAAGAAGGAGGATGGGGACCGACCACACACCGAAAAGTACAAGAAGAGGAGGGGTGTGGTGCCCTGGGCTATTTTCACAAGTAGGCCACGTGTCGATGACAAGCACCCCTTTTGCCTTCCAAAATTCGCTCCGCTGTGCTTCTTGGCCAGGGAGGCCTGAAAAGCGCTCTCCTGCCTGCCCTGCGCTTGCATCGCATGCAGGGAGAGCTGAAAAGCGGCAGCTCCGCATGGTGCGGCAAGCCTGCAGCCCTTCCAAGCACAGGCTGTTTTGCACAAGCAAGGACACCTCGGGAAACGCAGCCAAGGGAAGAGCAGAGCTCCCTCCTGCTCCAAACCTGCAATGGGCAAAAGAGCCAGGGAGCGCCAGGGCACGAGTGGCGCCTCGCAGGTGCAAGAGCAGCGGGCAAGAACTGAGCCCAAAGGGCCCAGAGGAGCCCTGACAAGGGGCTGCGCTCAATGCTACGGAGGAGAAGCAGCAACCCCCGGGGGCCGCCCTGGGCGTCCGCCCTGCGAGTTTAGAAAGCGTCCTCCCGCCGCCTGCGGGGCACGAGGGCCACCTTGGTGGAGCAGGAGCAGCAGGCACCTAGCCAAAAGGGCCCAAAGGAGCCCTGGCAAGGGGCCGTGCTCAGTGCTGCAGAGGAAGGCAAAAAACCCCCGGGGACACTTGCTAGCCCACCGTGGGGGGAAAAAAGCCTTCCTCCCCGCAGCTGCAGGGCATGAGAGGCCACCTTCGTGGTGCATGAGCAACAGGCAGTAACCCAGCCAAACTGGCCCAGAGGAGCCCTGACAAGTGCTTATGCTCAATGCTGCAGAGGAAGGCAAAAAACCCCCGGGCACCAGAGCCAATCTGCCCTGGGGGAAAATTCCTTCCTGACCCCAGCGTCGCCGGCGATTGGCTATTCCCTGAGCACGTGAGCAAGACCTGCCTCCTCGGCCCGCAGGCTGCTCACGCCTCCCAGGAGATGCCCAACCCCGATTCTCCCTCCACCTGCTGCCACCTCAGGGCCTTCCCAGAGGGGCAAAACGCCCCCGGCCTGATCCATCTGCGGGACAACCATCCTTCCTGCGCCTGGCAAGGCACCAGTGGCTGCTCCAAAGCACCGGCACCCCCGCCAACATCTCTGCATCCCATTCCTCACGGCTGCTGACACTGGCTCCGCAGGGGATGAGGATGGCGAGCTCTGCAGTGCTCCTCAAGAAGGCATTCCCTTGCTCTTGCCACTGCTAGCCAGCTGAAAAGGCCAGCCAGCCTCACCAACCTCCAGCTCTTGGGGGTTCTTCTCGTCTCCAGCAGCCTCGTCGAGCCTCCTCCGGCCTTCCTCCCTCAGCCCTCGCCAAGTAATTCCACCGCCTCCTCAAGGACTTCCTCTCGCCCGTCTTGGGGCTGCCCCCAGGCCAGCTATGGCTGCGCGACGCGGGAGCGTGCTCCCTTTTATGCTGCCCCGGGGCATGGTGACTGCTGCGTTGCCGGGCGCTGGCACTGTGACACGGGGGGGACGGGGCCCCCCCTGCGCAGCCCCGCCCGCCGGCCCTCCGCCCAGCATCCTTCCCAGGAAGGCCTCTGGGCTGCTGGCCCCGAGGCAGTCCCTGGGCCCAGGAGGCTCAGGGGGCTGTCCCTGCCCTTGCTGGCCATGCCCTGGGCACAGCTGCTGGGCGTCCCGCTAAATACATCTGGACATTCAGACGACGTCGTGAAGGCTGTTTGTCCCAGCTACATTCATTTGGTTGTGGGGATGCCAGAGGTGAAAGCAAGGCTTTGGGTTCCCTCTGCATGAACTGTGCAGAGACGGAGAGCACGTGCAGGATGGCCTCGCCGTTCCTGACCCATGCACCAAGGGACATTTGCTACTCCCCTGCTTATGCTGAGGTCTTCTTCTGGGAAAGAAGTCCCAAATCCTTTTCTCTTCTTGACCCTCTTTTTCCCTGCACTCCAGAGCTTTTCTCCTCCCTTGGCCTTCACCCTCAATACCTTTCCTGAAGGTGACGGCAGCCCTCTCAGCCTTTGCCTTGCTCCTGCTCGTCGTCTCCACCTCAGCTAGAGAGTCCTGAAGGATCGCTGCGGGTCCCTTCCAACTCAACCCTACTCTTCTCTTCATCCCTGTTCTATTCCCTGCACTCACGATGAGGCGAATAACAAGGAGACCACTATTTGCCTGAAATGCCAGGGGGTTTACAGCTCCAGAAACACTTTCGAGGACACAAATCAAAAAGGATACAAGCAGAAACAGGATTGGATTTCATTTGATTTTACTTCATTTTACTTTATTTTATTTTCCGTCTTGTTCTGTTGGTTTATGTTAGTTTAGTTTTGTTTCTTTCATGTGATGTGACTGTATTTGATTTTATTCTATTTTCTTTGGGGTTATTTCTTCTTATTCTATTTTATGTTGGTTTATCTTATTTTATTTTACCTTGCTTGACGCGTTTTTATTTTGGTTTGTTATTTGATTATTTTATCATTTGATTTGATCTTATTTTGGTTTAGGCTCTTTTAGGCTATTTTGCTGAATCTCTTTCAGAGCTGATGCTCACAAGCATTAACACAATGCGCATGTGCAGCCAGGAGCAGGCTGATGTGTTCTTCGGTTTAGTTTGAAACAGCATCCCTTGCAGTCTGGCAAAGGAAAGCTGCAGAAAGGAGAAGCAGGAAGACAGGCCAAGCAGTCCCTCGTTTCTCAACAGTGCAGAAGAACTTGAAGAAGGAGGATGGGGACCGACCACACACCGAAAAGTACAAGAAGAGGAGGGGTGGGGTGCCCTGGGCTATTTTCACAAGTAGGACACGTGTCGATGACAAGCACCCCTTTTGCCTTCCCAAACTTGCTCCGCTGTGCTTCTTGGCCAGGGAGGCATGAAAAGCGCTCTCCTGCCTGCCCTGCGCTTGCATCGCATGCAGGGAGAGCTGAAAAGCGGCAGCTCCGCATGGTGCGGCAAGCCTGCAGCCCTTCCAAGCACAGGCTGTTTTGCACAAGCAAGGACACCTCGGGAAACGCAGCCAAGGGAAGAGCAGAGCTCCCTCCTGCTCCAAACCTGCAACGGGCAAAAGAGCCAGGGAGCACCAGGGCACGAGTGGCGCCTCGCAGGTGCAAGAGCAGCGGGCAAGAACTGAGCCCAAAGGGCCCAGAGGAGCCCTGACAAGGGGCTGCGCTCAATGCTATGGAGGAGGAGCAGCAACCCCCGGGGGCCGCCCTGGGCGTCCGCCCTGCGAGTCTAGAAAGCGTCCTCCCCCCGCCTGTGGGGCACGAGGGCCACCTTGGTGGAGCAGGAGCAGCAGGCACCTAGCCAAAACGGCCCAAAGGAGCCCTGGCAAGGGGCCGTGCTCAGTGCTGCAGAGGAAGGCAAAAAACCCCCGGGGACACTTGCTAGCCCACCGTGGGGGGAAAAAAGCCTTCCTCCCCGCAGCTGCAGGGCACGAGAGGCCACCTTCGTGGTGCATGAGCAACAGGCAGTAACCCAGCCAAACTGGCCCAGAGGAGCCCTGACAAGTGCTTATGCTCAATGCTGCAGAGGAAGGCAAAAAACCCCCGGGCACCAGAGCCAATCTGCCCTGGGGGAAAATTCCTTCCTGACCCCAGCGTCGCCGGCGATTGGCTATTCCCTGAGCACGTGAGCAAGACCTGCCTCCTCGGCCCGCAGGCTGCTCACGCCTCCCAGGAGATGCCCAACCCCGATTCTCCCTCCACCTGCTGCCACCTCAGGGCCTTCCCAGAGGGGCAAAACGCCCCCGGCCTGATCCATCTGCGGGACAACCATCCTTCCTGCGCCTGGCAAGGCACCAGTGGCTGCTCCAAAGCACCGGCACCCCCGCCAACATCTCTGCATCCCGTTCCTCACGGCTGCTGCCACTGGCTCCGCAGGGGATGAGGATGGCGAGCTCTGCAGTGCTCCTCAAGAAGGCATTCCCTTGCTCTTGCCACTGCTAGCCGGCTGAAAAGGCCAGCCAGCCTCACCAACCTCCAGCTCTTGGTGCTTCTTCTCGTCTCCAGCAGCCTCGTCGAGCCTCCTCCGGCCTTCCTCCCTCAGCCCTCGCCAAGTAATTCCACCGCCTCCTCAAGGACTTCCTCTCGCCCGTCTTGGGGCTGCCCCCAGGCCAGCTATGGCAGCGCGACGCGGGAGCGTGCTCCCTTTTATGCTGCCCCGGGGCATGGTGACTGCTGCGTTGCCGGGCGCTGGCACTGTGACACGGGGGGGACGGGGCCCCCCCTGCGCAGCCCCGCCCGCCGGCCCTCCGCCCAGCATCCTTCCCAGGAAGGCCTCTGGGCTGCTGGCCCCGAGGCAGTCCCTGCGCCCAGGAGGCTCAGGGGGCTGTCCCTGCCCTTGCTGGCCATGCCCTGGGCACAGCTGCTGGGCGTCCCGCTAAATACATCTGGACATTCAGACGACGTCGTGAAGGCTGTTTGTCCCAGCTACATTCATTTGGTTGTGGGGATGCCAGAGGTGAAAGCAAGGCTTTGGGTTCCCTCTGCATGAACTGTGCAGAGACGGAGAGCACGTGCAGGATGGCCTCGCCGTTCCTGACCCATGCACCAAGGGACATTTGCTACTCCCCTGCTTATGCTGAGGTCTTCTTCTGGGAAAGAAGTCCCAAATCCTTTTCTCTTCTTGACCCTCTTTTTCCCTGCACTCCAGAGCTTTTCTCCTCCCTTGGCCTTCACCCTCAATACCTTTCCTGAAGGTGACGGCAGCCCTCTCAGCCTTTGCCTTGCTCCTGCTCGTCGTCTCCACCTCAGCTAGAGAGTCCTGAAGGATCGCTGCGGGTCCCTTCCAACTCAACCCTACTCTTCTCTTCATCCCTGTTCTATTCCCTGCACTCACGATGAGGCGAATAACAAGGAGACCACTATTTGCCTGAAATGCCAGGGGGTTTACAGCTCCAGAAACACTTTCGAGGACACAAATCAAAAAGGATACAAGCAGAAACAGGATTGGATTTCATTTGATTTTACTTCATTTTACTTTATTTTATTTTCCGTCTTGTTCTGTTGGTTTATGTTAGTTTAGTTTCGTTTCTTTCATGTGATGTGACTGTATTTGATTTTATTCTATTTTCTTTGGGGTTATTTCTTCTTATTCTATTTTATGTTGGTTTATCTTATTTTATTTTACCTTGCTTGACGCGTTTTTATTTTGGTTTGTTATTTGATTATTTTATCATTTGATTTGATCTTATTTTGGTTTAGGCTCTTTTAGGCTATTTTGCTGAATCTCTTTCAGAGCTGATGCTCACAAGCATTAAAAGCATGCGCATGTGCAGCCAGGAGCAGGCTGATGTGTTCTTCGGTTTAGTTTGAAACAGCATCCCTTGCAGTCTGGCAAAGGAAAGCCGCAGAAAGGAGCAGCAGGAAGACAGGCCAAGCAGTCCCTCGTTTCTCAACAGTGCAGAAGAACTTGAAGAAGGAGGATGGGGACCGACCACACACCGAAAAGTACAAGAAGAGGAGGGGTGTGGTGCCCTGGGCTATTTTCACAAGTAGGACACGTGTCGATGACAAGCACCCCTTTTGCCTTCCAAAATTCGCTCCGCTGTGCTTCTTGGCCAGGGAGGCATGAAAAGCGCTCTCCTGCCTGCCCTGCGCTTGCATCGCATGCAGGGAGAGCTGAAAAGCGGCAGCTCCGCATGGTGCGGCAAGCCTGCAGCCCTTCCAAGCACAGGCTGTTTTGCACAAGCAAGGACACCTCGGGAAACGCAGCCAAGGGAAGAGCAGAGCTCCCTCCTGCTCCAAACCTGCAATGGGCAAAAGAGCCAGGGAGCGCCAGGGCACGAGTGGCGCCTCGCAGGTGCAAGAGCAGCGGGCAAGAACTGAGCCCAAAGGGCCCAGAGGAGCCCTGACAAGGGGCTGCGCTCAATGCTACGGAGGAGGAGCAGCAACCCCCGGGGGCCACCCTGGGCGTCCGCCCTGAGAGTTTAGAAAGCGTCCTCCCCCCGCCTGCGGGGCACGAGGGCCACCTTGGTGGAGCAGGAGCAGCAGGCACCTAGCCAAAACGGCCCAAAGGAGCCCTGGCAAGGGGCCGTGCTCAGTGCTGCAGAGGAAGGCAAAAAACCCCCGGGGACACTTGCTAGCCCACCGTGGGGGGAAAAAAGCCTTCCTCCCCGCAGCTGCAGGGCACGAGAGGCCACCTTCGTGGTGCATGAGCAACAGGCAGTAACCCAGCCAAACTGGCCCAGAGGAGCCCTGACAAGTGCTTATGCTCAATGCTGCAGAGGAAGGCAAAAAACCCCCGGGCACCAGAGCCAATCTGCCCTGGGGGAAAATTCCTTCCTGACCCCAGCGTCGCCGGCGATTGGCTATTCCCTGAGCACGTGAGCAAGACCTGCCTCCTCGGCCCGCAGGCTGCTCACGCCTCCCAGGAGATGCCCAACCCCGATTCTCCCTCCACCTGCTGCCACCTCAGGGCCTTCCCAGAGGGGCAAAACGCCCCCGGCCTGATCCATCTGCGGGACAACCATCCTTCCGGCGCCTGGCAAGGCACCAGTGGCTGCTCCAAAGCACCGGCACCCCCGCCAACATCTCTGCATCCCGTTCCTCACGGCTGCTGCCACTGGCTCCGCAGGGGATGAGGATGGCGAGCTCTGCAGTGCTCCTCAAGAAGGCATTCCCTTGCTCTTGCCACTGCTAGCCGGCTGAAAAGGCCAGCCAGCCTCACCAACCTCCAGCTCTTGGGGGTTCTTCTCGTCTCCAGCAGCCTCGTCGAGCCTCCTCCGGCCTTCCTCCCTCAGCCCTCGCCAAGTAATTCCACCGCCTCCTCAAGGACTTCCTCTCGCCCGTCTTGGGGCTGCCCCCAGGCCAGCTATGGCAGCGCGACGCGGGAGCGTGCTCCCTTTTATGCTGCCCCGGGGCATGGTGACTGCTGCGTTGCCGGGCGCTGGCACTGTGACACGGGGGGGACGGGGCCCCCCCTGCGCAGCCCCGCCCGCCGGCCCTCCGCCCAGCATCCTTCCCAGGAAGGCCTCTGGGCTGCTGGCCCCGAGGCAGTCCCTGCGCCCAGCAGGCTCAGGGGGCTGTCCCTGCCCTTGCTGGCCATGCCCTGGGCACAGCTGCTGGGCGTCCCGCTAAATACATCTGGACATTCAGACGACGTCGTGAAGGCTCTTTGTCCCATCTGCATTCATTTGGTTGTGGGGATGCCAGAGGTGAAAGCAAGGCTTTTGGTTCCCTCTGCATGAACTGTGCAGAGACGGAGAGCACGTGCAGGATGGCCTCGCCGTTCCTGACCCATGCACCAAGGGACATTTGCTACTCCCCTGCTTATGCTGAGGTCTTCTTCTGGGAAAGAAGTCCCAAATCCTTTTCTCTTCTTGACCCTCTTTTTCCCTGCACTCCAGAGCTTTTCTCCTCCCTTGGCCTTCACCCTCAATACCTTTCCTGAAGGTGACGGCAGCCCTCTCAGCCTTTGCCTTGCTCCTGCTCGTCGTCTCCACCTCAGCTAGAGAGTCCTGAAGGATTGCTGCGGGTCCCTTCCAACTCAACCCTACTCTTCTCTTCATCCCTGTTCTATTCCCTGCACTCACGATGAGGCGAATAACAAGGAGACCACTATTTGCCTGAAATGCCAGGGGGTTTACAGCTCCAGAAACACTTTCGAGGACACAAATCAAAAAGGATACAAGCAGAAACAGGATTGGATTTCATTTGATTTTACTTCATTTTACTTTATTTTATTTTCCGTCTTGTTCTGTTGGTTTATGTTAGTTTAGTTTTGTTTCTTTCATGTGATGTGACTGTATTTGATTTTATTCTATTTTCTTTGGGGTTATTTCTTCTTATTCTATTTTATGTTGGTTTATCTTATTTTATTTTACCTTGCTTGACGCGTTTTTATTTTGGTTTGTTATTTGATTATTTTATCATTTGATTTGATCTTATTTTGGTTTAGGCTCTTTTAGGCTATTTTGCTGAATCTCTTTCAGAGCTGATGCTCACAAGCATTAAAAGCATGCGCATGTGCAGCCAGGAGCAGGCTGATGTGTTCTTCGGTTTAGTTTGAAACAGCATCCCTTGCAGTCTGGCAAAGGAAAGCTGCAGAAAGGAGCAGCAGGAAGACAGGCCAAGCAGTCCCTCGTTTCTCAACAGTGCAGAAGAACTTGAAGAAGGAGGATGGGGACCGACCACACACCGAAAAGTACAAGAAGAGGAGGGGTGTGGTGCCCTGGGCTATTTTCACAAGTAGGCCACGTGTCGATGACAAGCACCCCTTTTGCCTTCCAAAATTCGCTCCGCTGTGCTTCTTGGCCAGGGAGGCCTGAAAAGCGCTCTCCTGCCTGCCCTGCGCTTGCATCGCATGCAGGGAGAGCTGAAAAGCTGCAGCTCCGCATGGTGCAGCAAGCCTGCAGCCCTTCCAAGCACAGGCTGTTTTGCACAAGCAAGGACACCTCGGGAAACGCAGCCAAGGGAAGAGCAGAGCTCGCTCCTGCTCCAAACCTGCAATGGGCAAAAGAGCCAGGGAGCGCCAGGGCACGAGTGGCGCCTCGCAGGTGCAAGAGCAGCGGGCAAGAACTGAGCCCAAAGGGCCCAGAGGAGCCCTGACAAGGGGCTGCGCTCAATGCTACGGAGGAGGAGCAGCAACCCCCGGGGGCCGCCCTGGGCGTCCGCCCTGCGAGTTTAGAAAGCGTCCTCCCCCCGCCTGCGGGGCACGAGGGCCACCTTGGTGGAGCAGGAGCAGCAGGCACCTAGCCAAAAGGGCCCAAAGGAGCCCTGGCAAGGGGCCGTGCTCAGTGCTGCAGAGGAAGGCAAAAAACCCCCGGGGACACTTGCTAGCCCACCGTGGGGGGAAAAAAGCCTTCCTCCCCGCAGCTGCAGGGCACGAGAGGCCACCTTCGTGGTGCATGAGCAACAGGCAGTAACCCAGCCAAACTGGCCCAGAGGAGCCCTGACAAGTGCTTATGCTCAATGCTGCAGAGGAAGGCAAAAAACCCCCGGGCACCAGAGCCAATCTGCCCTGGGGGAAAATTCCTTCCTGACCCCAGCGTCGCCGGCGATTGGCTATTCCCTGAGCACGTGAGCAAGACCTGCCTCCTCGGCCCGCAGGCTGCTCACGCCTCCCAGGAGATGCCCAACCCCGATTCTCCCTCCACCTGCTGCCACCTCAGGGCCTTCCCAGAGGGGCAAAACGCCCCCGGCCTGATCCATCTGCGGGACAACCATCCTTCCTGCGCCTGGCAAGGCACCAGTGGCTGCTCCAAAGCACCGGCACCCCCGCCAACATCTCTGCATCCCGTTCCTCACGGCTGCTGCCACTGGCTCCGCAGGGGATGAGGATGGCGAGCTCTGCAGTGCTCCTCAAGAAGGCATTCCCTTGCTCTTGCCACTGCTAGCCAGCTGAAAAGGCCAGCCAGCCTCACCAACCTCCAGCTCTTGGTGCTTCTTCTCGTCTCCAGCAGCCTCGTCGAGCCTCCTCCGGCCTTCCTCCCTCAGCCCTCGCCAAGTAATTCCACCGCCTCCTCAAGGACTTCCTCTCGCCCGTCTTGGGGCTGCCCCCAGGCCAGCTATGGCAGCGCGACGCGGGAGCGTGCTCCCTTTTATGCTGCCCCGGGGCATGGTGACTGCTGCGTTGCCGGGCGCTGGCACTGTGACACGGGGGGGACGGGGCCCCCCCTGCGCAGCCCCGCCCGCCGGCCCTCCGCCCAGCATCCTTCCCAGGAAGGCCTCTGGGCTGCTGGCCCCGAGGCAGTCCCTGCGCCCAGCAGGCTCAGGGGGCTGTCCCTGCCCTTGCTGGCCATGCCCTGGGCACAGCTGCTGGGCGTCCCGCTAAATACATCTGGACATTCAGACGACGTCGTGAAGGCTCTTTGTCCCATCTGCATTCATTTGGTTGTGGGGATGCCAGAGGTGAAAGCAAGGCTTTGGGTTCCCTCTGCATGAACTGTGCAGAGACGGAGAGCACGTGCAGGATGGCCTCGCCGTTCCTGACCCATGCACCAAGGGACATTTGCTACTCCCCTGCTTATGCTGAGGTCTTCTTCTGGGAAAGAAGTCCCAAATCCTTTTCTCTTCTTGACCCTCTTTTTCCCTGCACTCCAGAGCTTTTCTCCTCCCTTGGCCTTCACCCTCAATACCTTTCCTGAAGGTGACGGCAGCCCTCTCAGCCTTTGCCTTGCTCCTGCTCGTCGTCTCCACCTCAGCTAGAGAGTCCTGAAGGATGGCTGCAGGTCCCTTCCAACTCAACCCTTCTCTTCTCTTCACTTGTGTTCTATTCCCTGCACTGACGATGAGGCGAATAACAAGGAGACCACTATTTGCCTGAAATGCCAGGGGGTTTACAGCTCCAGAAACACTTTCGAGGACACAAATCAAAAAGGATACAAGCAGAAACAGGATTGGATTTCATTTGATTTTACTTCATTTTACTTTATTTTATTTTCCGTCTTGTTCTGTTGGTTTATGTTAGTTTAGTTTTGTTTCTTTCATGTGATGTGACTGTATTTGATTTTATTCTATTTTCTTTGGGGTTATTTCTTCTTATTCTATTTTATGTTGGTTTATCTTATTTTATTTTACCTTGCTTTACCCATCTTTATTTTGTTTTGTTATCTTATTATTTTATCATTTGATTTGATCTTATTTTGGTTTAGGCTCTTTTAGGCTATTTTGCTGAATCTCTTTCAGAGCTGATGCTCACAAGCATTAAAAGCATGCGCATGTGCAGCCAGGAGCAGGCTGATGTGTTCTTCGGTTTAGTTTGAAAAAGCATCCCTTGCAGTCTGGCAAAGGAAAGGTGCAGAAAGGAGAAGCAGGAAGACAGGCCAAGCAGTCCCTCGTTTCTCAACAGTGCAGAAGAACTTGAAGAAGGAGGATGGGGACCGACCACACACCGAAAAGTACAAGAAGAGGAGGGGTGGGGTGCCCTGGGGTATTTTCACAAGTAGGACACGTGTCGATGACAAGCACCCCTTTTGCCTTCCCAAACTTGCTCCGCTGTGCTTCTTGGCCAGGGAGGCATGAAAAGCGCTCTCCTGCCTGCCCTGCGCTTGCATCGCATGCAGGGAGAGCTGAAAAGCGGCAGCTCCGCATGGTGCGGCAAGCCTGCAGCCCTTCCAAGCACAGGCTGTTTTGCACAAGCAAGGACACCTCGGGAAACGCAGCCAAGGGAAGAGCAGAGCTCCCTCCTGCTCCAAACCTGCAACGGGCAAAAGAGCCAGGGAGCGCCAGGGCACGAGTGGCGCCTCGCAGGTGCAAGAGCAGCGGGCAAGAACTGAGCCCAAAGGGCCCAGAGGAGCCCTGACAAGGGGCTGCGCTCAATGCTACGGAGGAGAAGCAGCAACCCCCGGGGGCCGCCCTGGGCGTCCGCCCTGCGAGTTTAGAAAGCGTCCTCCCCCCGCCTGCGGGGCACGAGGGCCACCTTGGTGGAGCAGGAGCAGCAGGCACCTAGCCAAAACGGCCCAAAGGAGCCCTGGCAAGGGGCCGTGCTCAGTGCTGCAGAGGAAGGCAAAAAACCCCCGGGGACACTTGCTAGCCCACCGTGGGGGGAAAAAAGCCTTCCTCCCCGCAGCTGCAGGGCACGAGAGGCCACCTTCGTGGTGCATGAGCAACAGGCAGTAACCCAGCCAAACTGGCCCAGAGGAGCCCTGACAAGTGCTTATGCTCAATGCTGCAGAGGAAGGCAAAAAACCCCCGGGCACCAGAGCCAATCTGCCCTGGGGGAAAATTCCTTCCTGACCCCAGCGTCGCCGGCGATTGGCTATTCCCTGAGCACGTGAGCAAGACCTGCCTCCTCGGCCCGCAGGCTGCTCACGCCTCCCAGGAGATGCCCAACCCCGATTCTCCCTCCACCTGCTGCCACCTCAGGGCCTTCCCAGAGGGGCAAAACGCCCCCGGCCTGATCCATCTGCGGGACAACCATCCTTCCTGCGCCTGGCAAGGCACCAGTGGCTGCTCCAAAGCACCGGCACCCCCGCCAACATCTCTGCATCCCGTTCCTCACGGCTGCTGCCACTGGCTCCGCAGGGGATGAGGATGGCGAGCTCTGCAGTGCTCCTCAAGAAGGCATTCCCTTGCTCTTGCCACTGCTAGCCAGCTGAAAAGGCCAGCCAGCCTCACCAACCTCCAGCTCTTGGGGGTTCTTCTCATCTCCAGCAGCCTCGTCGAGCCTCCTCCGGCCTTCCTCCCTCAGCCCTCGCCAAGTAATTCCACCGCCTCCTCAAGGACTTCCTCTCGCCCGTCTTGGGGCTGCCCCCAGGCCAGCTATGGCAGCGCGACGCGGGAGCGTGCTCCCTTTTATGCTGCCCCGGGGCATGGTGACTGCTGCGTTGCCGGGCGCTGGCACTGTGACACGGGGGGGACGGGGCCCCCCCTGCGCAGCCCCGCCCGCCGGCCCTCCGCCCAGCATCCTTCCCAGGAAGGCCTCTGGGCTGCTGGCCCCGAGGCAGTCCCTGCGCCCAGCAGGCTCAGGGGGCTGTCCCTGCCCTTGCTGGCCATGCCCTGGGCACAGCTGCTGGGCGTCCCGCTAAATACATCTGGACATTCAGACGACGTCGTGAAGGCTCTTTGTCCCATCTGCATTCATTTGGTTGTGGGGATGCCAGAGGTGAAAGCAAGGCTTTGGGTTCCCTCTGCATGAACTGTGCAGAGACGGAGAGCACGTGCAGGATGGCCTCGCCGTTCCTGACCCATGCACCAAGGGACATTTGCTACTCCCCTGCTTATGCTGAGGTCTTCTTCTGGGAAAGAAGTCCCAAATCCTTTTCTCTTCTTGACCCTCTTTTTCCCTGCACTCCAGAGCTTTTCTCCTCCCTTGGCCTTCACCCTCAATACCTTTCCTGAAGGTGACGGCAGCCCTCTCAGCCTTTGCCTTGCTCCTGCTCGTCGTCTCCACCTCAGCTAGAGAGTCCTGAAGGATCGCTGCAGGTCCCTTCCAACTCAACCCTACTCTTCTCTTCATCCCTGTTCTATTCCCTGCACTCACGATGAGGCGAATAACAAGGAGACCACTATTTGCCTGAAATGCCAGGGGGTTTACAGCTCCAGAAACACTTTCGAGGACACAAATCAAAAAGGATACAAGCAGAAACAGGATTGGATTTCATTTGATTTTACTTCATTTTACTTTATTTTATTTTCCGTCTTGTTCTGTTGGTTTATGTTAGTTTAGTTTCGTTTCTTTCATGTGATGTGACTGTATTTGATTTTATTCTATTTTCTTTGGGGTTATTTCTTCTTATTCTATTTTATGTTGGTTTATCTTATTTTATTTTACCTTGCTTGACGCGTTTTTATTTTGGTTTGTTATTTGATTATTTTATCATTTGATTTGATCTTATTTTGGTTTAGGCTCTTTTAGGCTATTTTGCTGAATCTCTTTCAGAGCTGATGCTCACAAGCATTAAAAGCATGCGCATGTGCAGCCAGGAGCAGGCTGATGTGTTCTTCGGTTTAGTTTGAAAAAGCATCCCTTGCAGTCTGGCAAAGGAAAGGTGCAGAAAGGAGAAGCAGGAAGACAGGCCAAGCAGTCCCTCGTTTCTCAACAGTGCAGAAGAACTTGAAGAAGGAGGATGGGGACCGACCACACACCGAAAAGTACAAGAAGAGGAGGGGTGGGGTGCCCTGGGCTATTTTCACAAGTAGGACACGTGTCGATGACAAGCACCCCTTTTGCCTTCCCAAACTTGCTCCGCTGTGCTTCTTGGCCAGGGAGGCCTGAAAAGCGCTCTCCTGCCTGCCCTGCGCTTGCATCGCATGCAGGGAGAGCTGAAAAGCGGCAGCTCCGCATGGTGCGGCAAGCCTGCAGCCCTTCCAAGCACAGGCTGTTTTGCACAAGCAAGGACACCTCGGGAAACGCAGCCAAGGGAAGAGCAGAGCTCCCTCCTGCTCCAAACCTGCAACGGGCAAAAGAGCCAGGGAGCGCCAAGGCACGAGGGGCGCCTCGCAGGTGCAAGAGCAGCGGGCAAGAACTGAGCCCAAAGGGCCCAGAGGAGCCCTGACAAGGGGCTGCGCTCAATGCTATGGAGGAGGAGCAGCAACCCCCGGGGGCCGCCCTGGGCGTCCGCCCTGCGAGTCTAGAAAGCGCCCTCCCGCCGCCTGCGGGGCACGAGGGCCACCTTGGTGGAGCAGGAGCAGCAGGCACCTAGCCAAAACGGCCCAAAGGAGCCCTGGCAAGGGGCCGTGCTCAGTGCTGCAGAGGAAGGCAAAAAACCCCCGGGGACACTTGCTAGCCCACCGTGGGGGGAAAAAAGCCTTCCTCCCCGCAGCTGCAGGGCACGAGAGGCCACCTTCGTGGTGCATGAGCAACAGGCAGTAACCCAGCCAAACTGGCCCAGAGGAGCCCTGACAAGTGCTTATGCTCAATGCTGCAGAGGAAGGCAAAAAACCCCCGGGCACCAGAGCCAATCTGCCCTGGGGGAAAATTCCTTCCTGACCCCAGCGTCGCCGGCGATTGGCTATTCCCTGAGCACGTGAGCAAGACCTGCCTCCTCGGCCCGCAGGCTGCTCACGCCTCCCAGGAGATGCCCAACCCCGATTCTCCCTCCACCTGCTGCCACCTCAGGGCCTTCCCAGAGGGGCAAAACGCCCCCGGCCTGATCCATCTGCGGGACAACCATCCTTCCTGCGCCTGGCAAGGCACCAGTGGCTGCTCCAAAGCACCGGCACCCCCGCCAACATCTCTGCATCCCGTTCCTCACGGCTGCTGCCACTGGCTCCGCAGGGGATGAGGATGGCGAGCTCTGCAGTGCTCCTCAAGAAGGCATTCCCTTGCTCTTGCCACTGCTAGCCGGCTGAAAAGGCCAGCCAGCCTCACCAACCTCCAGCTCTTGGGGGTTCTTCTCGTCTCCAGCAGCCTCGTCGAGCCTCCTCCGGCCTTCCTCCCTCAGCCCTCGCCAAGTAATTCCACCGCCTCCTCAAGGACTTCCTCTCGCCCGTCTTGGGGCTGCCCCCAGGCCAGCTATGGCAGCGCGACGCGGGAGCGTGCTCCCTTTTATGCTGCCCCGGGGCATGGTGACTGCTGCGTTGCCGGGCGCTGGCACTGTGACACGGGGGGGACGGGGCCCCCCCTGCGCAGCCCCGCCCGCCGGCCCTCCGCCCAGCATCCTTCCCAGGAAGGCCTCTGGGCTGCTGGCCCCGAGGCAGTCCCTGCGCCCAGGAGGCTCAGGGGGCTGTCCCTGCCCTTGCTGGCCATGCCCTGGGCACAGCTGCTGGGCGTCCCGCTAAATACATCTGGACATTCAGACGACGTCGTGAAGGCTCTTTGTCCCAGCTACATTCATTTGGTTGTGGGGATGCCAGAGGTGAAAGCAAGGCTTTGGGTTCCCTCTGCATGAACTGTGCAGAGACGGAGAGCACGTGCAGGATGGCCTCGCCGTTCCTGACCCATGCACCAAGGGACATTTGCTACTCCCCTGCTTATGCTGAGGTCTTCTTCTGGGAAAGAAGTCCCAAATCCTTTTCTCTTCTTGACCCTCTTTTTCCCTGCACTCCAGAGCTTTTCTCCTCCCTTGGCCTTCACCCTCAATACCTTTCCTGAAGGTGACGGCAGCCCTCTCAGCCTTTGCCTTGCTCCTGCTCGTCGTCTCCACCTCAGCTAGAGAGTCCTGAAGGATCGCTGCGGGTCCCTTCCAACTCAACCCTACTCTTCTCTTCATCCCTGTTCTATTCCCTGCACTCACGATGAGGCGAATAACAAGGAGACCACTATTTGCCTGAAATGCCAGGGGGTTTACAGCTCCAGAAACACTTTCGAGGACACAAATCAAAAAGGATACAAGCAGAAACAGGATTGGATTTCATTTGATTTTACTTCATTTTACTTTATTTTATTTTCCGTCTTGTTCTGTTGGTTTATGTTAGTTTAGTTTCGTTTCTTTCATGTGATGTGACTGTATTTGATTTTATTCTATTTTCTTTGGGGTTATTTCTTCTTATTCTATTTTATGTTGGTTTATCTTATTTTATTTTACCTTGCTTGACGCGTTTTTATTTTGGTTTGTTATTTGATTATTTTATCATTTGATTTGATCTTATTTTGGTTTAGGCTCTTTTAGGCTATTTTGCTGAATCTCTTTCAGAGCTGATGCTCACAAGCATTAAAAGCATGCGCATGTGCAGCCAGGAGCAGGCTGATGTGTTCTTCGGTTTAGTTTGAAAAAGCATCCCTTGCAGTCTGGCAAAGGAAAGGTGCAGAAAGGAGAAGCAGGAAGACAGGCCAAGCAGTCCCTCGTTTCTCAACAGTGCAGAAGAACTTGAAGAAGGAGGATGGGGACCGACCACACACCGAAAAGTACAAGAAGAGGAGGGGTGGGGTGCCCTGGGGTATTTTCACAAGTAGGACACGTGTCGATGACAAGCACCCCTTTTGCCTTCCAAAATTCGCTCCGCTGTGCTTCTTGGCCAGGGAGGCCTGAAAAGCGCTCTCCTGCCTGCCCTGCGCTTGCATCGCATGCAGGGAGAGCTGAAAAGCGGCAGCTCCGCATGGTGCGGCAAGCCTGCAGCCCTTCCAAGCACAGGCTGTTTTGCACAAGCAAGGACACCTCGGGAAACGCAGCCAAGGGAAGAGCAGAGCTCCCTCCTGCTCCAAACCTGCAACGGGCAAAAGAGCCAGGGAGCGCCAGGGCACGAGGGGCGCCTCGCAGGTGCAAGAGCAGCGGGCAAGAACTGAGCCCAAAGGGCCCAGAGGAGCCCTGACAAGGGGCTGCGCTCAATGCTATGGAGGAGGAGCAGCAACCCCCGGGGGCCGCCCTGGGCGTCCGCCCTGCGAGTCTAGAAAGCGCCCTCCCGCCGCCTGCGGGGCACGAGGGCCACCTTGGTGGAGCAGGAGCAGCAGGCACCTAGCCAAAACGGCCCAAAGGAGCCCTGGCAAGGGGCCGTGCTCAGTGCTGCAGAGGAAGGCAAAAAACCCCCGGGGACACTGGCTAGCCCACCGTGGGGGGAAAAAAGCCTTCCTCCCCGCAGCTGCAGGGCACGAGAGGCCACCTTCGTGGTGCATGAGCAACAGGCAGTAACCCAGCCAAACTGGCCCAGAGGAGCCCTGACAAGTGCTTATGCTCAATGCTGCAGAGGAAGGCAAAAAACCCCCGGGCACCAGAGCCAATCTGCCCTGGGGGAAAATTCCTTCCTGACCCCAGCGTCGCCGGCGATTGGCTATTCCCTGAGCACGTGAGCAAGACCTGCCTCCTCAGCCCGCAGGCTGCTCAAGCCTCCCAGGAGATGCCCAACCCCGATTCTCCCTCCACCTGCTGCCACCTCAGGGCCTTCCCAGAGGGGCAAAACGCCCCCGGCCTGATCCATCTGCGGGACAACCATCCTTCCTGCGCCTGGCAAGGCACCAGTGGCTGCTCCAAAGCACCGGCACCCCCGCCAACATCTCTGCATCCCGTTCCTCACGGCTGCTGCCACTGGCTCCGCAGGGGATGAGGATGGCGAGCTCTGCAGTGCTCCTCAAGAAGGCATTCCCTTGCTCTTGCCACTGCTAGCCGGCTGAAAAGGCCAGCCAGCCTCACCAACCTCCAGCTCTTGGGGGTTCTTCTCGTCTCCAGCAGCCTCGTCGAGCCTCCTCCGGCCTTCCTCCCTCAGCCCTCGCCAAGTAATTCCACCGCCTCCTCAAGGACTTCCTCTCGCCCGTCTTGGGGCTGCCCCCAGGCCAGCTATGGCAGCGCGACGCGGGAGCGTGCTCCCTTTTATGCTGCCCCGGGGCATGGTGACTGCTGCGTTGCCGGGCGCTGGCACTGTGACACGGGGGGGACGGGGCCCCCCCTGCGCAGCCCCGCCCGCCGGCCCTCCGCCCAGCATCCTTCCCAGGAAGGCCTCTGGGCTGCTGGCCCCGAGGCAGTCCCTGGGCCCAGGAGGCTCAGGGGGCTGTCCCTGCCCTTGCTGGCCATGCCCTGGGCACAGCTGCTGGGCGTCCCGCTAAATACATCTGGACATTCAGACGACGTCGTGAAGGCTCTTTGTCCCATCTGCATTCATTTGGTTGTGGGGATGCCAGAGGTGAAAGCAAGGCTTTTGGTTCCCTCTGCATGAACTGTGCAGAGACGGAGAGCACGTGCAGGATGGCCTCGCCGTTCCTGACCCATGCACCAAGGGACATTTGCTACTCCCCTGCTTATGCTGAGGTCTTCTTCTGGGAAAGAAGTCCCAAATCCTTTTCTCTTCTTGACCCTCTTTTTCCCTGCACTCCAGAGCTTTTCTCCTCCCTTGGCCTTCACCCTCAATACCTTTCCTGAAGGTGACGGCAGCCCTCTCAGCCTTTGCCTTGCTCCTGCTCGTCGTCTCCACCTCAGCTAGAGAGTCCTGAAGGATCGCTGCAGGTCCCTTCCAACTCAACCCTACTCTTCTCTTCATCCCTGTTCTATTCCCTGCACTCACGATGAGGCGAATAACAAGGAGACCACTATTTGCCTGAAATGCCAGGGGGTTTACAGCTCCAGAAACACTTTCGAGGACACAAATCAAAAAGGATACAAGCAGAAACAGGATTGGATTTCATTTGATTTTACTTCATTTTACTTTATTTTATTTTCCGTCTTGTTCTGTTGGTTTATGTTAGTTTAGTTTCGTTTCTTTCATGTGATGTGACTGTATTTGATTTTATTCTATTTTCTTTGGGGTTATTTCTTCTTATTCTATTTTATGTTGGTTTATCTTATTTTATTTTACCTTGCTTGACGCGTTTTTATTTTGGTTTGTTATTTGATTATTTTATCATTTGATTTGATCTTATTTTGGTTTAGGCTCTTTTAGGCTATTTTGCTGAATCTCTTTCAGAGCTGATGCTCACAAGCATTAAAAGCATGCGCATGTGCAGCCAGGAGCAGGCTGATGTGTTCTTCGGTTTAGTTTGAAACAGCATCCCTTGCAGTCTGGCAAAGGAAAGCTGCAGAAAGGAGAAGCAGGAAGACAGGCCAAGCAGTCCCTCGTTTCTCAACAGTGCAGAAGAACTTGAAGAAGGAGGATGGGGACCGACCACACACCGAAAAGTACAAGAAGAGGAGGGGTGGGGTGCCCTGGGCTATTTTCACAAGTAGGACACGTGTCGATGACAAGCACCCCTTTTGCCTTCCAAAATTCGCTCCGCTGTGCTTCTTGGCCAGGGAGGCCTGAAAAGCGCTCTCCTGCCTGCCCTGCGCTTGCATCGCATGCAGGGAGAGCTGAAAAGCGGCAGCTCCGCATGGTGCGGCAAGCCTGCAGCCCTTCCAAGCACAGGCTGTTTTGCACAAGCAAGAACACCTCGGGGAACGGAGCCAAGGGAAGAGCAGAGCTCGCTCCTGCTCCAAACCTGCAACGGGCAAAAGAGCCAGGGAGCGCCAGGGCACGAGGGGCGCCTCGCAGGTGCAAGAGCAGCGGGCAAGAACTGAGCCCAAAGGGCCCAGAGGAGCCCTGACAAGGGGCTGCGCTCAATGCTATGGAGGAGGAGCAGCAACCCCCGGGGGCCGCCCTGGGCGTCCGCCCTGCGAGTCTAGAAAGCGTCCTCCCCCCGCCTGCGGGGCACGAGGGCCACCTTGGTGGAGCAGGAGCAGCAGGCACCTAGCCAAAACGGCCCAAAGGAGCCCTGGCAAGGGGCCGTGCTCAGTGCTGCAGAGGAAGGCAAAAAACCCCCGGGGACACTTGCTAGCCCACCGTGGGGGGAAAAAAGCCTTCCTCCCCGCAGCTGCAGGGCATGAGAGGCCACCTTCGTGGTGCATGAGCAACAGGCAGTAACCCAGCCAAACTGGCCCAGAGGAGCCCTGACAAGTGCTTATGCTCAATGCTGCAGAGGAAGGCAAAAAACCCCCGGGCACCAGAGCCAATCTGCCCTGGGGGAAAATTCCTTCCTGACCCCAGCGTCGCCGGCGATTGGCTATTCCCTGAGCACGTGAGCAAGACCTGCCTCCTCGGCCCGCAGGCTGCTCACGCCTCCCAGGAGATGCCCAACCCCGATTCTCCCTCCACCTGCTGCCACCTCAGGGCCTTCCCAGAGGGGCAAAACGCCCCCGGCCTGATCCATCTGCGGGACAACCATCCTTCCTGCGCCTGGCAAGGCACCAGTGGCTGCTCCAAAGCACCGGCACCCCCGCCAACATCTCTGCATCCCGTTCCTCACGGCTGCTGACACTGGCTCCGCAGGGGATGAGGATGGCGAGCTCTGCAGTGCTCCTCAAGAAGGCATTCCCTTGCTCTTGCCACTGCTAGCCGGCTGAAAAGGCCAGCCAGCCTCACCAACCTCCAGCTGTTGGGGGTTCTTCTCGTCTCCAGCAGCCTCGTCGAGCCTCCTCCGGCCTTCCTCCCTCAGCCCTCGCCAAGTAATTCCACCGCCTCCTCAAGGACTTCCTCTCGCCCGTCTTGGGGCTGCCCCCAGGCCAGCTATGGCAGCGCGACGCGGGAGCGTGCTCCCTTTTATGCTGCCCCGGGGCATGGTGACTGCTGCGTTGCCGGGCGCTGGCACTGTGACACGGGGGGGACGGGGCCCCCCCTGCGCAGCCCCGCCCGCCGGCCCTCCGCCCAGCATCCTTCCCAGGAAGGCCTCTGGGCTGCTGGCCCCGAGGCAGTCCCTGCGCCCAGGAGGCTCAGGGGGCTGTCCCTGCCCTTGCTGGCCATGCCCTGGGCACAGCTGCTGGGCGTCCCGCTAAATACATCTGGACATTCAGACGACGTCGTGAAGGCTCTTTGTCCCATCTGCATTCATTTGGTTGTGGGGATGCCAGAGGTGAAAGCAAGGCTTTGGGTTCCCTCTGCATGAACTGTGCAGAGACGGAGAGCACGTGCAGGATGGCCTCGCCGTTCCTGACCCATGCACCAAGGGACATTTGCTACTCCCCTGCTTATGCTGAGGTCTTCTTCTGGGAAAGAAGTCCCAAATCCTTTTCTCTTCTTGACCCTCTTTTTCCCTGCACTCCAGAGCTTTTCTCCTCCCTTGGCCTTCACCCTCAATACCTTTCCTGAAGGTGACGGCAGCCCTCTCAGCCTTTGCCTTGCTCCTGCTCGTCGTCTCCACCTCAGCTAGAGAGTCCTGAAGGATCGCTGCAGGTCCCTTCCAACTCAACCCTACTCTTCTCTTCATCCCTGTTCTATTCCCTGCACTCACGATGAGGCGAATAACAAGGAGACCACTATTTGCCTGAAATGCCAGGGGGTTTACAGCTCCAGAAACACTTTCGAGGACACAAATCAAAAAGGATACAAGCAGAAACAGGATTGGATTTCATTTGATTTTACTTCATTTTACTTTATTTTATTTTCCGTCTTGTTCTGTTGGTTTATGTTAGTTTAGTTTTGTTTCTTTCATGTGATGTGACTGTATTTGATTTTATTCTATTTTCTTTGGGGTTATTTCTTCTTATTCTATTTTATGTTGGTTTATCTTATTTTATTTTACCTTGCTTGACGCGTTTTTATTTTGGTTTGTTATTTGATTATTTTATCATTTGATTTGATCTTATTTTGGTTTAGGCTCTTTTAGGCTATTTTGCTGAATCTCTTTCAGAGCTGATGCTCACAAGCATTAAAAGCATGCGCATGTGCAGCCAGGAGCAGGCTGATGTGTTCTTCGGTTTAGTTTGAAAAAGCATCCCTTGCAGTCTGGCAAAGGAAAGGTGCAGAAAGGAGAAGCAGGAAGACAGGCCAAGCAGTCCCTCGTTTCTCAACAGTGCAGAAGAACTTGAAGAAGGAGGATGGGGACCGACCACACACCGAAAAGTACAAGAAGAGGAGGGGTGGGGTGCCCTGGGCTATTTTCACAAGTAGGACACGTGTCGATGACAAGCACCCCTTTTGCCTTCCCAAACTTGCTCCGCTGTGCTTCTTGGCCAGGGAGGCCTGAAAAGCGCTCTCCTGCCTGCCCTGCGCTTGCATCGCATGCAGGGAGAGCTGAAAAGCGGCAGCTCCGCATGGTGCGGCAAGCCTGCAGCCCTTCCAAGCACAGGCTGTTTTGCACAAGCAAGGACACCTCGGGAAACGCAGCCAAGGGAAGAGCAGAGCTCCCTCCTGCTCCAAACCTGCAATGGGCAAAAGAGCCAGGGAGCGCCAGGGCACGAGTGGCGCCTCGCAGGTGCAAGAGCAGCGGGCAAGAACTGAGCCCAAAGGGCCCAGAGGAGCCCTGACAAGGGGCTGCGCTCAATGCTATGGAGGAGGAGCAGCAACCCCCGGGGGCCGCCCTGGGCGTCCGCCCTGCGAGTCTAGAAAGGGTCCTCCCCCCGCCTGCGGGGCACGAGGGCCACCTTGGTGGAGCAGGAGCAGCAGGCACCTAGCCAAAACGGCCCAAAGGAGCCCTGGCAAGGGGCCGTGCTCAGTGCTGCAGAGGAAGGCAAAAAACCCCCGGGGACACTGGCTAGCCCACCGTGGGGGGAAAAAAGCCTTCCTCCCCGCAGCTGCAGGGCACGAGAGGCCACCTTCGTGGTGCATGAGCAACAGGCAGTAACCCAGCCAAACTGGCCCAGAGGAGCCCTGACAAGTGCTTATGCTCAATGCTGCAGAGGAAGGCAAAAAACCCCCGGGCACCAGAGCCAATCTGCCCTGGGGGAAAATTCCTTCCTGACCCCAGCGTCGCCGGCGATTGGCTATTCCCTGAGCACGTGAGCAAGACCTGCCTCCTCAGCCCGCAGGCTGCTCAAGCCTCCCAGGAGATGCCCAACCCCGATTCTCCCTCCACCTGCTGCCACCTCAGGGCCTTCCCAGAGGGGCAAAACGCCCCCGGCCTGATCCATCTGCGGGACAACCATCCTTCCTGCGCCTGGCAAGGCACCAGTGGCTGCTCCAAAGCACCGGCACCCCCGCCAACATCTCTGCATCCCGTTCCTCACGGCTGCTGCCACTGGCTCCGCAGGGGATGAGGATGGCGAGCTCTGCAGTGCTCCTCAAGAAGGCATTCCCTTGCTCTTGCCACTGCTAGCCGGCTGAAAAGGCCAGCCAGCCTCACCAACCTCCAGCTCTTGGGGGTTCTTCTCGTCTCCAGCAGCCTCGTCGAGCCTCCTCCGGCCTTCCTCCCTCAGCCCTCGCCAAGTAATTCCACCGCCTCCTCAAGGACTTCCTCTCGCCCGTCTTGGGGCTGCCCCCAGGCCAGCTATGGCAGCGCGACGCGGGAGCGTGCTCCCTTTTATGCTGCCCCGGGGCATGGTGACTGCTGCGTTGCCGGGCGCTGGCACTGTGACACGGGGGGGACGGGGCCCCCCCTGCGCAGCCCCGCCCGCCGGCCCTCCGCCCAGCATCCTTCCCAGGAAGGCCTCTGGGCTGCTGGCCCCGAGGCAGTCCCTGGGCCCAGGAGGCTCAGGGGGCTGTCCCTGCCCTTGCTGGCCATGCCCTGGGCACAGCTGCTGGGCGTCCCGCTAAATACATCTGGACATTCAGACGACGTCGTGAAGGCTCTTTGTCCCATCTGCATTCATTTGGTTGTGGGGATGCCAGAGGTGAAAGCAAGGCTTTTGGTTCCCTCTGCATGAACTGTGCAGAGACGGAGAGCACGTGCAGGATGGCCTCGCCGTTCCTGACCCATGCACCAAGGGACATTTGCTACTCCCCTGCTTATGCTGAGGTCTTCTTCTGGGAAAGAAGTCCCAAATCCTTTTCTCTTCTTGACCCTCTTTTTCCCTGCACTCCAGAGCTTTTCTCCTCCCTTGGCCTTCACCCTCAATACCTTTCCTGAAGGTGACGGCAGCCCTCTCAGCCTTTGCCTTGCTCCTGCTCGTCGTCTCCACCTCAGCTAGAGAGTCCTGAAGGATCGCTGCGGGTCCCTTCCAACTCAACCCTACTCTTCTCTTCATCCCTGTTCTATTCCCTGCACTCACGATGAGGCGAATAACAAGGAGACCACTATTTGCCTGAAATGCCAGGGGGTTTACAGCTCCAGAAACACTTTCGAGGACACAAATCAAAAAGGATACAAGCAGAAACAGGATTGGATTTCATTTGATTTTACTTCATTTTACTTTATTTTATTTTCCGTCTTGTTCTGTTGGTTTATGTTAGTTTAGTTTCGTTTCTTTCATGTGATGTGACTGTATTTGATTTTATTCTATTTTCTTTGGGGTTATTTCTTCTTATTCTATTTTATGTTGGTTTATCTTATTTTATTTTACCTTGCTTGACGCGTTTTTATTTTGGTTTGTTATTTGATTATTTTATCATTTGATTTGATCTTATTTTGGTTTAGGCTCTTTTAGGCTATTTTGCTGAATCTCTTTCAGAGCTGATGCTCACAAGCATTAAAAGCATGCGCATGTGCAGCCAGGAGCAGGCTGATGTGTTCTTCGGTTTAGTTTGAAACAGCATCCCTTGCAGTCTGGCAAAGGAAAGCTGCAGAAAGGAGAAGCAGGAAGACAGGCCAAGCAGTCCCTCGTTTCTCAACAGTGCAGAAGAACTTGAAGAAGGAGGATGGGGACCGACCACACACCGAAAAGTACAAGAAGAGGAGGGGTGGGGTGCCCTGGGCTATTTTCACAAGTAGGACACGTGTCGATGACAAGCACCCCTTTTGCCTTCCAAAATTCGCTCCGCTGTGCTTCTTGGCCAGGGAGGCCTGAAAAGCGCTCTCCTGCCTGCCCTGCGCTTGCATCGCGTGCAGGGAGAGCTGAAAAGCGGCAGCTCCGCATGGTGCAGCAAGCCTGCAGCCCTTCCAAGCACAGGCTGTTTTGCACAAGCAAGGACACCTCGGGAAACGCAGCCAAGGGAAGAGCAGAGCTCCCTCCTGCTCCAAACCTGCAATGGGCAAAAGAGCCAGGGAGCGCCAGGGCACGAGTGGCGCCTCGCAGGTGCAAGAGCAGCGGGCAAGAACTGAGCCCAAAGGGCCCAGAGGAGCCCTGACAAGGGGCTGCGCTCAATGCTGCGGAGGAGAAGAAGCAACCCCCGGGGGCCACCCTGGGCGTCCGCCCTGGGAGTCTAGAAAGCGTCCTCCCCCCGCCTGCGGGGCACGAGGGCCACCTTGGTGGAGCAGGAGCAGCAGGCACCTAGCCAAAACGGCCCAAAGGAGCCCTGGCAAGGGGCCGTGCTCAGTGCTGCAGAGGAAGGCAAAAAACCCCCGGGGACACTGGCTAGCCCACCGTGGGGGGAAAAAAGCCTTCCTCCCCGCAGCTGCAGGGCACGAGAGGCCACCTTCGTGGTGCATGAGCAACAGGCAGTAACCCAGCCAAACTGGCCCAGAGGAGCCCTGACAAGTGCTTATGCTCAATGCTGCAGAGGAAGGCAAAAAACCCCCGGGCACCAGAGCCAATCTGCCCTGGGGGAAAATTCCTTCCTGACCCCAGCGTCGCCGGCGATTGGCTATTCCCTGAGCACGTGAGCAAGACCTGCCTCCTCAGCCCGCAGGCTGCTCAAGCCTCCCAGGAGATGCCCAACCCCGATTCTCCCTCCACCTGCTGCCACCTCAGGGCCTTCCCAGAGGGGCAAAACGCCCCCGGCCTGATCCATCTGCGGGACAACCATCCTTCCTGCGCCTGGCAAGGCACCAGTGGCTGCTCCAAAGCACCGGCACCCCCGCCAACATCTCTGCATCCCGTTCCTCACGGCTGCTGCCACTGGCTCCGCAGGGGATGAGGATGGCGAGCTCTGCAGTGCTCCTCAAGAAGGCATTCCCTTGCTCTTGCCACTGCTAGCCAGCTGAAAAGGCCAGCCAGCCTCACCAACCTCCAGCTCTTGGGGGTTCTTCTCGTCTCCAGCAGCCTCGTCGAGCCTCCTCCGGCCTTCCTCCCTCAGCCCTCGCCAAGTAATTCCACCGCCTCCTCAAGGACTTCCTCTCGCCCGTCTTGGGGCTGCCCCCAGGCCAGCTATGGCAGCGCGACGCGGGAGCGTGCTCCCTTTTATGCTGCCCCGGGGCATGGTGACTGCTGCGTTGCCGGGCGCTGGCACTGTGACACGGGGGGGACGGGGCCCCCCCTGCGCAGCCCCGCCCGCCGGCCCTCCGCCCAGCATCCTTCCCAGGAAGGCCTCTGGGCTGCTGGCCCCGAGGCAGTCCCTGGGCCCAGGAGGCTCAGGGGGCTGTCCCTGCCCTTGCTGGCCATGCCCTGGGCACAGCTGCTGGGCGTCCCGCTAAATACATCTGGACATTCAGACGACGTCGTGAAGGCTCTTTGTCCCATCTGCATTCATTTGGTTGTGGGGATGCCAGAGGTGAAAGCAAGGCTTTTGGTTCCCTCTGCATGAACTGTGCAGAGACGGAGAGCACGTGCAGGATGGCCTCGCCGTTCCTGACCCATGCACCAAGGGACATTTGCTACTCCCCTGCTTATGCTGAGGTCTTCTTCTGGGAAAGAAGTCCCAAATCCTTTTCTCTTCTTGACCCTCTTTTTCCCTGCACTCCAGAGCTTTTCTCCTCCCTTGGCCTTCACCCTCAATACCTTTCCTGAAGGTGACGGCAGCCCTCTCAGCCTTTGCCTTGCTCCTGCTCGTCGTCTCCACCTCAGCTAGAGAGTCCTGAAGGATCGCTGCAGGTCCCTTCCAACTCAACCCTACTCTTCTCTTCATCCCTGTTCTATTCCCTGCACTCACGATGAGGCGAATAACAAGGAGACCACTATTTGCCTGAAATGCCAGGGGGTTTACAGCTCCAGAAACACTTTCGAGGACACAAATCAAAAAGGATACAAGCAGAAACAGGATTGGATTTCATTTGATTTTACTTCATTTTACTTTATTTTATTTTCCGTCTTGTTCTGTTGGTTTATGTTAGTTTAGTTTTGTTTCTTTCATGTGATGTGACTGTATTTGATTTTATTCTATTTTCTTTGGGGTTATTTCTTCTTATTCTATTTTATGTTGGTTTATCTTATTTTATTTTACCTTGCTTTACCCATCTTTATTTTGTTTTGTTATCTTATTATTTTATCATTTGATTTGATCTTATTTTGGTTTAGGCTCTTTTAGGCTATTTGGCTGAATCTCTTTCAGAGCCGATGCTCACAAGCATTAACACCATGCGCATGTGCAGCCAGGAGCAGGCTGATGTGTTCTTCGGTTTAGTTTGAAAAAGCATCCCTTGCAGTCTGGCAAAGGAAAGCCGCAGAAAGGAGCAGCAGGAAGACAGGCCAAGCAGTCCCTCGTTTCTCAACAGTGCAGAAGAACTTGAAGAAGGAGGACGGGGACCGACCATACAAAACACTCCCATGCTGCCTTGGAGGACTACCAGCAAGGCACTGAGCATGGACATGCCTCCAACATTCGTAAAACTCCTCAGGTGGATTCCTTGGAGGACTGTGGGGCACTACATTTCAAATTCAGCTGTCTCCAGGGGAGCCCAAACATTCTGGAGATTCCTCTGAGGATTCCTGAGGACCTACCAGGCTGGAATTCCTGGGAGGAGTTCCAGAGAGCTCTCCGGCATGGACTTGCCTCCAACATACACCAAACTTTTTGCGTCTCTACCGTGGTGCGGTCTGGGGCTGCTACCCAGGACTTCAGCTCCCTCCACAGCAGGACAAAACACTATCAGGAATCAGTGACACAGTAGCAACCAAGAGGATGGCAGCAGTCAATAAGGGCAGCCATCAATCCTATAGCAACGACCAATCTTTTAGCAATCAGCAACAGAACAGCAACAACCAAGTAGGTGCATACTATTGCAGGTTACTACAAACTTATCATTAGGGAGGGAACTTATCCTCAAAATAGCAGCAGATATACTGATGATAGATTCCTTCTATGGAGACAGAATACTGGTATAAAGTGAGATAGACAGATTTCAGAAAGGGCCAAAGCATCCCAGAGGGGAGGACAAACCGATCCCAGAGGGGACACAGCCATCCCAGAGGTGGGCAGATAAACCTAACCAGCTCCAAAAGCCAGCCCAAAGGGGGAACAATAACCTGACAGACAGAGTCTCACTTCACGGGTCATCTGGAGCTGTCTGGATTCTCAGTACTTAGCTGTGCTTCAAAGCAGCCAGCTGCATGTTTCAAGGATGCTGCTGGTCGCTAGGCTCAGCTCCCGGGCTCGCAGGAATGTTCTTCTGCCAGGTCACTTCCCCTTCCAACCACTCACGTTTAATGGCTGCTCACACCTGCCTGCTCCTGCCCTATCAGCTCCTCAGGCACCAGGGACCCTACAAGCACCTGCACAGCAGGAGCATCCTCACTTCCAACATCCCAGCTTTTTTATCTCCATCTCCATCTCTGTCTTTCATCTCCCCGTGCTCTCCTCCCTCCCAGGCACCTTTCTCACCTACTCCACCACCTCCCAGTGTCTGTCTCTGTGTCTCTGTGGCAGATCTTACCTCGGCAGCAGTGTCCCAGCCGGGTCACCTGCATCTCCTTCTCTTCCTCCTCTGCTGTCATCGCAGCTGCTCCAGGTGCCTGATCCACTTTTTGACCTCAAAGGGCATTTCGTCCTGCCTCCCTTCTGCTGTTAAATCCTGCTCCTGCAAGAGAAGTGACAGTCAGTCAGGGTCACCTCTCTGCCATCTTACCTGCATCTCTCTGACCTGGACAGCTGCTGGGAGCTGTCACCATCAGCCCCGGCTCTGCTTGAAGGCTTCTCCTGGCACAGGCGCAGCTCTGGCTGTGCTTGGTGCGTGCCGTGCTTCCTGAGGGAGAACAGCAACCCTCACAGTTACTCCTGGGCAGTTTCCAGCTGGGAAAAGCTGATTTGAGGCAGGTTTGCCACAGGTCCTGAGCCTGGTCCAGGCGTGCTCCTTGTCCCCCAGCTCGGCCACAGGTCCCACATTTGGCTCCTTCCAGCAGGAGTTTGGAAAGCCCCTTCCCAGCTGGCAGCACCAGGCCAAGGGCCCGGGGCAGAAACAGCCCCCTCCCCCGAGCACCCCAGCCCCCAACTGGCCTCTGCCCCCAGACTCCTAAAAATTCCAAACAGGCTCGCCCTCTAACTTAATTATCTTCAGTTTTAAGAAAAGAAACTGTGTACTGCCAGATTCAGTAGTCCGACTAAGGCTGTTAGAGGGCGATTTGGCCTTCAGCTCCAGAACAAAAGAATTTCCATTACAGAATCCCAGCCACCACCGCCATGACCGTCTTGTCACTGACCCACAAACACTGCATTGTTGTGGAGGAGGAGTAATAATAACAATAATAATAATAATATAATAATAATACAATAATAATATACAAAGCAAGTGATACACGATACAGTGTCTCACCACCCGCCGACCGATGCCCAGCCCGTTCCCGAGCAGCGATCACTGCCCCCCGGCCAACTCCCCCCAGCTTATATACTGAGCATGACGTCATACGGGATGGAATGGCCCTTTGGCCAGTCTGGGCCAGCTGTCCTGGCTGTGCCCCCTCCCAGCTTCTTGTGCACCAGGCACAGCATGGGAAGCTAAAAAGTCCTTGACTGGTGGAAGCACTACTTAGCGACAACAAAAACATCAGTGTGTTATCAACATTATTCTCATCCTAAACCCAAAATACAGCACTATACCAGCTACTAAGAAGAAAATGAACTCTATCCCAGCTGAAACCAGGACACCTGCAGAAAGTGAAAATTTTCCACTGAGGAAAACTATGAACCACCTGTGTTCTGGGAAAGGAATTCGGAAGGGAGCAAAAAGATGGAAGAGTATTTGTTTTATTAATGAACCATGGAAAACTCATGGCTATACCCTTGAAGAAGAGCTACTGGACTGATAAAAGGGAACATCTTGGCACCAAAGACTGGATGGTGGCCGACAAACATGAAGTCTGATAAAACTGCGGTAACTGGGTGAAAGGGAAATGTGGTGAGGGGAGATTGCGACCACCAACTCAATTCAGGACTGAAAAGACTTGCCCCCCGACACCTGAAAGGAGCATGCATACTAATTTGCATAGCCTGTGAGGCTAATTTTCATACAACCAATAGTGTATGAGATGTTAATCACTAACCAGTAAGTGTAAAATTAGGCGGGATTACACTAATCATGTAGTAATATAAATATGCTGTAATTATGTAGGAAGGTGTGCTAGCTTTGTGGCTTTACCACCTAGCACCCATCTCTGCGCAGACATGAAATAAAAAACCTCTGCTCTGTGTGTTAATTGGCATCTGCACACCGGGCAAATGACCCCGCTTTTGGGACAACAGGCGGAAGGTGTGTGCGTGGGTGAGGAAGATCTGCTTTCTCCATTTAAACACTGCAGGATTCGGACTAGAGGATGGCACTGAAATCAAAAGGGTAAGCGACCAAGAAGGCTCCAACTGCACATTTCCACCTGATTGCCTTAAAGAAAGCAGACTTTGGATCCCCACTGCTCACTTCACCCTGGAATAGTCCCACTCCTTGTCCGAAAGCTACTGTGCGCCTGGCTGAGGACAAACGTAATACTCACAGAACGCAATCAGAGCTAAACCCTGAACTTTCCCTGGTCAAGTTTTCTTGCAAAACTTCTTTCCTGGATTGTTTTAAAACCTGTAACTGCAAGAAGACACCTCTGACGAGCTGACTGGAACTTCCCAGTTGTGGTGAAACCATCCACCCTCTGTACAGCCATTTCCCAAGAGCCAGCAGCACAGCTTGGGTGGGGGGAAAGGCAGGTGTCAGACCTTGGGGCTGAGAGCGGGGCACAAGCATCTGGCAAGGGAGCTGCATCCAACCAGGAGTGCTCCCCACTGGCTTCTCTGGCAACAAAGCCCTGGTGCGTGCTCCCACCAGGAGGGAGAAACAATTTCCAACATTTCCCTCATTTCCCAGGGATTCCCAGGGCCATAGAATCATAGAATGCTTTGGGATGGAAGGCACCTTTAAAGGTCATCTAGTCCATCCCCCCTGCAATGGGCAGGGACATCTACAACTAGAGCAGGTTGCTCAGAGCCCCACCTAGCCTGGCCTTGAATGTTTCCAAGGATGGGGCATCTACCACCTCTCTGGGCAACCTTCCCAGTTTCACCACCCTCATTGTAAAAAAATTTCTTCCTTAGATCTAGTCTGAATCTACCCTCTTTTAGTTTAGAACCATTCCCCCTTGTCCTATCGCTACCGTCCCTGCTAAAAAGTCTGTCCCCATCTTTCTTATAAGCCCCCTTTAAGTATTGAAAGGCTGCAATAAGGTCTCTCCGCAGCCTTCTCTTCTCCAGGCTGAACAACCCCAGCTCTTTCAGCCTTTCCTCATAGCAGAGGTGCTCCATCCCTCCCATCATTTTTGTGGACCTCCTCTGCACCCGCTCCAACAGCTCCATGTCCTTCCCGTGCTGAGGAGAAGAGCTACCATCAAGAGCTACCTTTCTGTGGCACCACACAGTTCAACTACCCATGGTGTGCAGGGTCATCCATAGTGAAAATAATACAACCCATCAGCCCAGGAGTCAGACGGGTATGGAGGGAGGGCAAAAGGAAGAAGGATGAGAGGACGTCAAGGGTGCGGAGAAGATAACGCATGCTTGTCCACCTTAAAGCCAGCACCTACAAGGAGACCACTGCCATGGCCTCCATAGAAGGACACAGTCCATTCCTCTTCCCACCCACCACCAAGCTCTCTTGTGTTCGCACTATACACTTTTAAGTCATTTTTAAGTTCTGTGTCTCATAGAAAACACCTGGGTAAGTCTGGGTGCCATCAGGAAACACCCCAGCATTCACTCTAGATTGTCAGCACATCAACATTCAGGGATGAGCACCAGCCATGTCCATTGCCTTTGGGCATTCCCAAAATCCAAGCCTGCTGGTGAAGCCCTTACTCACAGCAGTCATTCCCCATTGCGGACATCGCTCCTCGCAGGAACAGAGGGGAAAGCTCTGGATGACAAAGGATGTCAGGACGTGCTCCAGAAAGAGAAGACCCCTGCAAGAAGATCCCCGCCACCTAATTGCAAAGAAATAATCCTAGCTCAATGAAGTGAGTACCCAAAACAAAACAGAACAGCATCCACCATCCAAACTGTTTCAGTGGGAGTTCTAACTGCCGGAGAGCTGCAGGCTGACGACCTTACCATCACTGTCACAGGGCCCCAGTTCATAGCAATTACCAAGGCCCTTTGGAAAGGCTCAAATGCGTGTCACCTTCTCTAAAGAGGACCTGCTGCTTACCTGTTGCCAGTGTTAGCAGCAAAGCCCTCTGGCTCTACAACCCACCCTTTCCCACTTTGCATGCAGGAGTGATTGGCTTTCAGCCGCTACCTTAATGGCTCTCTTGGCCATGCTCTTCTTCCGTCTTGTTTCCCACCGTATCAGTCAGGGTGGACTTCTTGTCATTCTACACTGAGCCCAGCTTCTCAGTAGGAGGACTACACTGCTGTCCCCATGCTTAGCTAGTGTAGAATACGGAAAAGAAATTATAATTAGCAAATAGTAATTCTACCTGGAGCCCGTATCTCTCTAGTCTATAGCCTACAGCTCTGAAGGTACAGACCAGCCTCTACTTACTCTATGATGTGTCCAGAAAGCCAAATCATAATTATCTTTAACAGAGAATACAACTGGGGGAGAAAGAGGGAGAAAGAAAAGGTGGAGAAAAGGAAAAGTGCAGGCACACAACTAAAAAAGAAAGGTGCCGAGTTATCCCAAAGACCAGCTCAGCCCACCTTGCTTTTACTGGCAACAAGTTGCGCAGCTTGGAGGAAAAAAAGCTGACTTTGATGCACACAGGTGTCTGAGTTCAGACGTGAAACAGCAGAAAGCCTTGACACATCTCCTTTTCACTGTCCTCCTACCTGTGTGCATACTGGGAATTCCTCGTTTCCCTGAAGTCCTCCCAGACAACAGGGATGTGGCATCCGTCCAGTCCATGTGCCATGAGGAGAAACAGTTTTGACCGCTAAGGGGGTAGCAAACAACTGCATCTGCAGAAGCAAAGGGGCAGCCACACCTCAGCTTCGGAGATGCCCAAAGCTGCCCTGAGCCGCAGGAGCCCCTGGCACCCTGGCACTTGCTTGGCCCTGAAGCCCTGCGGGGCCTGCCAGCGCTGGCGAGTCCCGGGGACAGAAGCCAAGGACAGTGGTCAGCCCCTGTGGGGAGAGTGACAGGGCTCCGTCCTTCCTTCTGGCCACAGGAGGATGCCCTGGGCAGGCCGTCTCTCCTCCTCACCGCCCGGGGGAAGGCGAGGCCTGGGGAAGGCCCTGGGTGCTGGGCTCAGCACAGGAGGTGGGACCGGGGCAGAGCCCCATCTCCTGCCAGCTGCCGGCCTGGCCGATGCGAGTGGCTCCTGTCACGCAGCTCCTCCTGCCCAGGGCTGTGGCTGCCAGCACAGACAGACCCACAATTTCGGAAAGACTTGCCCATCCAGAGCAAATCCAGGGCAGCTCCCCTTCCTTCCTCTTCCCTGCCCTTCCCCCGCTTTTCCTCCCCTCCCTCCCTGCGCAGGCCCAGACCCCCCGAGCGGACCGAGGGACGGCAGAGCTGTGCACACACACACCTTGTGCTGCTGAGAGAGCAGCTCCCGGCGCCATGGCCCTTCTGGAGGCCGTCTCTCCGCAGGCCCCGTGTCCCGGCGGGCTGAGGAGCCGCTGCGCTGCGGGGGGCAGCGGGCGCAGGGCGGCTCTGGGAGGAGAGGCCCGGGCTGCCTGAGCCCACCCGGCAACAGCCGCGCCATTGGCCACAGCTGAGCCAATCAGTGGAGCCGGAGGCGGCCTGTCAGTCACAGCCGGGTGGGGCGGGGCCGGAGGGGGCTGAGGCCCAGGGGCCTGAGGAGAAAGGGGCGAGAGCCGGGCCGGGGGCAGCCGGGGCCCGGGGGGAGCAGGGCCAGGGCCGGGGGAGCTGCAGGAGCAGGAGCAGGAGCAGGAGCAGGAGCAGGAGCAGGTATCTGCCAGTGCGGGTGGGCCTGGGGGGAGGGACCTGGAGGCCTCACCGCCCACGGGCCCCGCCACAGCCCAGTCCCCAGCCCTGGGCCCGAGTGCTCAGCCCAGGGCCAGCCCCAGCAGCAGGGTCAGGGTGGTCCCTGCTGCTGCCCCGAGGGTCGCCAGCCCCAGCCCTGACAGCTGGGGGTCGGTGTTTGATGTCCGCAGGCCAGGGGAAGGCAGAGCGGCCTCCTCTCCCACAGGCGGCTGCAGGCTTTGGAGCAGGCGTGCTGTGGTGGGGACAGGCCAGGGGCCTTTGCTGTCCCCAGGCCTTCGTGTGGGTCTGGTGCTCATGGACAGCCCCGTCTCTGCTGACAGCCTCTGATAAATGGGGATTTCCAGACATGGAAGTTGTTTCTCCTTCCTGGTGGGAGCACGCAGCGGGGCTTTGTTGTCAGAGAAGCAGGCGGGGAATGTTCCTGGCTGGATGCAGCTCCCTTGGCAGATGCCTGTGCCCCTCCCTCGGCCCCGAGGTCTGATACCTGCCTTTCCCCCAGCCAAGCTGTGCTGCCGGCTCTTGGGAAATGGGGGTACCGAGGGCGGATGGTTTTACCACAGCCGGGAAGTTCCAGTCAGCCTGTCAGGGATTTTTTCTTCCCAGTTCTTGCAGTAACACTTTTTTTTTTTTTTTTTTTTTTTTTTAAGTAAATGTATTTTTTCCAAGGAAACTTCACCAAGGAAAGTGCAGTGTTTAGCTCTGATTGCTCTCTGTGTGGATTGTGTCTGTCCTCAGCTGGGCACACAGCAGCTTTCAGACGAGGAATGGGACTATTCCAGGGTGAAGTGAGTAATGGGGATCCCAAGCCTGTTTTGTTCAAGGCAATGGGGTGAAAATGTGCCGTTAGAGCTGTCTGCGTTGCTGTACTTTTGGTTGCAGTGCTCCCCTCTAGTTCTCTGTAATACTTCTACTGCTCGGCTCCATCAGGTTTAAATTTCTGTAAATTGATGCTACGTTTTGCAACTGTTTCTACTTGATTCTTCACAGATTTGAAAATTCCCTGTTCGGGTCTCTACTTTCATCTCCCCCCTGTGCTGCAGAACCATATTTGACTGCAGGGGCTGCAGAGTCTGTGTTTCCTCCCCGCGGTGAGGAAAATATGGACATGGAAAAAAAATAGTTAGCAATTTTGAAAAGACTCCTTTTTTTCTGTGTTCATTTTCACATTCAGTGTACCTGTTGTGAGTTCTTAAATACTCAGAGAGATACTCTGAGTCTTAGCAATCCCTTGTTTGCATGCCAGTGCTCAGGAGGTGCATCAGAAACTCTGTTTGGGCGTTGCTTCTGTTGGACAAGGAACCGTAGCCCTTTCTGAAAAACAGCTCCTGGGTGAGTTAGTTCCTCGGCCACAGCAGAAGGGTTTCTGTTTGCATCTGCCAGAACTCGGGAGCAAACCCTGCTGACAGAAGCCCTGGGAAGAAAGGGAAGACTGGAGAGAGCAGAACAGGTCAGTAGAGTTGCGCTGCTTTACCCCAGCTGGCGTCACACCTCCTGACACGGTGACTCTGGGTAAGGGTGCTCTCAGGGTGTTTTCCCAGCTTTTCCAGTGCTCACCATCAGAGAGCTGACAGCCCTGGGGGAAGGGCAGCACCCCCTTCTTTGTGCACCCCAGGATCTTGTCACACTGCATAAGCTCCTGCGCAAACAGAAGTGGCCGATAGTGGACTTGTCGAGGGAGGCTGGTGTGGGCATGAGGAAGATGCCGGGAGCAGACTTCATTCCAGTCACCAAAGGGGTCTGTAGGGAGCAGATCAGGAATGAACGGCTGCCACTGCCGTATATCCTTGCCTGCAGAGCCAGGGTGGTTCCAGTGGAGGAAAGGGTGGCGGTTCAGCAAGGGGCACTTTCTCTTGTCTTACCCTCAGAGGACGACTGCCACCGTCTGGAAAGGTGGAGGGGAAAGGGAGGGCAAGGATGCGAGAAGTGGGATGTCATCTAGAGCAGGTTGCGGGAGTGAGGGTACCCGTTGCCTCATGGTCTCCAAAGGGAGTTGTTGCTTAATTCTGTGCCTGCCCAGATCCTGCTGCAGACACTGAACTGGCATCACGTTTCCCACTGTCGATACTCGACCTTTCCCCCACCAGTCTTGTGTCTGTATTCCCATTGCGCTGCCTTCCAGCACATACCTGTGCAGCAGTGCTCACCCTGAGCCTCACTTCCCACAGGGACAGTGGTACGGAGCTGTGGGGAGCACACTCAGGTCTACGAGGGTTTGGCAATGCGGGTGTTAACTGATACCCTAGCCCAAGCCAAAATGAGCCGTCTCAAAACCCAGGGGGCTGGGAAGTTTGGCATGTTAACAGCTGAGAGGTCTGCTGAAGGCAGCAAAAGCCCGGTAAAGTTGTTAATGCTTAAACCTCACCAGGTTTTCTTTGTGCTGTGCTTCCCTGCAGAAGAACAGCCAAGCTCATCCCACCTACTCTGGGGCAAGCCTTGATGTTTTTGTGACCCCACTGCCATGTTCTGCATTGGTTGCCAGACCAAAGTTCCCGTGAGAGACAAGGCTCAGGAGGACGTGGTCATCTTGTTGATTTCCTTGCAACGGGGGAATTTTACAAGCAGTGGAGATCTGGCTGAAGGTCAGAACCAGTGTCTGGAGATGAAGAAAGGACAACGCAGAGAGACCAGAAGAGGTGAGAGGAGCCCAGTGTGCTGGGAGAGCATCTCTGCATCCTCATTGCTGGGAGATGCCAGAGTGGGTCCAGGATATGGTTCCCTGAGGCCATCTAGCGGCCTACAGCAGCGTGGCCGGGAGGAGACTGCTGGGGAAGAGCTGGAGAAGGCAGGGGATGTGCAATACTGCCGTCAGCCCAGTGGTGGGAGGGAGGTTATTCAGTCCTTGGGGTTGGGCTCAAAATCTGCAGCCTGAGGTGTAATGTCCTGTACTGGGATTTGGTAGTCAGCACTGATCATCCAGCTGATCAAACCAGACCCTTTCTCCAGCTGTTGGTGGCAGCTGGAAAAGAGAGGTTGGGAAGACCTTGCTTTTTAAAACCTAAGCCAGAGCAGAAGCCTTGTCATGGTACCTGTGTTGTCTTTCCCTGCAGTTTTCACACCTTTGAGAGAAGCGGCATTTGGCTGCCAGTTTGTAGTACTGACTGTTTTGCAGATTAAACAGACTTTGTAAGCGTGGAAGAGCACTGGGCATGGACAAGCAAATGCTTCAGGCAGCTGCAGAGCAGAGCTGGGGGCAGTCTGTAGTGTTTGTACCAGGATCAAAAGCTAAAGGATGTTTCCATTCAAGGAGCGGAGTCTGCTGGGAGCTCCAGTCGCCAAACTTCCAAAGCCCGTGTGTTAAACAGTGCTCAGCCCTGATGTTTCTTTCTGCTGCTCTCTAACAGAGTTTCTCTGGCTTTTTCTTTGGTTGGTTTATATCTCTGGTAGGTGTCCAAGCTCCGTTCCATCAAGCCACTTGCAAAGCTGCCACTTGCCCACCTTCTGCTGGGGGCCAAGCCAGAGGGATGAAGCCTCGTGCTCGTAGCAAGCCCAAAGCAAAGTTAAAGCGCTGAGAAGTTCCCCCAGTCAGCCCTGAGCCAGAGTGCAGGTATCTAAGCTGCGGTGGGATGGAAAACAATTCATGGAAGAAGGTACGGTGTATGTGGCAGCTGGGATTAAGTGGTAGGCGCGGTTTCGTGTCTGGATCAGTACTGTCCTTGCACGTTGACTAAGCCCCAGTTCAGAGCAGAAATTCTTGTTGCTCATCGTGGGTGCCAGAGTGCTGTTCCAGCTCTCTCCTCCCCGGTGCGTTAATTTAATCTTTTGTGTATATGCAGGGCCTTGATAATGCTCCTGTGTGGGCGCTGTGTATGTGGAGGGCAGGTTTTCTGCACGTTTGTGACTGATCTTTCTTGTTTCTTTTAAACAGGGAAATCTTGATACGTACTCGCCAGGAGTTAAAGAAATGCAAAGAACTGGTGAAGAAAGAGGTGCCAGTGAAGGAGGGAGTGTAGGTTAGTTCTGGTTTTACATTTTCTTGCCTGTGTTGTAGCCAAAAGCCTTGGCTTAAACGTTTGATGTGAGCTGAACTGGTGGGTATTTTTCATCCCTACACAGTTCTGACTTTACCAGCCATAGTCATGGACTCTGGGCCTGTACTGTAGTGATGTCAAAGCAGGTATTAAAAAAAAAAAACAAAGAAGTGTGCTTTTCCAAAATGCTGACAAGATTGGAAACAAGCGATGGCTGTGGGCAGGTGGGAATACACAGCCATGGGCAGCGTCACTCAGAATGAGGAACAGTGATGCGGGTACAGCCGTAGCGTGACAGTTTTCATGGCCTTGAGCAGCACAGCAAGGATTGTCAGGCAGCAAGGCCGGCTGCAGGGGTGTGCGAACAGCTCCTCCCGAGTGTGGAGATGGGCATGGGACAGTGCTGTTGCTGTTGGTGTGTAGCAGGTGAGAGTCGGTGGAAGCTGCTCTCAGGGCCTGTAATTAGGAGCTGTTGTCGTAGTACTCGGTGGGAAATAAGATGAGGGCAGAGGCTAAGTCATGAAAAGCCATATTAACTATGATGTGTGACGTGAGGGAGTCAGCTTCAGGGTGTTAAAGAGACTGTTAGTTGTGATTAAGGCAGTGAGTGAGATGATCCTTGTAGGAGCTTTCTGAGTGGGTGAGAATGGGGCAAGACAAGGAGAGGCTGTGGCAGTGGTTGAGCCAATCAGAACTCAAGCAGGAGATGATTTGGGCAGTATCTGGCAAAGTCAGCATCTTGTAGGTGTTGCTCGGACTGCATCAGGCCTGACTGCTGGTGAGGAAAGGAGTGTGAAAGGAGTGTTGGAGTGCCAAGGCATGGGGATGGAAGTGATCACAGACTCATTTCTCAGTTTTCCATGGGCTGGCTGTGTACCCCACGTATCTCATCTTGCATTGAGAAAGAAGTGCCGCCCTTTAGGTGAAAAGGGGGGGCGGGGGGGGGGGGGGGGCAGGGCGGGAAAAAGAAGGTAATCTGTGGCAGAGCTCGAACTTGGAGTGAGATTACCCTGCTTAGTCTTACCATTCCAGAGTATTAGAAACATTTCCTTGAAGCACTTTGCCAACACACCAAGACCTGCCCTTCTGAAATAGCTGTTTTCCCAGGAGCTGCACCCGAGCTAAGGCAGATGAGAGAGTCTTGCCTGCTGTCAGCCACTGAGGCTGATGACAGGTCAGCCAGCAGTTTTGACAAGGACAGAGCAATATCGATACGTATGCTCCTCTGTGCTGATTGTAATTTCTGGGATGTGTCTTGCATAAATTGGTCTTCAGGTTTTGCAGGTTGTAGGTTTGGCAGGATCTATTGTGTCATTAACAGGATGGTAATAACCAAACCCGGTGGGACGGGGTTGAGAATCAGAAGGGTAAAAGTGAGAAGGAATCTCGTGGGTTGAGATAAGAACAGTTTAATAATGAAAAAAGAAATTCTTTTAAAAAATTGTAAGGAAAAGAACAAAAACAACAGAGAGAGGAGAATGAAACCCAAGAAAAACAAGTGATGTAAATGAAAACAACTGTGCACGGCTCCCAATGGTCAGCCGGTCCCTGAGCAGTGGCCCCCCGCCACCCTCGCCCCCAGTTTTCTTGCTGAGCATGACGTCATAGGGTATGGAATATCCCTTTGGTCAGCTGGGGTCAGCTGTCCCAGCTGTGTCCCCTCCCAACTGTCTGTGCACCTCCACTCTACTCGCTGGCGGGGCAGTGTGAGGAGCAGAAGAGGCCTTGACGCTGTGCAAGCGCTGCTCAGCAGTGACTAAAACATGGGTGCGTTACCAACACTATTTTCAGCACAAATCCAGAACATAGCCCCATACAAAGCACTATGAAGAAATGTAACTATCCCAGGCAAAGCTAGGACAGTAAGGCATTTTGGATTTCCTATGATTTGCAAGAGTGCTTCACCAGTTGAATGTTACGTTGAGGTACGGTAGTTATCATATCATCAGGAGAAAGTGAAGACAAAGAAGATGAAGACGGCAAAGATACTCAAAAGCGTTATAACCTTTGACAGCAGAAACATGTAATTTACAGTTTACATGAACAGTTTTCCTTCAATGTAGTGTTCTTTTCAAAGATTTGCAGGCAATGTTTTGCTATTTGCATATCAGAATTTAGTGATTTTACCATAACACTCTCCACTAAAATGTAAAAAAAATGACAGATGTATCCTGGAAAGAAGTGTAATTACATAGACGGGATAGTTTTACTCTTGTAGTTTATAGTTGGCCTTAAAAGGCAGGTGTGTGTTTTATCACTCATGCTGTGCAGTCATTAAAAATTAAAACCAAAGACAAAAAACGACCCCTGAAAGTTCCTCTGAAATGAGAGGTGGGTGAGACATATCCCATTTTCTGCTTGTTCCGCTCTCCTGCTTTCTCTTAAACTTGTTTGTATCACTATCATAAATTCCTTGCTTATGCTAGAGCCAAGACAATGTAAGATATTTTTTCAGGCCACCCTTCTCCTGTCGGGCAGAGATGTCCATGTAGCCGTGCTCGGTCACAGAGGGAAAAGGCCAAACAGGCGGGTGCGTGGTGAGTGATGGTTCTCCCTTATCAACAGTGCTGTCAGTCATGTCAGGGAATGATGCTTTGGAGGGGATTCAGATCAGCAGTAATTACAGAATAATAGTGTGACTGTTACCATGGTAGTCTGAGGGTATGAGAAGAACAAAGATTTGGGGAGGAGAGGATAATTTTAATTGGCTGTAAGATTTTTGACAACGCAGCTTTTGCGGGTCAGTGACAATGATCATGGAGGTGGTGGCTGGGATTCTGTAATGGAAATTGTTTTGCTCTTGGAATTGAAGCCCAAATTGCCCTCTAGAAGTCTTAGACTACTGAATCTGGAAGTATACAGGGTTTGTTTTTTTTTCCTAAAGATGGAGATAATACAGTTAGAGGGAGAGGCTGTTTGGAAGCTTTAGTAGTTAGGGGACGGAGGCCAGTTGGGGGCTGGAGCCCTCAGGGGAGGGAGCTGTTTCTGCCCTGTGGCCTTGGCCTGGCGCTGCCAGCTGGGAAAGGGCTTTCCAAAATCCTGCTGGAAGGATGTGGCCACCCCCAGCACGGCCTCAGAGTCAGCTGCCAGCCTGCCTTCAGATCAGCTCTTCCCAATGGGAGACTGCCCAGGAGTAACTGTGAGGGTTGCTGTTCTCCCTCGGGAAGCACGGCACGCACCAAGCACAGCCAGAGCTGTGCCTGTGCCGGGAGAAGCCTTCAAGCAGAGCCGGGGCTGATGGTGACAGCTCCCAGCAGCTGTCCAGGTCAGAGAGATGCAGGTAAGATGGCAGAGAGGGGACATGGACTGATGGTCACTTCTCTTGCAGGAACAGCGTTTAACAGCAGGAGGGAGCCAGGGCACACGGGCCTATGAGGTGAAAAAATGCATCAAAGAGCCAGAGCTCAAAGCAGAGGGAGAGGAGAAATAGGTGCAGGTGCTTTCAAGGTAACATCTGCCCCAGAAGCAGAATAACAGTAAAAGGCATTGGGAGGTCCTGGAGTGACGGAGCAAAGTGCCTGGCAGAGAGAAGAGGCCAGAGAGACAGGAGACAAGCTAGAGATGGAGGTGAAAAAGATGGCATGTGGAAACTGAGGATGCTCCTGCTGTGCAGGTCCTTGTGAAGACCCTGGTGGCTGAGCAGCTGGTGGGGAAGGAGCAGGAAGCTGGCTTCTGCTGCAGGTACTTGTGGTGTCACCTGCTGCTGAGGAGCTGATAGGGCAGGAGTTTTTCAATTGCTTGTGCGGATGCTAGCGATAGCACTTGCGACTGAGTAGCAGATAGATAGGAAAAGACGCATGGCCTGCTTAGGTGTCGGTGATGTCATTCGAACTGGCCCGTTGCTTTTTCAGGTGCTTGTGATGTTACTGGTGGCTGAGTAGCTGATAGGGCAGGAGTCTGTCTGTGATTTGTGAGGATGATTTTTGATGCCCTACGTGCCTGAGAAGATGCTAGGGCAGGCATGGAGAACTGTTTTATGCAGGTGCAATATGCATGGCTAAATAAAGAGAATCAATCCCCTTGGTAATTCTCTGCTGAAGTCTCCTTGCCTCTCTCCTAGGCCGGCAAAGAACTGACTTTTACACAGGTCACCAGAGCAGGACTGCTGCCAAGAAAGATCCCTGCGCTTGGCTGCTCACCTCGACCCTGTTCCTGCTCCCGTCCCCATTCCCAACGCCTCTCTCGCTGGATTTGGTTTCTAGAGGGCACAGTATTCCCAAGTGCTGGCTTCTGGAGATAAAAGAGGATGCCGATGGAGAAGCACCTTCACTCCTTTTGCAGTGAGTCTCACGGTAAGCTTGGGAGCTGAGTGTTTTATACTTTCTGTGAGGAGAAGTGCGTACCTGTTTCTGCCTCGGTTTTGCCTCAGAAACTGATTTCCTATGTAGGACGCCTTGTGACAGGCTCAGAAATGGGCCAGAAGGTGTATGAACTGCAGCTGTTTTGGGACACCGCAGAAGCATCTTCAAGGGGAAGTGTGGTCTGTTTTACTCAAAGTCCACTGGCCAAGTTTGCCAGGAAACCAGCCTCTCAACAAGATGACCCTGTTGATGGGGACCGTCAGTGGCAATGCTTGTAATGCCTTGGTTTCCTTGTCTCTCTTGCACGGGATGCTGCACTTGGGAGAAGACAACGTGAATCACACGCAGGCGACCTGAGCCTCTAATGGAGCAGCACTGGAGATGCTCTGTTCCCAGGCATTTTTTTTCCCTGAGATCTCTACCTGCTAATTTCATATGCTCAGCAGCTGTAGAAAGCTTCCACCCTTCTGGATCACAAGGGTGCTTTCATAACAGAAGTCTCGAGTTAAAAAATTTCCAAAAACCTCTGAACCCTTCTGTTCTTTCTTGCATGGTCAAACTCTCTACAGAAATGAGAAGCACCACTTTGGACTGGGTTTGGTTATGATGGCAATTTTATTGTTTCGCTTGTAAATGTCAAGTTTGATGGTTAGCATTCTTTTGATAATGTTTGTCTGCGGCCTTTGATGGTAAATTGCAGGTTGTGGTGGCAAGCTCCGTCACAAGTCCTGAACGCTTCTTTCCATAAGCCACGCGCCTGAAACACCTGGCAAAGCGTGAGGCAACATTTGCTGGTGATGCTGCAAATGTTGCTTACTTTTGAGTCCTCCTCTCCAGAGTTCTCTTTGGATTTCTTTTTCTTCTTCACTTTCTTGCATTTCTTTGTCAATTCTGGATCGCCAGGATGCTCGCTTCTGTCTTTTGCCGCTTTCTTTCGGGGTCACTTTCACCCCCCCCTTCACAGGACTGTTTCCTCTTTCTGCACGGTTGTTTTTCATTTGCCTGGCCAGGGCCTGCAGACTCTGGGTGAACTCGCACAGGTGGGAGCGGACGTTGTTGAAGTGAGGATGTGCCCAGCTGCCGCTCACCTACCGACCCAGGATGCGAGTCTGCTCTGTGGTCGCTCGAGCCGTGCACACCTTCCCCTCCTGAGCTTCTGCCGTTATCAGGGCTGTTCCTCTCCCGTTGGGAAGAGCTGCACAGGTTCCCACTGCCATGCGGCAGCTGACAGTGAGGGCGCTTCTGCGTTTCCGCGAGGGAAATGCGCCTCCGCTTCGGAGGCGGGCAGTCTGGCTGGCTTCTGTTCAGCTTCTCCTCCTCCTCCTCGGTGTCAGAGTGTGCTCTCTTCCTGCCGCGGCGCTGATGGGGAGTTCCTGCAGAGTCCCGTGTTTGTCTCTTCCCTTGGATCCTGGGCCCGTTTTCTCCGCCTTCTTGATTTCTCAGTGCCAGGGTGCCTCCAGAAAATGCCCTCTTCAGCCCTTGATCCAGCTTTGTCATGGAAATGCCCTTTGTCTCTTGGCATTCAGCGCCTGCTCCAGGGGTCAAATCGTGGTGCCTGGAGAAACAACAGTGATCTTAGTCTAGGGTTGTTCTTGCAGCCTCCTCATGGCTTCAGTCTCATCCTGTCACTTTCTGGCAGCACTTGATACGACAGGCAGAAGACTGACGCAGCGCTAGAAGCTGGAAATGAGATCGTGGTCTTCCAGCCATGTCTGTCCCTCTCAGAGCAGTAACTCATCCTAAACCCTCCTGGACCTCCGTTTGGCCTCTTTTTGCAGTCTCAGGGAGCAGACAGCTAGCAAGCTACACAAGTGCTACAGTTTAGTGCCAGACAAGGAGGGAGAAGGCAGGAGCTGGCGAACTGCAGAAGAGACAGAACTCAACGGGACAAACAGGCATTCTCTCCTAGGCCAGAAAGCAAAACCCACCGGAGGAGAACACCACCGCCCAGATCAGTGACAGGAGAAGGAGTGTATTCTGAGCACTGTCGCACACTTGTTATTACCTGGCATAGAAGAGTAAATATGCACGCTGGCAGAGAACCGTCTTGATGTCACAACGATCCACAGAGGCATCGTTCATCTTGTACCAGTGTCCATCGCTGGCCTGCAAAGAAAGGCAGCACTATCTTTAGATGAACTGCAGGGTTTTTAAAGCAAGACCACAGGCAGAACACCACTGAAGGACACGGACACCATACACCAGTGCAAATCACAGAGATGTCTCCTACCTTCACGAAGCAGTAATAGTGTCCTGCCTGGCAGCCGGAGCCTTCATGTACCAGGACGGCATACAAGGAATAGAGGAGTGGTTCTCCAGGGGCTTCAGACATGTACGCGGCAAGGTCCAGAGTTTCCGGATACTGCACAACCTAAAGAGAGACCAAGAAGACTCCCAAATTATCCTGAGAGTCTTGAGGAAGCAGCCTGAGAAAACCTTGCCAGCAAACCCAGGCTAGAGGCATAGAAACAGATCTTCTCAGTTCATCAAAACCAGGTGTTGCCATGTCATCATTGCAGTGGCAGAAAACTGTTGTTGGCCAAAGCAGCTCTTGACGAGCACAGGAAAGGGCTTCTCTTCACACTGGCACTTTCCTCTTACCACAAGGGACAGAGCAAGGCATATAACCATTGCATGGATTTTTCTTAGAGGGCCGCACTCAATAGCCGTGGTGTGCAGCCATGAACAACTTCCAAGAAAGGATTCTCCTTCGGGAAAGTCTCCTTCCAAGCAGACAAAGTTGCAGTGCCCTTGTGTACATACCTTGCTAATCTTTCTGCCAGAGAAAGCATCAAATCTCTTCAAGCAGACTGTCAGGACGTTGGAGGAGTGATGTATTGTGAGCCTCTTGGATGCAGTGGCCAGCTGTTCACACCTTGAAACAAGCACAGACCCAACTGTTGCAGCCCATCTTCTCCCCACTCTGCCCCCCACCCCTGTAGGGTTGAGTTAAGGCTTGTTTTGCCCAGCGATCGTGCGCACAGGTTTGCATTTCAGACCCCTGAAGCCCACACGCTCTCACTGAAGGTAGCTTCGGTCTGGGGTGGCTCACTTTGGAGAGCAGCAGTCTGCAGTCTTTACAAGACCAGACCTAGGCATGACACTGTTCAGAGAGCCGGCAGGGGCTGCTGCTGCTGCAAGGACTGAGGTCTCCTGGCCAGAGACACAAGCATCCAAAAAGCCTTGGCAATTAAAGGGTTGTTTGGCTTCTTGAGGAAGCTGCTGTTGCCAAATCCCTGCCCAGAGCTCCTCCTTGCTTTGGCTCCCCACTGCACGTGGGGCCTGTCTTTTCCCTTCTGGCCCGAGGGGTAGTTCAGTGGGCAACTTCCTAGCTAGGAAGGTTGACCACCTCCAGGGCAGACGATGCCAGGAATAAAATTCTCATGAAAGCTTTCCAAATATTCAGGCAGGATAGAAAAAATTACCCATCTTAGAAATGAATGCATTATTTTCCAAGTTCCAGATGATTCGGGTGGATTAGTTGTACGGGGAAGAAAAAAAAAGGAAAAAACCCCAAGCTGTCTCATGACTGGGTTTCTCAAGTCAGAACATAACTGGTGCTCCCAGATGTGCAATACCCTAACCCAGTATCTGCTAGGAAGATGTCATTAGCGATAATCTTACTTGCTACATTTATAGCCATTTTCGCCATCCAGCTGCTCAGGTTTGACAAAGTCTTCCAGAGCTGCAGTGAGAGTTGAGGCTGCCTGGATGAGAAAGAAAGGAGAGCACTAAGCTCCTAGAAACTCAGAATCCCAAGAAATAGCTGCCCGTGTGGGACCAGCGTTACCCCAATAAGCAGCTACCCCTGGGCGGTACCAGAGTTGCCTGTGGTACGCGTGGTCAAAAGCAGCAAAAGCAATCAACCCCATCCGTCCAGCAATCAGACGCGTCTTGAGGGAGTCCAAAGCAGGGTGGCATGACAGTGCCATCCTGGCTGCACATACCACCCTTACTCTTTGCCCAGCTGACAGCCAGCACCCAGCACAGGCAGACCACTTAGAGGGCTTCCAGAGAAGGAGCCCAGAAGCCCAGTTCCCTTCCCATCCACCACCAAGCTCTGGTGTGGCAACAGCCCACAGTTTTAAGTCGAGGGAATTAACTGGAGATAACCTCGGCCCCCTGCAGGGGCCTTGAAACCTTTTGCACCACAATTTCCAAACATCTTACCTGGATATCCAAAGCAATATCAAGGAATGCCTCGTAGGTGTCGGAAACGGCTTTGCAGCTCAAGCACGTTACTGGAAGGCAAAGAGAAAAGCTTCTCAGGTTGGGAAGGAGGCTAACTGTGCCCATTTCAATGCCCAACACATACTGCTTTGGAGACACTGGACACAACTGCTGCGTACTAGAAGCTGTTTACCACAACCAGAGAAAGAGCCACAGACACATCTAAGGCCAGTAATATTTGTAAAAAGTACCTCTCGATCTTAGAAAGCCCCCAAATATTTGATGGATGATGGTAGTTGCTTGAGAAGAGATGTCGAAGCTGGAAAGAAATGGTAAGGCAGAGAGTTATCTCCTCCAAGAGTTTTGCTTTGTCTGAAAACCCTGGGCATCGGGTTTCCTTGATGGGAGTACACCAAAGAGTCCAAAGGGCTCAGGAGCATGGAAGAGGTAATTTGCTTGTGCTTACTCGCTGCTTCCACTCGGACAAGCTCTCTGCATGGCATCGACAGTGTAGCGTAAGAACTCGTGGGCGTCTTCCTGCCTGCCAAGCTGCAAATGTTCTCCTATTCCTAAGAAAGAGGTAGTTAGTAGCTGTCTCCTACAAGAAGGGAAGAAAGCATGTAAAAGCAGCTGAAATGCCTTACGTGTGAGGACACTGAGGACAGCCCTAGGCTGGATGGCCCTGGCTGAAGAATGCAGGACCCCGTTGACGTGCGCTTCCATTATGCACATCATGCAGAAGCCTTGCTGGTGACCTGAAGAGGGAGGGAAGGAGGAAGGGAAGCTTCTCAGGTTAGCAAAATACCCATAGCAATGGGAACCTTAATGAAGATCTTGAAATTAGAAGATAACAGTCTCCAGTCCCCTTCTCCCAAGGTGCCAATGTCCCAAGAAGCCCGGGCCATTTTAGTGCATAGAGAACTTTCTTCAAGGGGATGCTTAAGTGACAGCAGTTTTCTGTGCAATAAGCAAAGAGAGTTGAACTGGCAGGAACAGGGACCGAGATCCGGGGCCTGAAAGTGGTGCCTTTCTGAAGATGAACACACCTAGACAGGACAAGAGCCTTCTAGGATTGAGTGTTCAAAGAACGCCACTCAGGGGGCCGACAAAGAAGGGCTGCTTTTCTCCTCAATCAAATTCCAGATGCTGGGAATCCTTGGGAAGTGCCCAAGAGATTTACAGGGAGATGTTCATGAAAGTACTCACAGGACCGGCTGTGCTCACGCGAAAGCAGGTGGTTGGCCAGAGGGGGTGTGTACGTCAGGCACTGCAGGACGGAGTTGAGGTAGCAGGTATTGCCCAGGTTGTGGAGTCCTGCTCCAGCTCTCTGTCTTTGCTGCCAGTCCATGCAAATCTTCTCCAGGGGAAAGGGGATGCGTTGTGGCAGAGCCATTCCCTTGGCAAGGACTGCAGGGAGATGACGTTTGAAAAGAGATGAGACGATGTTGTTGTATGAGAGCCTACTTTGAAAGTCAACTTCTGTAGAGGAGCACCCAGGTAAACCGGCTCTGACCTCCAACAGAGAAACATCGGGGGAAGCCTAACACTGCCATTGGCATTTCCTGGTTAAGAAAGAGTTTTGGAAAAGAGTCTGCTCCGCTGCTTACTTTGCTGAAAGTCCAACAAACCCACACTCTGATTTCTGTGCCTCGGGCTGCCTTCCTTTCCCTCTAGACTCTTGAGCTGGCTTATCAGGTCAAGTCTTCCCTTTTCCTGATTGTAACTTGATGAAAAGAAGCAAGTCCCTAGCCCAGAAGGTAACTCTACTGATGTCAGATCTTTCTAGGAGCAATGTCATCTTTCCAAGTCTTGTACATAGTGGCAGAGGAGTGACCACACGCATTTTTCCTTTGTCTAATCGCAAACACCTGGGTGAGTCTGGCTGCTACCAGGAAACGCCACGAATTCCCTCTAGGTTGTCAGCACATCAGCATTCAGGGATGGGGCACCTGCCACGTCTGTTGCCTTTGGGGATTCACAAAGCCCAAGCCTGCTGGTGAAGGCGTTACTCACCAGAGTTGTTCCCCATTGTGGCCATCGCTTCTCTCAGGAACAGAGGGGAAAGCTTTGGATGACAAAGGATGTCAGGACACACTCGAGAAAGAGAAGATCAGCGCCAATCCCGTCACCTGATCGCAAAGAAATAATTGTAGCTCCACAAAATGATTCCAAGAACCCCAAATGTAACCCACAGAACAGCATCTGCCATCAAAAGTGTTTCAGTGGTGCTTGTAACTGCTGCAGAGCTGCAGGCTGATGGCCCTGCTGTCCCTGTCACCGGACTCCAGTTGACAGCAATTGCCAAGGCCCTTTTGAAAGGCTGCATTGCGTGTCACCTTCTCTGAAGAGGACCTGCTGCTTACCTGCTGCTAGCGTTAGCAGCAGAGCCCTCTGGCTCTCCAGCCCACACTTTCCCTCCTTGTACGCAGGTGGGACCGGCTTTCAGCCGCTACTTTAACGGCTGCCTTTGCTGTTCTCCTTTTCTGTCTCCCTTGCTACCACATCATTCAGGGTGGGCTTCTTGTCATTCTAGGCTGAGCTCAATGCCTCAGACTACACTGCCACCCCGCTACTTAACCTATGCTAGGGTATGGTAAAGAAAGAAGAGTTAGCAACTAGGAACTCTAGCCGTAGCCCTGGGCAGCCTGTAAAGGTGTAACAGCTCAGCCTAGAGCTCAGAAGGTATAGACCAGCCTATACTTTTAGCGCCTATTTACCTACTCTATGATCTGTCCTGAAGGTCAAATCATAATTACCTTTGAAAGAGGATGGAAGTTGAGGAGAAGTGGGCAGTAAACGATAAATGGTTGGAAAAAAGTAGGCAAGCAAGTAGCAAAGGGAGGAGCCAAGTTATCCTGAAGGCCAGCTCAGCCCAACTGGCTTTTGCTGGCCCACTTTTCAGGATCCCAAGGCCTGGCCAGGTGAGCTCACAAGCACCGGATGGGTGCCGCATCACTGCCCCTTTGTGACACAGGGCCAGACGGGGACGTGTCCCCTCGAGGCCACACAGCTGCCACGGCCTGGGCACCTCCTGCAGTTGGCAGCCGCTGGGCTTCCCTGTACGCTGCTGGCGAAGGGCTGTTCGCCCCCCGGCAGCACTCCCACCTCTTCCCCGAGCCGCACCAGGCAAATGGATAAAACCTGCCCAGGTCTGTAAGCGTGCCTGGTCACAGCTTTGGCTGGAACATTGCGGGTGCTGAGGGTTTCTTTTGCACTCTTCCCAGGTACAGGAACAGCATTTAACAGCAGGAGGGAGGCAGGACGGAAGGGCCCATGATGTCCAAAAGCGCATCAAACAACTGGTGCAGTGCTGATGAGAGCAGAAGGAGATGAGAAGGAGATGCAGGTGACCCGGCTGGGACCATGCTTGCGAGGTAACATCTGCCCCCCGAACCCAGAGGCAGCCAGAGGCAGTGGGAGGTGGTGGAGTGGGTGAGGAAGGTGCGTGGGAGAGGGGAGAGCAGGGGGAGATGGGAGACAGAGATGGAGATGGAGGGGGAAAAGTTGGGGTGTTGGCAGTGAGGATGCTTCTGCTGTGGAGGTGCTTGTGATGTCACTGGTGCCTGAGGAGCTGATAGGGCAGGAGCAGGCCCCTGGCTTGAGCAGATGCTAGTGAGGTCATAGGCACCAGAGTACGTGATAAGTTGTGAAGAGGCCCCTGGCTTGAGCAGATGCTTGTGATTTGAGGGGAGACCTCATGGCGGTCTACAGCTTCCTCACAAGGGGAAGAGGAGGGGCAGGCACTGATCTCTTCTCCCTGACAGAACCCGAAGGAACGGCAGGAAGATATGCAGGGGAGGTTTAGGTTGGATGTTAGGAAAAGGTTCTTCACCCAGAGGGGAGTGGAGCACTGGGACACGCTGACCCTGGAGGCAGTCACGTCGCCAAGGCTGACAATATTCAAGAAGCATTTGGACAACGCCCTCAGAGATAGGGTGTGAATTTTGGGGTTGTCCTGTGCAGGGACAGGAGTTGGACTCGATGATCCTTGTGGGTCCCTTCCAACTCAGGACATTCTGTGATTCTGTGATTTCCCAGGTGGATAAGTAGGTGATGGAGCAGAAGGAATCCCCTGGCTTGTTCACGTGCTTGCGATCTCTCCTGTGCCTGAAGAGGTGATAGGGCAGGGGCAGGACCTGCGCTGTCCCTGGCAGCTCTGTAGCTGTCGGGGCAGGAGCATGGCGCTGGGCTGTGCAGGTGTTTGGGATGCCCCATGTACGTGAGTAGGGGCTAGGGCTGGAGCAGGCCCCTCCTGTGTGCAAGTGCTTATGGTGTCCGAGGTGCCTGAGTAGGGGATGGGGCAGGAGCGGGCCCCTGGCTGGTGCAGGTGCTTGTGAGGTAGCTGTTGGCTGAGTATGGGACTGGGAAGGAAGGGACGCCTGGTTTGTAACGGTGCTTGCGTTGTCATGGTTCCCTGCCTATGGGATAGGGCAGGAGGAGGCAGTTGGCTTGTGCAGGTGCCTGTGCCGTCAGTGGCGGGTGTAGCTACTAGGGCAGGAGGAATCTCCTGGCTTCTGCAGGTGCATGTGATGTCATAGGTGGCTGAGCAGGTGATAGGGCAGAAGCAGGCACCTGCCTTGTACAGCTGCCTCTGATGTCACTGAGGGCTAAGTAGCTGACAGGCCAGGCCTATGCACCTGGCTTCCACAGGTGCTTGTGATGTCATAAGTGCTTGCGTAGGTGAGAGGTTAGGAACAGGCCCCTGGCTTGTGCTGGTGCATGTGTTGTCCTAGGTGGGGGAGGAGGTGTGAGGCCGAGGGCCAGCTGCGAGGTTGTGCAGCTGCTTGTGAGGTCACTGGTGCGTGATTAAGTGATAGGGCAGGAGCTGGCCCCTGGCTTGAGCAGGTGCTCGTGATGTCACATGATGGCAAGTAGATGCTAGTTCAGGAGCAGGTCCCTGCCCAGGGCAGCAGCTTCTGTGGTCACTGGTGGCCGAGCCGTTGGTAGGGCAGGAGCATGCAGCTGGCTTGTGCAGGTGCTTGTGATGTCATATGTGCTTGAGTAGGTGATAGGTTAGGAACTGGCACCTGGCTTGTACAGCTGGTTGTGATGTCACTGGTGTCTAAGTAGCTGATTGGGTATGAACAGACACCTGGCTGGTGCAGGTGCTTGTGATGTCAGGGGTGGCTCTGCAGCTGTTAGGGTGGGAGTATGCGCCTGGCTTCTGCAGGTGCTTGTGATGTCACTGGTGGCTGAACAAGTAGGCACCTGGTTTGTGCTGCTGCTTATGTTGTCACTGGTGACCAAGGAGCTGATAGGGCAGGAGAATTCACCTGGCCTGCGAAGGCCCTTGTGAGGTAAGTGGTGTTTCTCTAGGCATTGGGGCAGGAGCATGCAGGTGGCTTCCACAGGTGCTTGCGGAGGTTTCAGACCAGGAGCAGGCCGCTGCCTTAGAATGACAGCACCACAGAATATGTCAGGTTGGAAGGGAGCCCTGGGGATCATCGAGTCCAACTCCCTGCTCCTCACCGGTCTACCTAACACTGAACCATAAGACTAAGAGCGTCGTCCAGGCGCTCCTTGAACTCTGATAGGCTTGGTGCCGTGAGCACTTCCCTGGGGAGCCTGTTGCAGGGACCGACCACCCTCTCAGTGAAGAACCTTTTCCTAATGTCCAATCTGAACTTCCCCTGACGCAGCTTCATTCCATTGCCTCGTGTCCTGTTGCTGGTCACCAGAGAGAGGAGATCAGCACCTCCCCCTCCGCTGCCCGCCCTGAGGAAGCTGTAGACTGCAATGAGGTCACCCCTCAGCCTTCTCTTCTCCAAGCTGAACACACCAAGCGACCTCAGCCGCTCCTCATAAGTCTTGCCCATGAGACCCTTCACCATCTTGGTTGCCCTCCTCTGGACACACTCATACTTTGATGTCCTTCTGATACTGAGGCGCCCAAAACTGCACCCAGCGCTGGAGGTGGGGCCGCACCAGGGCAGTGTAGAGTGGGACAGTCGCCTCCCTCGACTGGCTAGCGGTGCTGTGCTTGATGCACCCCAGGACACGGTTGGCCCCTCTGGCTGCCAGGGCACACTGTTGACTCCTGTTCAACTTGCCATCAACCCAGACCCCCAGATCTCTTTCCGCAGGGCTGCTCGCCAGCCTCTCGTCCCCCCGTTTGTGTGGATAACCAGGATTACCCTGCCCCAGGGGAGAATCCAGCACTTGATCTTGATAAACTTCCCATGGTTGGTGATGGCCCAGCTCTCGAGTCTATCCAGATCTCTCTGGAAGGCCTCTCTAGCTTCGAGGGAGTCCACAGCTCCTCCTACTTTAGTATCGTCAGCAAATTTACTTCATGTACATTTGACTGCTGTGTCCGGATCATTCATAAAAGCATTACAGAGCACTGGCCCTAAAATGGAGCCCTGGGGAACCGCACTCGTGACTGTCCACCAGCCTGATGTAACCCCATTTACTGTAACGCTTTGAGCCCCTTATGGTCCCCAAAGCCTCATTTTGAGGGCCAAAATCTTTCTTTTTAGGGTCCAAACCTCTCTTTTATTACCCATAGCCGTTCTTCAGGGCTCACAGTTTAATTTTGAGGGTCTAAAGTCTCATTTTAAAGGGGGTCTACAAGTAAGACGGGTATAGTCTTTTTAGAAAGGTCTGCTGTGACAGGACAAGGGGGAATGGTTTTAAACTAAAGGAGGGTAGATTTAGACTAAACACAAGAAAAAAATTTTCACGATGAGGGTGGTGAAACACTGGAACAGGTTGCCCAGAGAGGTGGTAGATGCCCCATCCTTGGAAACATTCAAGGACAGGCTAGATGGGGCTCTGAACAACCTCATCTAGTTGAAGATGTCCCTGCCCATTGCAGGGGGGATGGACTAGATGACCTTTAAAGGTCCCTTCCATCCCAAAGCATTCTATGATTCTATGATTTTTAGGGCAGAAAGCCTCATTTTTAGGGCAGAAAGCCTCATTTCTGTGGTCCAGAGGCTCAGTTTTAGTTTGCGAAGTCTCCTTTTTGGAGTCCAAAGACACATTTTTACATTCCAAAGCCTCAGTTTCAGGCTCCAAAGTGGCATTTTTAGTATGCAGCCCATCATTTTTTGCTCTGACTGAGCAGCCTTGTCTTCAGCGATGGCCGTCTGTCAGAACAAGGGTGCCGATGGGCACTGGCCATGCCTCGTTGCACACTGCTGGTGTGTGCCTTGCAGCTTCCAGCTCGCTGCGCCTATTCCCCTGGCACGCTTGTTAGAAACCTCATGTATTAGCAGAGCATTCCAAATGTCCGGATGCTGTTAGTCATTGTCTTTTTCTTCTCTTTTTGGGGAGGAATGTGAAGAGAAAAAAAGTTGAGGAATAGCTAAAACACATGCCTCAGGTTTTATGAGAACACCAAAACAAATGACCTGACCCATCATCTGCTGTGCCCGAATTGTTGTCATTTTAAGGTCAGGATCTTTTAAAGATGCCTAGAAGGGCCTCAACTGATTAAGGAAGGAAAAAGGAAAGAATCTTTGATCTCATTGGATCAGGGACGTGCCGAGTGTTTTTGGACACAAGGCCTCTTGGGCCACTGACAGTCATTCTGGCTGAGCCGGTGGTGTTACTTTTGGCAAGGCAGCATTTGTGGGTCGCTGAGAAGACGATCGTGGAGGTGGTGGCTGAGATTCTGTAATGGAAATTCTTTTGTTCTGGAATTGAAGCCCAAATTGCCCTCTAGAAGTCTTAGACTACTGAATCTGGAAGTATACAGGGTTTTCTTACTAAAATTGGAGAGAATTCAGTTAGAGGGAGAGCCTGTTTGGCAGTTTTACTAGTTTGGGGACAGAGGCCAGTTGGGGGCTGGGGTCCATGGGTCTGGGGGCTGTTTCTGCCCCGTGCCCTTGGCCTGGCGCTGCCAGCTGCGAATGGGCTTTCCAAAATCCTGCTGGAAGGAGCCAGATGTGGGACCTGTGGCTGAGCTGGGGGACAGGGACCACCCCTGAACCAGCCTCAGGGTCGGCTGCCAACCTGCCTTCAGATCAGCTCTTCCCAGCAGGACACTGCCCAGGAGTAACTGTGAGGGTTGCTGTTCTCCCTCGGGAAGCACGGCACGCACCAAGCACAGCCAGAGCTGCGCCTGTGCCAGGAGAAGCCTTCAAGCAGAGCCGGGGCTGATGGTGACAGCTCCCAGCAGCTGTCCAGGTCAGAGAGATGCAGGTAAGATGGCAGAGAGGGGACACCGACTGATGGTCGCTTCTCTTGCAGGAACAGCATTTAACAGCAGGAGGGAGGCAGGACGAAAGGGCCCATGATGTCAAAAAGCGCATCAAACAACTGGTGCAGTGATGATGAGAGCAGAAGGAGATGAGAAGGAGATGCAGGTGACCCGTCTGGGACAATGCTTGCGAGGTAACATCTGCCACCCGAACCCAGAGCCAGACGGAGGCAGTGGGAGGTGGTGGAGTGGGGGAGAAAGGTGCCTGGGACAGGGGAGAGCAGGGGGAGATGGGAGACAGAGATGGAGATGGATGGAAAAAGCCAGGGTGTCGGCAGTGAGGACGCTTCTGCTGTGGAGGTGCTTGTGATGTCACTGGTGCCTGAGGAGCTGATAGGGCAGGAGCAGGCAGGTGTGAGCAGCCATAAAGGTGACTGCTTGGAAGGGGAAATGCCTGAGCAGAAGAACGTTCCTGCGAGCCTGGGAGCTGTGAGCCTGGCGATCAGAAGCATCCCTGAAACGTGCAGCTGGCCGCTTTGCAGCACAGCTGGGGACCGAGAGTCCAGGCACCTCCAGATCATCTCAGAGGTGAGACTCTGTTATGTTATTGTTCCCCCTTTGGGCTCACTTTTGGAGTCGGATAGGTTTATCCACCCACCTCTGGGATGGCTGGGTCCCCTCTGGGATCGCTTTGTCCTCCCCTCTGGGATGCTTTGGCCCTTTCTGGAATCTAATTCACTTTATACCAGTATTATATCTCCATATAAGTAATCCATCATCAAATATCTGCTGCTATTTGGAGAATAAATTCCCTCCCTAGTGACAACTTTTTAATAACCTGGTTGTTGCTGTTCTATTGCTTATTCCTAAAGGATTGGTTGTTGCTATACGACTGCTTGCTGCTTTTACTGACTGCTGCCATCCTATTGATTGATGCTGTGCCACTGATTGCTGATAGAAATGGGAAGCAGGTCCATGCCCTGGAGCTCCCCAGGACTCCTCCCAGGCATCTGCCCCAGTGTTTTGTCCTGCTGCGGAGGGAGCTGAAGTCCTGGGTAGCAGCCCCAGACTGCACCAGGGGAGATACCTGAAGAGTTTGGTGCATGTCGGAGGCACTCTGGAACTCCTCGCAGGGATTTCCCGGAGTCTTTTGGTTTCCTCTGGAGACAAGTGAATTCCCAGGTAGCAGCCCCAGAATCTTCTAAGGTGGCTACCCAAAGAGCATTGTGCATGTTGGGGACAGGTCTATTCCTGTTTTTACTTCAGGACTTTTCCCGTACATCTAACAGAGTGTTTTCATTTTCTTTACAGACAGCTAAAGTCCCAGGTAGCTGCACCACAATGTTCCTAGTTAGTGGCAGAGTTTTCTTTGTCGTGGAGGCAGGCCATGCCCGATAGCTCCTCAGGAATCCTTGGAGGAATCTCCAGAATGTTTTGGCCTCCCCTGGAGACAGCTGAATTGAGCAGGTAGCCGTCCCAGACTTTTCCAAGGTAGCTACCCAAGGTGTTTTGTGTATGCTGGAGGCAGGTCCATGCTCGGTAGACCTCTGGGAGTCCTCCAAGGCAGCATGGGAGTGTTTTGCCTTTCCCTGGAGCCAGCTGAAGTCCTGGATAGAAGACGCATATGACGCCTGAAAGGTTTTGTTCATGTGGGGGGCAGGTTCATGCCTGGTAGCTCCCTGGGAATTTTCCCAGTCATCTCTAGGAGTGTGTTGGCCTCCCTGGGGACAGCTGAATTTTGCAGGTAGCAGACCCAGATGCTGCAAGGTTGTTAGTTGAGGAGTTTTCTTGAACTTGAAGGCAGGTCCATGCCCGGTAGCTTCCCAGGGACTGCCAAGCAGCTCTGCAATGTTTTGGCCTCCCCTGGAGATGGCAGAATTCTGAAGGTAGCAGCCTCAGACTCCCCCACGGAAGCTAAGCAAAGAGTTTTGCCTCTGTTGGAGGCAGTTCCATGCCCTGTAGCTCTCTGAGACTCCTCCCAGGCAGCTTTGGAGTGTTTGGACTTTGCCTGGAGACAGCTGAAGTCCTCAGTAACAGCCGCAGCCTCGTCCTAGGTAGTTCCCTGAAGAGTTTTCTTCATGCGTGAGGCAGGTTTATTCCCAGAAGGTCCCCGAGACTCCTTCCAGGCATCTCCAGTGTCCAGTGTTTTAGCTTCGTCTGGAGACAGGTGAATTCCCTGCAGCAGCCCCAGGCTCTTTGAAGGTAGCTACGCAAAGAGCATTGTGTATGTTGAGGGAAGGTCTGTGCTCAGTAGCTGCGTGGGAATTCTCCCAGGCACGTTCAGGATTGTCTTGGCCTCCTCTGGGGAAAGCTGAAGTCCCAGGCAGCAACCCCAGACTCCTGCACGGTAGCTACCCCAAGTGTTTTGTCCATGTTGGAGGCAGGTGCAAGCCCAGTAGCTCCCTGGGACTCCTCCCAGGCAGCTGCAGAATGTTTTGGTCTTCCCTGGAGAGAGCTGGATTTTGGAGGCAGCAGCCACTGACTCCTCCCAGGAATCCACTCAAGGAGTGTTTTCACTGTTGGGGGATGGTCCATGTCCTGTAGCTTTCTGGGAGTCCTCCCAGGCAGCTTTGAGCTATTTGGTAGCAGCCCCAGAGTCCTCCTAGTTACTTGCTCCAAGAGCTTTCTTCATATTGAAGGCAGGTCAATGGCCGATATCTCTCTGGAACTCCTCCCAGGCATCTCCAAGAGTGTTTTGGCTTCATCTGGAGACAGCTGAAGTCATGGGTAGTAGCCCCAAACTCCTCCTAGGTTGCTAATTTAATTGTTTTGTCCATGTTGGAGGCAGGTCCATGCCTGGCAGCTCCCCAGGGTTCCTCCTAGGCATCACCAAGAGTGTGTTCACTTCCTCTGGAGATGGCTGAAGTCTTGGGTAGTAGCCCAGTGATCCTCCTAGGTATTTTGTTGAATAGTCTTGTTCATGGTGAAGGCAGGTCCATGTCTGGTAGCTCCCTGTGACTCTACCCAGGTATCTCCAGGATTGTGTAGGCCTCTGCTGGAGAAAGCTGAATTCCCAGGTAGCAGCCCCAGACTCTTCTGCAAGTAGCTACCCAAAGAGCACTGTGTATGCTGGGGGAAGGTCCATGCCCCGCAGCTCCTTTGAACTCCTCTCAGGCAGCTCCGGAATGTTTTGGCCTCCCCTGCAGACTGGGGAATTTCGCTGGTAGCAGCCCCAGACTCCTCCAGGGAATCCACCCGAGGAGTTATATCAATGTTGGAGGCAGGTCCATGCTCTGTACCTTGCAGGTACAGGAGCACGGATTTGGACTCGGTGATCCTTATGGGTCCCTCCATCTCAAGGTTTTTCTGTGATTCTATGATGTGCAGACAGGTAGGATGCTGAAGAGGTTTTAGTTGCATCTAAAATCAGTAACTCGTGGATGCAGCCGCACCTACTACCTTCAATTTCTGATGCAGTTTGGAGCATCACCTCTGGTTAAAGTTCTCTAATCCTTGCCCTTATAACACCCTCTAATTTGTCACTTTGAACACTAACAAACGTGGCTGAGGAGGGTGACCTTTTTCCAGGGGTTCAGTGACTTTCCCTCAGGTTTCAGCACACAGTTTGGGAGACAAGCCAGAGCTGCTTTACTCCTTTTAGATGCTCATCAGACATGACCTGAGGTTTGTGAGCATTCCCACACTGCTGCCCAGCTGCACAGAGGCTTTTCTCCATGGCACTGACATAGCACTGGACCTCGTCTGGTGTGGAAGTCTTGGTCTCATGCCCTTCCCACTGACAAGTGCAGATCATCTTGTGTACTCAGTAGCCCTTGCTTTATGATTCTGTGATTTTTCTGAGGAAGGTTTCTTAGCTCTGCTGCAGGAGATGGGTACAATGCAAATGAAGTAGCTGTGTTTCAGATGCGCTGTTTCTTCAAGGGCACTTCTGGCAGGGGTAGAAGGAGACCATGGTTATCCTGACCCAGGAGATTCTGTGTTCCCTCTTGTGGTTTCCCCTCTGAGGAGGATCAGGTGATGAAGAAAGAGACATGTTTTCATCACAGATGGTTAGCAGCTAGGCTGTCAGTGCCTTCCTATTGCATTTGCCTTGTCACCACTGACTCAAGCAGGAACCGTTTCTTCTTCTTCATGTGGAGACCTAGTGGTCTGACACCTTCTGAGGGGCATGCCATTTTAGGAGTCCTTCCCAAGGAGGGCAGCAGGGGTCGCAGAGCACATGACCTCAGAGGGCCAATGGAGACAACCGATGTCCATTTTCTGTTGGGGTGTAGTTTTTCCTTGTTTACTTCACAGAAGTCCCCATGTTGCTGCACATTCTTTGGATCAAGTTTACCCCACTGAATCATCAGGTGTAGGCATGACTTTTAAAGCTCAGCCAACCCCAACACGTGTCATTCCTCATGCTTTTGCTTTCCATAGCTGCACTCAGAAGAGCTTGGAGAGTGTGGAATGGAGGTGGATGCCAGACAGATGCGCCTCCTAAGAGACCCCCCGCTTTACTCTCCACCCTGGCAGAGCCAGGAGGAGCCCTGGACAGGAAGCAGAAGGAGAGGTATGAGGCAAAACCAGGCTCCAAAGCCCTGTTGCAAGGCATCGCATGTGCAAAATCACTTTCTGATGCAAAACCAGGGTAGACGCACACAGGAACTGCTCCGCAGTCTGCTGTGACATTAACTGTGAAATTAGCAAGGCTGCTTCTTTTTAGGCATGGCTTGTGCCTCTTTCAGCTCAAAATGACCATGTTTAGCAATGCTGTGCCCTGTCGAAGTAGAATGCAGCCAGAGAGGAGCTGGGAAGGGGGATGTGAGCAGCAATAGCGTCCAGGTGAGCAGCAAACCCCAAGTATCTTCCATGGAAGCCGTCCTGCTCTGGTCACCCTGCGTGGTTAGATGTCTGGTCAAGAGGACAAACCTGGCAGCATTTTCCTTCTGTACCTTGTGCGGTCACAAGTCAAGCAGTTAGCCTGGCCATTTTCATTATGGAGACGTCCTAAACGAACCCTTGCAATGCTCTGAAATAGAAAAAGCCATCCTCCTACCTAATAAGCTAAGTAGTGGTGCACATGCATTCATGATTTCCCAGTAGTCAGGGACTGATAAAGGCGATACCCCATTAGCAGTCAACAGAAAAGGCAAGGCTGCTTCTTTATAAAAAGATATTTATTTATAATAATGCAATGCTATTTATAATAAAAATTGTCAGCATTATAATGATAATAATTATCCACCTTTAAAATGATAATTATTCACTCTTCATCAACCTATTCCTTTACATTTGTGGCTGGGCAGAGTGTTTTTGCTTTCAAACAATGCCAGTTTGAAAACTAACATTTCTGGTCAGCTGTAGTTTTCTTGTTGGGTTTGGGTTGGTTTGGGGAGTTTTATTGTGTGTTGTTTTTGTTTTTCCTGAGAAGAGCTGCTTTTGTATTGCTGCAAATTAAGTGGCTGGTTTGCAGGACACATGGAGGAGGAATTCGTATTGTAATAAATGTGTTTTGGCTGGCAAGACAAAGAGGTCCCAGTTTGGAGAGTCCTTCTGCATCGTTATGAAGGATTACCAGAGCAAGGCAGCAAGGAGTCAACGTTAGAAACTCGATGTTACTGTTGCTTAACTCCAGAGCGATTGCTGAGGTTGCGGGGGCTCTGGCCCAGCTCCAAAAGGGTGGGGAAAGTCATGAAATAGTCAAGAGTTAAGACAGCTGACTTCTCCTGAGAGATGTCATTTGGTTCTGGCAAAGGGAATCTCTGTTAGCAGGGATGGTCATCCCTTGTGATTGTAACAAAACAGAAATGACTCCCAAGTTCCTGCCCTTCCTCCTTAATACAGGAGCACATTTTTGTGCTTTCTTCTGGTCAAATTACTCAAGCCCTTGAGAGAGACTTCCTTCTGTGGCTGATGGCAGAAGGAGATGGGGGGAGAAGATGGAGCAGAAGATTCTCAGGAGGACCGAGCTTGGATGCAAGTTACAAATCTTGGATTATATAAAAAGTTTGGCATAATGGTACGTGCAACGATAACTGCAATGGTATCTTCATCTGCAGTGGTACCTGCCTCTGCAGTTGTATCTGCCTCTGCAGTGGCATTTGCCTCTGACATGTAACCTTAATCTGTAATGGTATCTGCAGCTGAAATGGCGTCTCAAATGGTGTCTACATCTCCAATGGTAGCTGCAATGGTATCTGCATCTGCAGTGGCATCTGCGTCTGCCCACAGGTTACAAGTTACTAAATCTTGGAATATAATCTGCACTGCATAATATTCTTGCCTTCTTTTTAGTTATTTATTTTTCTGTTTGTATTTCACCTTTTGGGAAGAAAGCAAACATGGACGGGGTTATTTTGGATTAAGACAGGAGGTGTCATTTTGACCAGAACTTCAGATTCCCAAAGTTGTTTGTTTGTTTTCTTTTTAGTTTTGATTTTTGCAATCAGATGCCCCTGTATGCTCTGGCTGCTCCATTTCCCAGCCCCTGGGGCAGCGGGAGCATGCTGGCCAATAGCACTGGCTGCCCCTGCTTTTACTGTTTTCTGTGTTGCCTGGCTCACGCCCGTCCCCCGCTGCTGAGGAAGCGGCGTCTCTGCAAAGAGCAAGGGCAGAGCGTGTTCTGCAGCGGGGTCTGGAGATACAGACGCTGCGGTTGTTGGTGGCTCCTTACCCGCTTCTGCAACAGGGTCGGGACAACTCTAGTCGGGTCCGTGTTGGAGCCGTTTGAGTGTCGGAGGCAATGAAGGGATTTCTTTGGTCCCTCCCCAAGAAAGGCAATGTGGGCTGGGAGTAAGAGTGTTGCAGTGGTCAGGAGGGTGTTTTCTTCCTCACAGAGACGAGCGCGCCTCCTGTACGAGCAGGACTCAACCTGCGAATCCCCAGCAGAAGGCTTCTTGAGCAGCGCTGTGCCCCCTTCCCCCAGCTCTGAGCTCCTCGGCCCCTGGGGAGGCAGGAGGAGGGCAGGGACTGTGAGAGCCGGAGGCAGAGGCCAGGAGAGGAGATGGGGGAGCGGGGTGGAAGGTGACATTGCTGGGGTGCGGTGAGGTCACTTGCGTGGGAGGAAGCTGATTGGTCAGGAGCAGCAGGTGGCAGTGAGGTGCCAGTGACAGCGCAGAGAGGAGGGAGCTGGGGGGCAGAGGAGAGGCCGGTTGGGGGGCAGGCAAGGGGCCAGCAGCGAGGGGGGGGCTGGGGCGGGGCTGGTGAGGTCACTTCTGCCGGAGATGCTGATAGGGTAGGAGCAGGCCCGTGGCTTGGAAGTTGCTTGTGAGGTCACTTCTGTCCCTGCAGGTGATAGGCCAGCAGCCGGCTTGTGGCTGGTGGGTGTTTGTGAGGTCCCTTCAGCTGGAGCTGCTGCTAGGCCGGCAGCAGGCTGGAGGGGCATTGCCGGGTCTCTCCTCTCCACTGTGGCCCATGGTGTCTCCTCCTCCTGCCCCTACCAGGACGAAGAGCCTGGCTGAAGGTCCTGGCGGGCTGCGACGAGCCCTGGAGCCCTCTCCTGCCCGGGCTGAGCCGCCCCGTGCCCTCGGCCTCTCCCTGGGTGGGGAGTGCTCCCACGTCCTGGCTCCAGCTGGTGGATGTCTGTCCTGTATCAGGATGGGGGGGACGTGTGGGTGTGGAGGGAGGAAGCCCCGTAGGCAGCATGGTGTTGCATATGTGATCTGAGCTGTGCTGGGCAGGGGATAATGCCCCGGTGTGCTGTGTGTGTATCTGTAATGGTGTCGCTGTCTGCATCGGCCTGTGGAATGCTGTCGATATCTGCAACGGGATCAGTATCTGCAATGGCCTCTGCATCTGCAATGGTATTTGAATCTGCTGTGGCATCTACGAAGGTATCTGCATCTGGAATGCTGTGTGTGCAACCGTACCGTTGTCTGCAACTCTCCAGTGCAGATGGCGTTGCAGGTGCAGATACCATTGCAGATAGTGTTGCAGGTGCAGATACGATCGAAGGTTCGGATGCCATTGCAGATAACATTGCAGATGCAGGTAGTATTTCAGAGGCGGGTGTCACTGCAGGAATCACTGCAGATGCAGGGGCAACTGCAGGTGCTATTGCAGATGCCAGAAGAGATGCAGATTCCATTGAAGTTACAATGGCAGATGCAGATACCATTTCAGATGCAATTGCAGGTGTGGGTATTGGTGTCTCTGTGTTAGTATCGGTGTCTGTAATGGTAACTGTGTGAGTACCTGCATGTGTAATAGTACCTGTATCTGAATCGACAGTTGTATTTGTCTCAATGTCTACAATTGTATTTGTCTCAATAGCTTAACTTGGAATGGTAACTCTGTCCCTTGGAGAATGTACATTGTATCTGTACTTCTATGTGTAATTGTATCTGTACTTGTAATTGCATCTGCGGTGGTATTCGTGTAATGGTGGCCGGGAGTGCACTCCCGTACTGTTTAATTATATCTTTATCTGCCGTTGTATCTGGAACTTTATGGATTTTGTGCCTGTATCTGCAATTGTATCTGAAATTCCATGGGCATCTGTATCTGTAATTATACTAGTTTATGCAGTGGTATGGATGATGGTGCTGGTGCCTGTGGTGGTGACGGTGCCAGTAGTATCTGTGCCTCTAATGCTATCTCTGTCTGTGCCTGTAACTGTGCCTGTAAGTGTACCTGCATAGGGAATGGTACCTGTACCTGCACATGGACTCGCAATGGTTTCTGTAGGTGTCTGTGTATTTGGTTTCTGTATGTGCGTGAGTCATTCTCTCGCTAGCTGCAATAGTATCAGCACGGCTATCTCTAATGGTCTCTGTACCGCTGACGGTCTGGGTATGGGTGTGACTGTCTGTAATGGTATCGCGGTCTCTGTACTGGTATCAGGAGCTGTAAGAGTAGTGGTAGAGGCATCTGCAATGGTATTGGTAACTGCCTGGGTAAGTGCAATGCTGCCGATATCTGCAATGGGATCAGCATCTGCAGTGGCATCAGCAATGGTTTCTGCAGTGGCAGTGGTACCTGCATCTGCAGTGTTATTTGCTTTGCCAATGGCATCTGCAGGGTTATCAGCAGCGGTATGTGCATCTGAAATGGTGCCTGCCCTGGTGTTTGAACCTGCAGTGCCATCTGCCAAGGTATCTGCATCTGGAATGCTGTGGGTGCAACTGTGCTGTCATCTGCAACTCTCCAATGTAGACACCATTGCAGATGCAGAAGCCATTGCTGATAACATTGCCAATGCTATTGCAGATGCAGATGCTGTTGCAGATGCCATTGCAGATGCCATTGCAGAAGCAAATACAATTTCGGTTGCAATTGCTGATGGAGATGCTGTTGAAGATGCAGGTGCCATTGCAGAAACCATTGCCGGTGCAGATACCATTACGGACACCACTGGCTGTTCAGGTGCCATGTCAGACACCACTGCAGATGCCGATGCTGTTGCAGCTGACGTTGAAGATTGCTTTGAAAGATACCGGGATCGATGGCGCTAGAGATAGCGTTGCAGATGCAGATACCTCTGTAGGTGGCCTTGCAGGTACAAGTACAATTTCAGATGCAATTGCCGATGGAGATGCTGTTGAAGATGCAGATGCCTTTGCAGATACCAGTGCAGATGTAGATACTCCCTGTGTCTTCAGTGGTATGTGTATCACTACCTGGATGTGTAATGGTACCCCTACCAGGAATGAGATCAGTGGCTGTACGTGTATCTATAGGTGTAACTGAATGTGTACTTGTGTCTGTGGCTCATCTTGCATCTGTGATCGCATGTGCAGTTCTGTCTGTATGTGCCACTGTATCGGCAATTGTATCTGTAATTGCATCAGTATCTTTCTAATGGTATTGGTATCTGTAGGTGTATCCGAAACGGCATTGTCGATGGTATCTGCAATATCACCTGCAACGGCATCTGCAACGGCCTCTGCATCTGCAATGCTATCTGCAGCTGCAAAGGTATCTGCAGCTGCAACGGCATTTGTAATGCTGTGAGTGTCTGCTGTAGCCTCTGCATCTTCAGTGATACCTGCATCTGCAACGGCGTCGGCATCCCCTATTTTGTCTTCACCTGACTTTGCATCAGCAATGGTTTCTGCAATGGTTTCTACAGTGGTATCTGCATCTGAAATGGCGTCTGCATCTGCAGTGGTGTTTGCTTTGGTGTCTGCACCTGCCGCGTTACCGGGAACGTGATGTGCATCTGCAAAGGTCTATGCAATGGTTTCTGCAATGGTATTTTAATCTGCAATGCCATTTGCAATGGTATCTGCATCTGAAATCGTATCTACATCCGCAATGGTATCTGTAACTGCTCTGGCATCAGCAGTGCTCCCTGCACCATCGATAGCCTTTGCAATGATACCTTCTGCTGCAATGGCATCTGCATCTCCATCTGCAGTTGTATGTTCACCTGCAACACTATCTGCAATCATATTTGCACTTGGAATGGCATCTGCAACAGTCTATGTGCAGGTATGTGAAATGCAATAGCATCTGTAATGTCCTCTGCATCTGCCTCCGTCCCTGCATCTGCAATGCTATCTGCCACAGCATCTGCATTGATACTGCTTCTGCTCGTGCTACGCTGTGAGCATCTGCAGTGGCATCAGTGGAGGCGGTGACGCGTGCTGAGATTATGCTACCTGCAGCTCTCTGCACCGCTATCTGCAGCGGTGCAAGCAATGGTATTTGAGTATAAAGCGGCACCCGCAATGCTACATTCATCTGCAGTGGTATCTGCAATGACACTGCATCTGCAAGGCTGCCTGCAACGGCGCCGTCACCTTGAAAGGTGTCTGCCATGGTACCTGCATTTGCAGTGGTCTTGGCTTCTTCAGAAGTATTTAGTTGTGGAACAGCATCTGCATCTGCAAAGGCATCTGCCGCGGTCTCTGCAATGCCAATTCATTCTGCAATGCCATAGGCAATGGTCTCTGCATCTGCTATGGCAGCTGCGTCTGAAATGGAATCTGCCATGGGATTCGCATTGCTGTTGGCTATCAGCACTCTCCAAGATATCTGCATTTGCAGTAGCACCTACAATGGCACCAGCATCTTCAATGGCATCTCCATCTGCAGTTCCATTGGAAATTTCATCTACGCCTGCAGTGTTCTTTGGAATGGTCTCTGCAATGGGATCTGCCTCTGCCTGGGCTGCTGCGTCTTCAGTGGCATCTTTGGTGGTCAGTCCGTGCTCTCTTTTCTCAGTCCCCTTCTCAGAAATGTGCCCAGGAAGGTGATAGTGGAGGACATGGTTCTTGATTCTCCCAGGGAGCAAGGTGAGGCCGACCAGCCTCGGGGTCCCCGGGGCTGCTTTTGGTAGCTGTGTTTCTGTCAATGTCTTTACGTGTAATGGTTCCTCCTGGTCTGTTGTGGATTCTCAGTGGGCAATGGTGTCACTTCTGTATCTGCTTTTTTTCGAGTAACTGAATGTGCACTTGTATCTGCAATGGCCTCTGCATCTGCAGTGGCACCAGCAATGGTTTCTTCAATGGCAGTGGCACCTGCACCTGAAGCGTTATTTGCCAATGGCATCTGCAGGGTTATCAGCAGCGGTACGTGAATCTGAAACGGTGCCTGCCCTGGTGTTGGAACCTGCAGTGCCACCTGCAGTGGTATGTGCAGTGGCACCTTCTCTCTGTTTATCGGTACGTGTAGTGGTATCTGTATGTGTAATGCTGTCTGTAAGTGTAATTGTATCCGTACCTCCAGCTGTCTCTGGATCAGCAATTGTGTCTGTGTGTGTTGCGGGGTCTGGAGCTGGAGTTCTGTCTCTGCTTGTACCTCTGTGGGTATTGGTGTCCGTCTCTGTAACTGCACCCGTGTCCGTCGTTGTCTTTGTATCCGTGTCAGCATCCTCATCCACCTCCCTGTCGGTGACTGGCTGTGTAGTTATCTGTATATTTCTCTGTACCTCTGCCTGTAACAGCACATCTGTGTGTAACGGCAGCTGCATTTGTATCAGTGTCTTTATGTGTAAGGGTTCCTTTGTCTGTCGTGGTACCTCAGTCGGTAGTGGCGTCACTTGCTGCAGCTGCTCTTGCTGGTGTAATTGAATGTGCACTTGCATGTGAGACTGTCCTTGTATGGTCAGTTGTGTGTGTAATTGTACCTTTATCTGGAATGGTGTCTGTTCTGTGCCTGTATTTGCAATTGTATCGGCAATTCAGTGTGAATCTGTGTCTGTAATTCTGTCGGTCGCTGTGATGGTACTGGTACCTGCATTTCTAATGGTGCCAGCATGCGTGTCTCGAATGGCGTCTGTAGCTGTACCTGTCCTTCGGCCCGTTACTGTATCTGCAATGATACTGCATCTGCAATGGTGCCTGCAATTCTTCAGTGCCACCTGGAATGCAGTATTGGATCGGCAATGGTATCTGCATCTGCAACAGCATCTGCAGTGGTGTCTGCATGTGGAATGGCGTTTCTCTCTGAATTTTTGCATGCATCCGCAATGGCATCTGTGGTCATACCTGCACCTGCAGTAGCATCTGCAATGGTGTATTCAATGGTATCCTCATGCAATCAGATGTTCTTCTGCCACTCTAGCTGCATCTGCAACACCGTCTGCAATGGCATGTGCCTCTGCAATGCCATTTGCATTGCTATCTCCATCTGTGATGTTCTGAGGAATGCATTGTGCCTCAGCAATGCCATCTGCAAGGGTGTCTGCAATGCTAATTTATTCTGCAATGCCATCTGCAATGGCATCTGCACCTGCTGTGGTATCTGCATCTGTAATGGAATGTGCAGCGGCATACACATTGCTAAGAGCTTCTGGAATTGCTCCTACAGTGGTGTCTGCATCTGCAATGGCGTCTGCACCTGCAATGCTGTCTGCATCTGCAATGGCATCTGCAGTGGTATCTGCATCTGGAGTGGTCTCTGCAATGGCATTTGCTGTGGTATCTTCAATGGCACCTTCAATGCTATCGGAGCATGGACTGAAACTGCAATGGCATCTGCGTGGTATCTCCATCTGCAATGGCATTTGCCACTATTTCTGCATTTGCATGGGTATCTGCATCTGCAATGGCACCTGCAGTAGCATCTGCTTCTGCAATGGTGTCTGCCACTGCAGTTGTATCTCCAATGGTATCTGCGCTGGCACCTGTATCTGCAATGGCATCAGCACCTTCAAATGTTTCATTTGCAATGGCACCTGCAATGGCACCAGCATCTTCAGTGGCGTCTCCATCTGCAGTTCCATCTAAAATCTCATCTGCATCTGCAGTGTGATCTGGAGTGGTCTCTGCAATGGTGTCTGCGTCTGCCATGGGATCTTCATCTGCAGTCACGTCTGCAATGGTGTGTGCATCTGCTACAGCATCTGCAATGGAGTCTGTAACGGGATCTACAATATTTTGTGCCAGTAACGCTAATTGTCTCTGCATATTTAACGGGTGTCTGTAATGCTATCGGTATCTGAGATGGTATTTGTGATGCTCTTAATAGCTGTATTTCTGATGGGACCAGCATCTGTCTCTCGTATGCTGGCTGTACCCGTAATTGTAGCTGTAACTGTATCTGTCTTGGCAATGGTATCTGCATCTGCATGTGTACTTGTAATGGCTTCTGTGAGTGGACGTGTATCAGTATCTGCAGAGGTGTCTCCCTCTGCAATGGTATTTGCATCTGTGTTGGCACCTGCAATTGTCTCTGCGTCTGCAGTGGTATCTGCGTCCCCAGCGGTGTCTCCACCTGCTATAGAATCTGCACTGATATCTGCGTCTGCCGTGCTCTCTGCATCAGGATCTGCAAAGGTATCTCCATCTGCAGGTGCCTCTTTAATTTTAACTGCATCTGCAGCTGGTATGGTGCTCTGCTTTGGATTTGCTCCTACACCAGTGCTGATATCACAGGGGTGTTTTGCTTATTGCTGAGCAGTTCTTACTTAGATAGCATGGAGGCCTTTTCTGCTTCTCGCAGTGCCCTGCCAGTGAGCAGGCTGGGGGGGCACGAGAAGCTGGGAGGGGACACAGCTGGGACCGCTGACCCCAGCTGACCAAACCGGAGACCCAAGCCCCAGCTCTATCAGTTACCCCTACAGTCGGCTCCAGCTGAGCGTGAAGGAAAGGCATCCCTTCAAAGAAGATGGTGCAAATGACCAAGTCAAGTGGACCCCTGCTGAGGGGCGTATGCAGTATCTGAGGGAATTAGCTGGGAAGACAAACATCATAGCCTCAAACATACCACCCCCCGCCTTACTCCTTCTTTCCCCAGCTTTATTGCTGAGCACGATGTCATCTGGTACGGAATATCCCTTTGGTCTGTTGGGGTCAGCTGTCCTGGCTATGTCCCCTCACAGCTTCTTGCCCACCCCCAGCCTACTCACAGGTGGGTCAGAGCGAGGAACAGAGAAGCCCTTGACGCTGTGCAAGCACTGTTCAGCAAGAGCTGAAACATCCGTGTTTTATCAGGACTGTTTTGGTCACAGATCCAAAACACAGCCCCATCTGGGCTGCCATGAAGAAGATTAACTCCATCCCAGCCCAAACCAGTGCAGTGAGGCATGTGCTACTCCTACCATGAGAGCGACACAAAGCAGAGAGAGAGTGTTCAGTAACACGGGAGGGGCTGTTTTATCCCACAGGCCTTCAATGCCATGTATTGAAAACAGCCCGACTGCAGCCAACCCCAAACCCCCGCCTGCCCGGACGGGCTCCCAGTAGCAGAGACGTGTTGGTGCAGGGGGCAGATGCAAGTTTTGGCAAAGGACTTGGGAGAAAGGGGGTGCCTGTTTCTCAGGACAAGAGGGAAGATCTCTCGCCTCTCTCCCCTGTTGTGCCATCTCCCTGCTCATGTCATAATGGCCCTTCAGATGATGTGGGCTGATGTCACAGGGGGATGCGCTGCATGACAGGGAGGTGTCCCCGGTGCCACGGCAGTGCCGGCACTTGCCAGCGAGGCCTGGGTGCTGCTGGGCACTGCTCAGGGGCTCCCCACCGCTGCCCTTCAGAGCTGCTCCACGGCTGGGAGCAGGGTCGGGAGGCAGCAGGGATGGGCTGGGGGACCCTCGCTGACAGACAGGAGAAGAGCAGGTCAGAGGGGAGTTTTGGGTGAGGAGGCGGGAAGAGCGTCCCTTTTCCTGAGCTGAGGGCAAGCAGCAAGCGCGATGGAGGGCTGCTGCACCATGGCCGTCAGCTTGAAGCTGAGCTGCTTGTTCCCCACACTCCTGCAGCTCTGCAGCAAGGGTGAGGGTTTGGGGAGCTCCTTCCTGAGGGGTCGCATCAGGGCTGTCAGCTGTCAAAAGCTGGAATTGCTGGGCTGGGGGGGTGGCTGGAGAGGGCTGGGGGCTGCCACGAGAGCCCTGCCTGAGGATCCCACTGCGCTTGGGACAGAATGTGGCTGCCAGGAGTGCAGGTCCTGGTACTGGGGCTGCCCTGAGTGTCAAAGCTCCTTTGGGCATGGCTCGGTCCCCTCAAAAGTGGGGCCATTGAGGGCCAGCTTTCTCTGCAAGCTGGCAGTCTGAAAGTGTGGCACAGTCCAGCTCCACAGCCAGGGCAGTGTTTTTCTGGGCTCTTTGTGTACAGCAGCATCTGTCATTGCCTGGGCAAGGAGCTTGCTGAGAGTCTGTGAGGTGGCCAGCCCAGGGCCTGAGACCTCTTTCCCTTGCTTTGCAGAGATCATGGCTATCTGGGGAGCTGTGTCTGATGGCATCCTGGGACAGCTGAAGCTGGACAAGGGAGGCTGGTGTCCTGGTCCCTCTCGCCCTGCAGGGGTTCAGTCCTCCTGAGAGCCGGGGCCCTGAGGAACGATCCCTCCCCGAGCATCATAGCAGCACACCAAGAGCAGCCCATGTGCCCAGAGCAGCTTCTTGGCCAACCGGGAGAGAAACCAAGTCCAGATCCAGCCTGAGAAAGCATGCAGCACGCCCTAGGGCTTCACTCTTCCCAGTGGTCAGAGTGGAGAGACCAAGCAGAGAGAAAGGGGATGATGCTTGACCCACTTAGTGGATGAGGGGAAGGCTGTGGATGTTGTCTACTTGGACTTCAGTAAGGCCCTTGACACTGTCTCCCACAGCATTCTCCTGGAGAAGCTGGCTGCACACGGCTTGGATCGGTGCACTCTACGCTGGGTTAAAAACTGGCTGGACGGCTGAGCCCAGAGAGTGGTGGTGAATGGAGTCAAATCCAGTTGGCGGCCGGTCACAAGTGGTGTTCCCCAGGGCTCAGTGTTGAGGCCGGTCCTGTTCACCATCTTCATTGATGATCTGGATGAGGGGATCGAGTGCACCCTCACTATGTTTGCAGATGACACCAAGTTGGGTGGGAGTGTTGATCTGCTGGAGGGTAGGAAGGCCGTGCAGAGGGACCTGGACAGGCTGGATCGTTGGGCCGGGGCCAACTGTATGAGGTTCAACAAGGCCAGGTCCTGCACTTGGGTCACAACAACCCCATGCAACACCGCAGGCGTGGGGAGGAGGTGCTGGAGAGCTGCCTGGTGGAAAAGAACCTGGCGGTGTTGGTTGACAGCCACCTGAACATGAGCCAGCAGTGTGTTCAGGTGGCCAAGAGGGCCAATGGCATCCTGGCCTGTATCAAGAATAGTGTGGCCAGCAGGAGCAGGGAGGTGACAGTGCCCCTGTATTCGGCACTGGTGAGGCCGCACCTCGAGTACTGTGTTCAGTGTTGGGCCCCTCACTACAAGAAGGACATTGAGGTGCTGGAGAGTGTCCAAAGAAGGGCAACGAAGTTGGTGAAGGGTCTAGAGCACAAGTCTTATGAGGAGCGGCTGAGGGAGCTGGGGTTGTTTAGCCTGGAGAAGAGGAGGCTGAGGGGAGACCTTATTGCTCTCTACAACTACCTGAAAGGAGGTTGTAGCAAGGTGGGGGTTGGTCTCTTCTCCCTGGTAACAAGTGATAGGACGAGAGGAAACATCCTCAAGCTGCGCCAGGGGAGGTTTAGGTTAGACATTAGGAAAAACTTCTTCACTGAGAGGGTGGTCAAGCATTGGAACAGGCTAAGCAGGGAAGTGGTTGAGTCTCCATCTCTGGAGGTACTTCAAGAACGGATAGATACGGTGCTCGAAGACATGGTATAGATGGACTTGGCAGTGTTAGGTTAACAGTTGGACTCGATGGTCTTAAGGGTCTTTTCCAACCTTGATGATTCTATGCGTCTATGATTCTATCCTGGGTTTGTGCCACGGATAATCCCTGGCAATAAATCCCAGAGGTATTCCTTGTGCTGGATATGCCTGGGATCATCTCTAGCCAAGAGATGGTTGCAAATATTTTGAGGAGGGGAAGTAAAAAAATGGAGAACATGGCTTTTTTTTTACCAAAGCTTTCACTTTTCCTCTCTAGAGTACTCACTCATCAGCCCTTTTGTCTTTTCCCTGGGCAGGGTGTCCTGGTTGCAGGACTCGGGACCTTTGCTATGGTCCAAGAGTGATTCCACAGCAAAGGAGTGGTGTTTGCTGCTTGCAGATCCATCTTCCAGCTGGACATTGATGAGTCATGGCTGCGGGAGCTTGTGTTCCCCACAGGGATTATCCCTGGTGAGAAGGCAACAGCCACCCTCCGCTTTTCCTCTCCAGCTCTAGGGGATCATGGGTTGCATGCCCCCTGTTCCTTGCAAAGGGCTGGGAGAAGTAGACATTTGCCGCCAAAGGTCGGGGGACAGCTTGAGCTCCCCCAACACAAATGACTCCCCAAGAGCTGATTCTATAAACGACCTTTTCGCTAGAATTTTGCTATGAATCTTGCATGGAAATGTGGCCTTGCTGTGGCAGTGATGACGTTCCTCCTCCTTGCGGATGATGTCAAGATGGAGCCACTGAACTACAAGCTACGATCATGAGCCACCCCCTTCCCGTGGCCTGTTGTGGATACCTGTGTGCAAGAGTGTCACCTGAGAGCAAGGGACAGCCAGGTTCTTTTAGGGCTATTTGGCAGAATGATTACGGCACTAAATTGTAGTTAAAATTCAGCTTTATTTTCTTAACAGGATACTATGATTAGCATAGCACCGAATTTATGATTAGAATAGCACAGGATTTCTACGAGCAGAATCAATGTAGTACAATTTATAAGTAGCGTAATACAGAATTTATAATACAACTTAACTTCTGATTTCTAATCACCTGACCCTCTGCAGATTGGGTCAAATCTTAATACATGGTTTGCTGTGTCAACATAACAATCATAATCAAGACTCGAAAAGTGTGTAAAAGAATAGGAGTCACTCACTCAGACCTCGGAAGGAGCAGACCATGGTGGAGGCAATCCTTGGCCACGGGAGGGTCACAGGTCTCAGTGTCCTGCAGCAGTTCCAGTGCAAGGTCCCCCCTTAGGACTTGTAAATACTTGATTTGTAAGCAGTGCTCTGTCTCTAAAAACAAGGAAGCAACAAGAGGACACAGGAGGAAAGGGAGAAGGAAGGCACAGGAGGCAAGGAAAACAAAACAAAAAAGGAGGAGACAACAGGATGAAACAAGAGGGAAGAGGAGGCAAGAAGAGGAGGAGGAAGAGGCAATAAGAGCCCAGAGAAGGAAACGGGAGAAGGAAAAACAGGAGGCAAGAGAAGGACAAAGCAGGACCCAGGAGGTAAGGGAGGAGGAGGCGACAGGAGGACAGAGAAGGAGAAGGAGGAGGAGGCAACAGGAGGTGAAAAAAGAAAACTGAACAAGAGAAGAGAGCAAGAAAACAAGGGGGAAAGAAGCATGAGGAAAGGAGGAAACAGGAAGAAAAAGAGGAGGAGGCAAAAGGATG